>NC_088869.1:51966925-52566925 GCF_032884065.1 Artemia franciscana | reverse complement strand
GTTTGCAAAAATCTCTATTACCCCAGGACACTGACAGACCTTCAACGCCTATTACATACAATTTGTATGTATTAATTTAAAAATAATTCATTAACACACATTTAAAGGCTTTAAACATTCAATACTGTCTAGTTTAAAATACTTAGTTTTGTAAGTGTGTCTCAAAGTTCATTAGACAGGTCTAAATTAACTTTTTTGTAGGTCAAGTTTTCCAACCATCAGTTATTTAAAGGTTGAAAGTACATTACATTGGGTGAAAGGCCTGACCAAAGGTAAAATACTGGATTAGAAGTGGACAACAACGAATAAAATAAAACTGTTTATTTTCTCTTATCAAAGCCTGCTCAATTAATTATAATGAAAGCTAAAAATATTTTGGAAACTATAGAAGAACTGTAGTTCCAATCAATATCTCTTACTGAAGAAAAAATCTTTGAAATAAACAAGCCTTTATGCTGGGTTTACCCCAAGGATAGCATGGATGGCAAATTGACAGGTCAATTTTTTGAAAAAGGAATCTTCCTGAAAAATATTTTTTTTACTTGTCAGTCAAATTTACATTTGTTGTGGTTTCTAATTCAAGTTGCAGAAAAAAGTGTCAATAGAAGTTAAATAAGACAATCGGATTATAAATGTCTCTAGGGAAAATCATGCAGGTAGAACCCTTGCTTTATTGAAAGGTTATTATCCAGAAATAATGTGTTCATACAACGAACTCTCAATCAAGACTCCTGATAGTGAACTGTCTGTATAAATATATAATAAATAAACATATCTTTTGGAGAAGGAAGATAAACATAATTAGAGTCTATAATGAGTTTTTTAACAAGGGGGAGCGGGAGGCAGGAGGTACCAAATGCCATTCTTGCCCCGGGTGCCGAGGGGTTTGGTTCTGTCCCTACTCATTAGACAGCTTTTTCGTTATCATACACTTCTGCTTTGAGCAGGAAGGGTACGGACCTTGCATGGAAGCTAGTGTATTGAAAATGCCAGCAGAAGAATTGCACCGTCCGGACAAGTTGAGAGCAGATAGTTGTTAACAGTGTCATCTTTTCTGAGCAGCAATCAACCCAGTAAAATAACTGATTAGATATTAGGAAATTTTGATTCAATATTTGGTGAAAGCTCTATTAATGATGCTGGCTTTGCTTCAGCTATTATAAGCAGTACACAAGAGCAAATTAAGTAAAATAAATGAAATCAAACAGTTCGTGGTGACAAACTGCAAGCAAGAAGCAACTCGGCTTAATAGTAACCGAAACTCCAAAACACGGAACTTTGATACCAGTAGATACTTCAAAACAATCATATTTTTATGCTAATTTGAAATATGTAAGTTTCATCAAGCTTAGTCTAATCCATCAACAGTTCTAAGCCTGAGAAAATTTGCCTGATTTTCAAAAATGGAGGAAACAACCCATAAGAGTCATAGAATTCTAATGAAAATACCACCATCGGATTCAGCGTATCAGAGAACCCTACTGTAGAGGTTTCAAGCTTCTATCCTCAAAAATATATAATTTTGTATTTTTTACCAAACGAAAGATCTCGGATGCATGTTTTTTTTTCCAGGAGTGATTATATCGACCCAGTGGTTCTAGAACGTCGCAAGAGGGCTCATTCAAACGGAAATTAAAAGTTCTTGGGATATTTTTAGGTGAGAAAATTGTAGGGCAACTAGGCCCCCTCCCAAGCTCATTTGTGTCCGAAGTCACCGGATCAAAATTTTGAGATAGCCATTTTGTCCAGCATAGTCAAACAATATAGTACCTATGTCTTAGAGGCCGACTTAATCCACACTTAATCCCCGACCTAATCCCCGGGGGATGGGCTGCAAGTTAAGAACTTTGTCCATTGCTTACATATAGGATTGGTTATTGGAAAGTATACAGACGTTTTCAAGGGTGATTTTTATGGTGGGGGTTGAGAGGCTCGTGGGAAGAGGTTATGTGGGCTGATCTTTCGACTGAGGAATTTTTAGTGGGGGAAGAGAATTTTCCGTGAAGGGAGCGCTGGTTTTCCCAGCATTATTTAAAAAATGATCAGATTCTAGAAAAAGTTTTTTTTCAACTGAAAGTAAGGAGCAACATTAAAACTTAAAACGAATAGAAATTACTCTTCATTGTAATGAAACGGCCTTTGTGATTCAGAGGTCATTCTTAAGGAATTGGAACAAAATTTGAACTTTAGCATAAAGAGCTAGGTATTGACGAGGGGTGAACACCCTCATATACGCAAAAATGTCCGTTCGTTTTAAGTTTCAATGCTGCTCCTTACTTTCAATTACAAAAAATTGTTTTTTATGTAATTCAAGAGTAAAATCAACCCCTATTACCAGTCAGATCACAAGCAGGAGCCGAATAGCACACCTCAAGGTTGATTCAAGGTACCTTCAGGGCAACTAACTGGTTTGAATGCTCCAATATTCTTACAAACTTATATATTTTTGAACTACAGGAAAATGTAAAAAAATAAACTAGGCTACCTATTTTTAACTTTACCATTATAGTTTATAGTTTATGCAAAATGCTTAAAAATAAAACCCCAAAGCTTGGAAATATCATACAACTAATGCCAATTAAACTCCATTCTAATCCATCTACAGCATCTATATAGTCTAAGAAAGCAGTTTCAAAATTCTTTATAGAACAAAACAATAGTCTAGTCTTTTTTGCTTTGAAGTGGATATTCAAAGAGTAAACCTAGGAATTTTTTTTTGTAGACTCCATGCAATACACTTTGGTTTCATTTTTTTTCTATTACCTTCATTAAGTGGTACTTGCTTTTAAGTCTTTTCAATCAAAATTTTTAACAAGCTAAGTCGATTAAAAGGAATAAGTAGGTGGCAGGACTTCAAGTTTTCCTGTCAGAGAAAAAGAGGAAAAGCTATCAACTTGTCCTTAGAGCTATAAGTAAAAAAGAAATTAGCATCGTGATAAAGTACGAAACTTTCTTTACAAAAATTAAAATAATAAAAACAATTGTCTTATTTTGACATTGCGCTCAGATGTATATGTATATATATATATATATATATATATATATATATATATATATATATATATATATATATATATATATATATATATATAAATCACCCCTGGATAATTCCATCCTTGCTGAAAATTCTACCCAAAAAATTTCTTGCGGACGATTACGACTGAAAAATTTTCCTCGGCATGCTTTCATTTGAAAAAGACTTCGATTTCTGATCGTTTTTCAAATCATTTTGTGGAAGTTTTCCCTCTGCGGATATTTTTCCAGGAAATCCCCCTCCCCCGTGAAAATTTGCTCCCGCCAAATATTCCCCCAATTTCGAATTTATCTGCGGAAAATTACCCCGTGGAAAATTTCTCCAGCCGAAAATATCCCCCAGACAGTTCCTTTAGAAAATCTCCACATGTGAAACTGAGTCAGAAAAGAGAAATCGAGACAAATTTGAACAACTTCGTATAGGAATTCTGGCGAATTCTCAAGTGTAAAATTTTCCCAGAAAATTTTTTCCCCAGAAACTCCGTTTCCCCTGGAAATTTCTCCTCGTGGAAAACCCCCTCCCGAATCATCCCCCGCAAAAAAATTCCCTATACTTCCCAATAATGAATACTATGCTTAAACTTTGCAAACCTTACAACTTACAGTCCTCACAAATTGTCACATATCGATTCAGCCAGAATTCAAAATGCATTATCTTCATTGAGGTCTACCCTACTCAATCTTCATTCTTCTCAAGTCTTTCAACGAGGAAACAATGTTTAGGCCCATCTGTGATATTATGAATCGATGCTGTAAATAATTGATTAAAATTCTTGTTTCTATGAATTATGTTTGTTTCCTCTAGACAAACTTCTCTCTTAAGTATTTACTGTAATGCTTTTTTAGCCATTAAGACGTGGGACTGAAGGTCAGGCAAGGCTGCATCCTGGTGAAGGGTGCTGCGTTTGAACTCCCTTCCTAAATTTTTGTTCGACTCATAAAAAAGTAAGAAAATGGATATAAACAAATTTTTGATGCGTTTTTTACAGTTCTACTTGTGACCTTCCCCGAACCAAATACCACCCCCCTCCTTCCTCAAAAAGCCTGGATGTGGTCTTGGAGTCAGGAAAAAGTTCAGTTTGACATTGCTGATAAATTCAAGTTTCCATAGTTTGAAAATAAGTTAGTTTCGTACCGATGGGGATTATATAGCTTTCATTTGATAAAAGCTAATTCAATTCGTTTTTTTTTTGTGAAATAGATTGAATAAAATTCGTAAAATTTTTAAAAGACAATGATTGTGTATAGGTATACTTATTTACTTGTTTATAAAAAGATTCTTGGAAATGGCACTCGAGGCTTCTTCGAGTAACTGACCTCCTCTTCCGATAAGATAGAATATGCTAGGAACGAATTTGAAATTCTAGTATGCTTGATTCTATTTTGTTAAACGAACAATAATTGTGTATACGTATTCATCTGTAATTTTTTTTCAAAAACGGCAATACAGTTTTTGATTAAAATTAGCATGTCGTCATTTTCTGGTGTGACAAACGATCTAGATTTGTCACAACTTTGGATTTTTTTTTTAGGGCCTTAATTTTGGAGTACAAAAATCAAGTGAATAACTTCACAAATACCCAGATATCCAGTATCCTAATGGTTCTACTTTCTATAGGGGATAAAAATTGATGAAAGTAAAATTGTTTTGTGAAAGAGGTTAAATTTTTCTTTGTCACCAGACGTAACCCAGTCCCCTGGTAGTTAGTTTTAAAAATATCAGCAACAGCCCCATCCAAGAAAATTGCTACCTAAACCCTCTACTTATACTAAAAATGCCATTTATTTATTAAAATCTGTTGTCCTAACGCTTAAAAAAATTATCCTTACATTCCCAGCAGAATTCTTGGTTGGCTGCTTGTCAATTAGCCTCTTAGAAGAAACAGCGGAAAACAGAAAGCTCTCTTCAAAACATGTTACGTAGCAGAATGTAAGATTGCCTTCCTTAATATGTCAAATAATCCGTTCTAAAAAGCAAATTGATTTCCAGAACTAATCCTCTTATTGAATATCCTTCTCCAGCAATCTTGCCCAACGCTTTTGTCCTAAAGCCAATGCTCCAACGTAATTCCAAGGCTTTTTTACACGTGAATTACCCAAAGGAATAGATATTAGCAATGCCTCTTCTCTAGTTAATTACCATTTTGAGGCTCTTTTATCACAATCTCTTTTAATAAACCCCTTAAAATTATTTTAGCGTGCACAATATACTGGTGAATAAGTCAAAATTCCTCAGCTTTTCAAGTAAGTCACCTAGATTTTGAATAAAAGGGAGTACCATTTGAATTAAAAAGACCTTAAAATAACCATTACAGCAGGGATTACGACTAGATATCAAACAAGTTCCAGGGGTGAATCAAGACCAGAATCTTGGGGGGAGCTCAATATGACAAGGGCGCCAATGAGCAAAATTTGGGGGGGGGGGGCATTGTGACAAAGGTGCCAATAATTGACCGAACTCTACAAAAAGAGTAAAAAGAAAAAAATAAGATAAGAGAGCGCCATACAAATCAGGGTGGGGGAGGAGGGGGTCCCCCCCGACCCCTTTGGATCCCTCAGTGAACAGTTCGTGTTAACGAACTGTAGGTAAGGAGCGATCCGGCCCAAAAGTAGCCGAAACTCGAAAAAACGGAATTTTGATACCCATAGATATGTCAAAAGAATTGCATTATTATGCTAATTTAAAATATAGAAGTTCTTATTTCAGTTAATATATATAGAACAGTTCTTATTTCTAGATGAATATTCTTATTTTTCACAGTATATAAAAATAATAATAAAAGAACACCCTCATGATAAAGATTAATGGGAAAAAAACAACCCTTTGACTATAGCTCATGCCCTTTGACTAACCGAATTTAATTGAATTAAATTTATTTATAACCCGTTATAATACGCATGAAACGGAGTATACTGTGAATAAAAGAAAAGAGGAAAAAGAAAATGACCTAAAAAACTAAACAACACTTCATCTTACTTAAAAACAATTAAAACATACAAAAGCAAAAGCAAAACATTCATTTATCAAAATAGCGCTCCATGGGTGCCGACCAATTCTACTATTATAAGCTTCTGTGCTTTTTCTGATAGAAGCATTCGTGTCTATGATGCCCAGGAATTGCTTGACCATGGTGGAAGGGCAAGCAGGTATTTGGCATACCGAAAAAGATTTGCCGAAGCTCCTTCGTCTCAGTTATCATAAACGTACGCCAAATTGTTTGGTACCAAGCTTCCATATACAGACCCCTCCACTCTGCATGCGTTTTCCGTACGAATATGGGAACGTATGGAAACCGAATATCCATATTCCGTCTGAATATGGACCCCTCTTACCCCCTCCCAATAAAATGCTGGAACTACGCCCCTGGTTGTATCAGCAGTAGTAGGGGTAGTAGTAGCAGTATCAGTAGTAATAATAGTAGTAGCAGTAGTAGTGGTATTAGTATTGATAGCGGTGGTAGTAGTAGCAATAGTAGTAGTAGTACAGTTAGGTGTAGCAGCAGCAGTTGCTTGCAAATATTTGTGTAGCTTTCAAAAATCTAATCTTGGTTTGCATACTTATCTTCCTATCCTTTCAAATATTTTAGAACTCTGAAAAAACACCCTGAGCCTTGGCTTTTCTACTTTTAACATCTTCACTACTCCAAACGTCCTTACTAATAAAACTACCAAGTGAAGCTACCCACCTGATCAATCTTCTGGTCACCCAACATCACCTTTTTGTCTTCACTTGTTCCTAGCTTTAGTGACTTAGTATTCATGACATTAATTTTTAGACCTATTCTAGCACCCTGGACTTGCAAAACATCCAAAAGTTCAATTATTTTGCTCACGCTTTCACCTGGGATGCTTAAATCATCAGCATAATCTCAGTCCAGGAGAGGTTTACCTCTTCATTTGATTCTGAGGTCTCCCATCGCCTTTCCTTTGCTCCTTAAGACAAAATTCATCGTAGAAAATACTGCTCCTATCACATCCCCTCTCTTAAAAATATTTGTTGCCTCTCCTCATGATAATTTTTCTCCTAAGTAAATAAAAATTTACGATCTAATGCTTTTGCATTTGACTTCTGACGTTTAAACTCAAATAGGAGTTTGTGCGGGCAAAAAAATGAATTATTAAGCTCTTAATGGTAATTAAATAAAAAACAAGTTTTTTTTCAATTGAAAGTAAGGAGCAACATTAACACTTAAACGAACAGAAATTATTACGTTTATGAGGGCGTTTGCCCCCTAGTCAATACCTTGCTCTTTAAGCTAAAGTTCAAATTTTTTTTCCAATTTTTTAAGAATGTTCCCTGAATCACAAAGGCCGTTATTATGCGGCCTTTTAGAATAAATAGGTCTTTTGAAAGAACTAAAAAAAACTTTAGCACAAAGAGCAAGGTATTGACTAGGGAACGAACCCCCTCATATACGTATTAATTTCTGTTCGTTTTAAGTTTTAATGTTGCTCCTTACTTTCAGTTGAAAAATCTAGCTTTTTTATTTAATTTCTGATCTTTTTTTTAGTAATGCTGGGAAATCCTGCGCCCCCTTCATAGAAAATTCCCTTCCCGCATAAAAAACTCCAAGGCTGCCAAAGCTGTTGAAGCCAAAACTGCGCCTGTCCTTTCATGTCTTAAGCTTTTAAATCATATAACTCTTGATCTGACTTTTCCTGTCAAAAGACTTTTCCTGGGTTCAATGGTTCTAACTTATGAGCTTTAAAATATTACAAATAACAAAGTGCAAAGTTTTCTGGTTAGCCTTTATTGTCTTTTGTTTTGATTTGTTTTTAGATGCCTTTTAAAATATTTTGAATGAAAAAGCAGGTTTTTTTCAAATGAAGGTAAGGAGCAACATTAAAACTTAAAACGAACAGAAATTACTCCGTTTATTCTGATTCCGTTTACGAACCACGGCCCTCCGTCACAAAAAAAAAAAAAAATCAAAATTAACTGACAAGTGAGAAATATTGTCATTTCTAGCTGATTCAGGAATGGTAACTATTATCTAAATTAGTCTTAATAGTAAAATATTACTTTGAAACAAATTTAAGGAAATCTCGGAAAATAGCCTGAAACATGAAACCCATAAAAATTGCCAAGGATCAAAACAAAAGTGCATCATTGAAATTTTCATGGCCAAAAACCGTCTGCATAAAACTTACAATCCCCTGGCTTGAATATGGTTCTAATATATCTTCTTTTTTCTGTCTCTTTTTTTCTCTACTTCTAGCAGGGCACTGGAACATCATAGAGAGCATAGGTTCTATTGCGTATTCTTTTTTTCCGTCTTTTTTTCTACTGCTAGCGGGGCACTGGAACATCATATAGAGCTGTTTAAAGGCCCAATTTAAAGAACATTGCTATATATAGTTCTTTCTGTAATTATAGAGACACAATATTTACAATAAAATCAATGTTTTGACAAAAAACTGCATCCTAATATACAAGATGATTAATGACGTCATAACTGTAGGTTACAACCAAAACTGACGTAATGGTAAAGCAATCCGATTACGTTAGTTACAATGACGTCATATAAATTCAACGGCTCTATATGTTTCTTAAAGAAATTAAATAAAAAAAATTAACTGAAAGTAAAGAGCAACATTAAAACATAAAACGAACATAAACTATTATGTATATTAGGGGGGAGGCTGTCCCCTTCTCAGTGCCCCTCTTTTAACGGTAAATTTTTCAAGAACTTCTACAAAGGCCTTGGATCTAATTATACAACCCTTGTGTTTCAAGAAAAATTCTTAAGGAATTGAGACAAAAGGTCAAATTTAGATTTAAGAGCCCCTTCTAACGCCGGTTGTCCCTCAAATTAGATCGCACCAAAATTTTTAGATAGCCATTCGATTCAGACTAGTTGAAAGGTCTGATAAATATGCCTATGGGAATGACGCGACCCCCCCCCCCCCCAAAAAAAAAAATAAATATCCGGCGAAGAGATGTAAGTTACACATTTTGCCCACTATTGGGAGTATTTGTTATTAGGAAAAATATATGATCAGTTCTTTGAGGGGGATTTATGTGGGGGAACTTTCCGGGAAAATTTTATACGGGGGCTGGGGTATCTCTTGGTATGATTTGAAAAATAGTCAGAAATTAATGAAAAAATCAAGTTTTTTAAACTGAACGTAAGGAGCAGCATTAAAACTTGAAGTGAACGGATATAATTCCGCACATAAAGGGCCTGTCCCCTCTTCAATCCGTCATTCTTTACGCAATACATGAGCTTTTTTTTCACAACAAACAGCATTGGATGTCGATTTTTACGTCTTTTGTCAAACTCACATGGTATTTAACAGCAAATAAAGATGTCGATAGTAAGAGAAACTCTAAAAAATATACTTTTCCAAAACATGTATCAAATTAATCCAATTATTTTGCTGTCCCAACAATGGAAATTCAATAAGTTTTAGGGTTGCCTATCTGTTAGCATAATAACAATTCTAAAGAAACTGGAGGAACGCCTTTACTATCAGCGGTGTAAATTCAAGGAAGTTAGGGGGTGGCAATTTTTTTTTAATCTAAAATGGCAATTTTGTTGTTTGTATTTTTTCTTTAATGGAAATCCTCTAAAAGTGACATTTTTGGTGAAAATACCGAAAAAAGTGTACTTTTGAAAATCCGAGAAGGGGAAAAAACCTTGGGGGCCAATGCTCCCGCCCAAATTGATCCAATTCCCATAGCTGTAAAAAGTAGTTGAAGAAACTATGATAAGGATCGTTTCGTCAAAACAGGGCCATTTCTACTGTAGTGTACTGCGGTCCTTCTTTCATATTTTTTGTTGAATAACATATGTGTTTAAAACAAAACAAATGTGCCATTACTAGACCTTAACTTTCATAAAGCGAGCTTAATCCCTTTCTTGATGTTTAAAAAAATGGAATGATATAGAAGAATAATAGAAGGCGTTACACAAAGGTGATTTGATAAGAAAATGAAAAAGAGCCTATCAAATTTGCTGACATAAACTTCCTGTCATGTTGGTGGCTATAATACATTAGCAGTCGTAATTTCTAACTAACTTGATAAGATCTTATTGGCGGTCGATGCAATTAGGCTTTCAAAAAAGATGCTAGTCATTTCCGAACAAGGAAAGGGAGGGGTTCCGCCTCATTCCTGAATTATTTCCGCATGAAATTGACTTCAAGCTATTAAAATTTAGTTTTCCGCACTGAAGGTTTTTATTAGCAATTGGGAAACCAAGCCACAGGCTGGGGAATTGTCGATATCAAATGTGGTTTAAAAGAGATATAATATCGAGGGCTTGCCGGCTTCGAAAAAACACGTACACCATTTGACGTATGACAAGCGTAGCAGAACTGTGCCACGTTTTCAGGGACTATACAACGCCTGGTGGAAGTGTGACACCCATGGTGGCTTTACCTAGAACACATGGCACTCCGAGAAACACACCAGTTGGTGGCAATTGGGTGACCCCTCGGTGTGACTTTTTAGTTCAAAAATTCAATCTTGCCAAACAGATTATGAAAGGAAAAAAAATAGACTTGGACTAAAGTTTTTTTCCCCTTGAAGCCATTACATGTGGTCAGAGTCTGCTAAAGTATTCAGAGAAACTTGAGGACGTAAGTTAGGTTCTAGGGTGAGCGGTCTAAATAGGGTAAAAGACACACACATTTTTGAACTATTAAAATTATCCTAAATCATTTTCACACCCTAACCTTATGACAGCAAGGATTTTATGAGATTTTGTGGGACCAGGAGCTAAATGTATAGTGTATTGCATTTTAAAGAGCTTTATTCAAAAAAAAAAAAAAAAAAAAAAACAACTTGTGATTCAGGTCAAATCTTTTTTGAGCTCATGGGGCCAGAAAGCAATTGTATCTTAAGGGGTATCCCGGAAACGATAACAGAGACTTACTACAGAAGAGTGAGTCTTCTTTAGGTTGCATAATTCGTTATCAAAGTAAAAACACATGAACAAATTAGAATCAGGAAAATTCTAAATGTCTGATTGCTTGCGGGGTCTGAGATTTTAGTTCCCTTAGCCTTTGCAGGAGCGTTGTTTGGGAGGGGGCAGTTGCCCCCAGTGATGTGGAGAAAAAATTATTTTATATCCCATACACTTTGATTATCTGGATATGTATCCCTTTTGCCCCCCTTTCCAATAAAAACGCTGAATATTCATCCCTGAACTTTCGCATGCTCCTACACCAAGTTTGTTATCAAAATTTACTTCAGTATGAGGACAGGGAGGACTAAAGGGAGTCATCCGAAAGGACAGGTTCCATCTTCTTCAATGCGTATATCTTGAGGCGTCTCTTGTTCTGAGATGTATGGCGCAATTCTGCCATCCCGTGCTTCTATGCATCACGCGTGGCGTATTTTACTCAAAACTTACGGTTTTGATGGTTTTGAAAAAACGACCGGGTCTTATACAGGAACGTAATTTGCTATGGGACAGGGGAGGGACAACTGCCCCTCCCAGAACTTGGTTTGTCCCTCCTAATCCCAGTTTGCCCCCTCCTCCTTTAGCCAAAATTCAGTTTCTTCAAAAATCTTGTCGAATCTAAGAAAAGCCATTATAATTCAAATATCCAAAGAAACGGGACAGTTTTCTTTAGTATATCTTTACCTTTATGGTACTATATTACTTATTTTTGGTTTTTACTGTCGCTTTGAATTGATTTAAAAAATTGGCTCCAACTTTGCCCCCTCCCCCAGATTTTGACGAAATTACGCCACTGACCTTCTGTGTGTATTGTACTTGAAATTTTTCTAGAAGTGAACTAGTTTTATTTTAGATGTTTTATGTAACAATGAGGACACTCTCAAATTATTTGTTTTTTACAGAAACAGGTAAATGAAAGAAATTGAAAAAAAAATCAAGGAGAATTAGCCCTTCACAAGCTCATGACAACTCTTAATAAGTTGGCTTCACAAGCAGTGAGAATCATTCCAAACAACAAAAAGAAACAGTTGAAAAGAATCATGTACCTTATCCCTATTACAATAAATGCTTACATGGAAAAAGTCCTGCTTGTTGGAATGGTCCAGGTGGGAGTCGATCTCTCATTTCTCGGTGAATTTCTTGTAGCATACTTTTGATTTCTAGAAGAAAAAAAATGAAGGAAATTGATTGCACAAAAATGTCAGTAGAAAATAAAGAACGAATCAAACTCTGACAAAAGAATTACCTATCTTCCAAAAAAAATCACTTTAACCCATGTACATATGCAGAATTTTTTCGGTAGGGGGAATAATAATGAAAAATTAGTTTATAATTTGAATTCCTATGATTCCGGAAAATTCAGAATTCTGGAAGAACCCGGGCTCGATCCCATCCCCTTTGCCTACATCTTTGAATTAAGCAGTAATCTTATGTTACAAGGGTCACTACCTTAGGGTCTTAATGACGAGCTTACATTTTTCGAAAATGGAAGTATGGGTAAGGATTCTTTTCAGTTTTTTCATGGTGATACAAATAAAGGGATCTGTCAAAATCTAAGGAACGGCGATTTTTTAATAAGATTAAAAAAAATGGTATGTTTTTTTTCAAAAGAAAGGGGGGCATTCACGTCAGTATCGATGCTTTGGACTAAAAGACTCATCTCACAACCCCTCCCCCCTTTCGTACTTCGCCGTATTATTTCCTGATCGTGTAATAATTATTAGGATCAAAGCAAGGAACGGCTACTCTGAAGAAAGATTTTTATCTTTGGATATTTGTGTACATACACATTTTACAGAAGCTGAAGATCTGGATTTTTCTTCCATTATTTTGTGCCTATGAAACCTTAGAGGAAATGTCCCAATCCCTTTGAAATGGTGTGTGGTAAATATCAAAACGTTCAGCATCCAATTGTTTAAGGCAAAAATCTCTCGTCAACTTTTTATACATTCAGGCTAGTCGTCCATCTTACCGATGTAGGGACCCCTCATACCCCACGTCCCTAATTTCTCCTTGTTTACAATTTCACTCACATTTTTCCTAATTTTTCTACTGTTTTTTTGGGAGGGGGTATGCTAGGGCCGAAATTTTCTTCCTCTAAGAATTACTTCTTCCCCCAAAAAATTCTTCCCCAAAAGAAATTCAGGGTCCCCAAAGAAAATTCTTGTAGATACCCCAACGGTTAATTTCAGTGCTACAGAGAAAGTTTGGTTGAATCGGGCATGAAATTTCCAAAAGGAGATTAAAAGCGTAACGGTCAGCCAACACAGAGAGAAAGTTCAAAATAAGCCTGAATTTCCCTGTTTTGAAGGCAAGAGGTTTGTCAAAGCTTCAAGCGTAGATTTCCTTTAAACTAAAGAGCACCATCTTTAAAAGTCTTATGGGGTTTACAACGAAGCTCTCTCTGAGCAACTGTTTCAAACAGTTCGTGGTAACGAACTGTAGTAAGGAGCGACCCGGCTCAATAGTAACCAAAACTCTAAAAAATTGAATTTTGATATCAATAGCTACATCAAAAGAATTGCATTTTAATGCTGATTTTAAATATATAAGTTTAATCAAGTTTAGTCTTATCCATCAAAAGTTACGAGCCTGAGAAAATTTGCCTTATTTAGGAAAATAGGGGGAAACACCCCCTAAAAGTCCTAGGATCTTAACGAAAATGACACCATCAGATTCAGCGTATCAGAGAACCCTGCTGTAGAAGTTTCAAGCTCCTATCTACAAAAATGTGGAATTTTGTATTTTTGCCAGAAGACAAATCACGGGTGCGTGTTTATTTTTTTTTTTTTTCCAGGGGTGATCGTATCGACCCAGTTGTGCGTGTCACGGGTGCGTGTTTATTTATTTATTTTTTTTTTCCAGGGGTCATCGTATCGACCAAGTGGTCCTAGAATGTCGCAAGAGGGCTCATTCTAACGGAAATGAAAAGTTGTAGTGCCCTTTTTAAGTGACCAAAAAAATTGGAGGGCATCTAGTCCCCCTCCCACGCTCATTTTTTTCCCAAAGTCAACGGATCAATATTTTGAGATAGCCATTTTGTTCAGCATAGTCGAAAACTATAATAACTATGTCTTTGGGGATGACTTACTCCCCCACAATCCCTGGGGGAGGGGCTGCAAGTTACAAACTTTGACCAGTGTTTACATATAGTAATGGTTATTGGGAAGTGTACAGGCGTTTTCAGGGGGATTTTATTTTGTTTGGGGGTGGGGCTGAGGAGAGGGGGCTATGTTGCAGGATCTTTCCTTGGATGAATCTGTCATGGGGGAAGAAAAATTCAATGAAAAGGGCGCAGGATTCTCTAGCATTACTATAAGAAAACAATGAAAAATAAACATGAAAACGTTTTTTTCAAATGAAAGGAAGAAGTAGCATTGAAACTTAAAACTAACAGAGATTATTACGCGTATGAGGGGTTCTAAAAATACTTTAGCATAAAGAGCGAATTTAAACAAAGAGGGAAATAGTTGTGGGAAAAGTGGAAGTCATGGCCAATTGTAGAAAAAAGCCAAGACAGATTGTTGAATTAAGTGGGCAGCCCAGTCAAGGGTTAATTTTATCCCTTTGATTGCCGTTGTTACTGTCTGCAATTTATGCTACACCTTTCCGTGAATGTGTGTCCCTTCACAAATGCCAAACTAGAGTCATAGAGTCTTAGGAGGACGTAAATACCTTGCTCTTTATGCTAAAGTATTTTTAGTAATTTCAACTATTTATTCTACGACCTTTCTGATTCAGGGGTCATTCTTAAAGAATTGGGACAAAACTTACGATTTAGTGTAAAGAGCGAGGTATTAACGAGGGTACAAACCCCCTCGTATACATAATAAAAAAATAAAGTTATGAAAGTTTGTTACGTAAGTTTATTCTTAAGTTACGTATATTTCTTATTAATAAAAACGTTCGTTAAAAATTAAAAGTTCTAGTTGCCTTTTTAAGTAACCGAAAAATTGGAGGGTAACTAGGCCTCCTTCTCCACCCCTTATTTCTCAAAATCGTCTGATCAAAACTAAGAGAAAGCCATTTAGCCAAAAAAAAAATTAATATAAAAATTTCATTTTCATAATTTATGTGCGGAGAGCCAAAACCAAACATGCATTAATTCAAAAACGTTCAGAAATTAAATTAAAAAAAACTAATTTTTTTAGCTGAAAGTAAGGAGCGACATTAAAACTTAAAACGAACAGAAATTACTCCGTATATGAAATGGGTTCTCCCCTCCGCAATCCTCTTTACGCTAAAGTTAGACTCTTTGCCACAATTCTACTTTTTAAAACAATTAAAAGCTTTAGCGTAAAGAGCGAGGGATTGCGGAGGGGACAACCCATTTCATATACGGAGTAATTTCTGTTCGTTTTAAGTTTTAATGTTGCTCCTTACTCTCAGCTAAAAAAATTAGTTTTTTTTTATTTAATTGCTACCAAAAACATAAATCATAAGCTTGATTTTATCATTATTATTATTTTCTTTTTGTTTGTTAATGGCGGCTTCTACAACTCATGGTGATTCATTTCTTCTGAATTATTTTATGTAAGATATTTTGTCTTTGTACACTGGATGCATCAACATACACAAAGAGGGGGATGGGGTCCACCTCCACACAAAATCTAAAATTTCTGTAGTTTATTGGCACCTCTTATTAAAATCATCTGATAATTTTGATTTATTCCTGAGCCTGTTTCTAAAAATTCTTGCGTACATATCTGGCTGGGTGGAAGATGTTCGGCTCAACATCTTAGCCGATTAGGTATCGTTATGAATATGTCGTTATAAAACATAACGACACTGAAATATTTAAACTTCAGCTCAATTTCCTTGGGGCTAAATAGTCAAACTATCTGAAAAAAAATTCTTCTCCCTCTTCCTAAAAGCTGTAACCAACTATGGCTCTTCTTTGGCTGTAAACAACTACGGCATTATATGTCGTGACAGAAATTAAAGGTGTTCGATAGGTCTGTCTAAAAAGAAGAATATTTATATGCCAGTCTAAGAAACCCAGTAACTCTCACTAAAGAAATCAAATACAAAACAAGAAGGGCAAAACCAGTAATTCCCCAACCCATATATTTTTAAGAGTTTCCCCAAAAGAAAATTGGGTGCTCCAATATCATCTTGAAAAGCAACAGTTTGTATTCCGGAGCACCCGATTTTCATTGGGGTGCATTGTAAGAAAAGTGACCATAATAGCTAGAAATAGCTTAAAATAAGGAATATAATGGTAGGCTTCTGCTTTTATTTGTCTAGCATGTTTCTTTCAAAAAAAGCCAATGGCAATTATTTACCCAAGTATTTTTTTCCCTTACTTTTTTCGTTTGCTATGTTTTTTTTCTTCACATTGATTTTTATTGTAGGCACATTGAGTTTCTTTCATGAATTATAGTTTCTTGTTTTATGGTCTTCTAGTTTAATTTTCTTGACTAAATGCTGTTTTTACTTGACCACGGTGAGTTTTTTGGAGTATTTGTTTTTCTTAGTTTTTTTTAAATACTTGAAAATTTTTGCTCCGATTTGCAGTGCTTCGACTATCCTCTATTTTTCGGTGCTTTCCCAATTCTATCGATATTCCTTGAATTTTCCAAAAAAATTGACTTTTTCAAAATCTTCTAGAAAAACAACGATTTGTACTTCAGAGAACACAATTCTCACAAAAAAAAATAAGGAAACCTATATTTTGGTCTTATCCTTTGTTACGGCAATTTACAATCTAATTAAACCCAACTTAAGCCAACAAAAAAAAGAAAACGCCATTCTCTGGATACATTTACATTCTATACCTATCATTATCTCTCGCTGCAAAGCCAGATGTAAAGGTATTATAAAGTCCATAATACTTTGACTGAGTCGTCAAAATTAGCCCCCAATTTGGGTGTCAAATTTAACCTACCGGACTTTATTATTAAGTCAATACTGGATGAATACCTCAATCAGGCAACAAATCTGACAAGTTTTCAGTAGCAGATATTTAGCTTTGTAATCCGGGGATAATTCCAAAGCTGTTGTATCTATTGAACACTGTCCGGAAATGAGGGTCATTTTCGTTAATAAGTTTAAAGAATAGATAATACGTACTTTTCAGTAATTGGTTATTGAAGGGTGGTATCATCGTATTTAAATATTGCAAAAACTGTAAATGAAGAGGAGAGTTAAATTGTACATAAGAGTATACTTTGAGACTCAAAAACTTGGGATTTTGAGCGTTTTTGAAGTGGAGAAAACCTTATAACAAATCTCTGTGATAGAAGATTCTTATTCCCGCTTTTTTCATTTGAATGACTGAATATCAAACAATTGGCTCTGTGGAAAATGTTGTTTCGTTCCAGTGTCTAATGCTATAATGAAGGAAAGGTCAAAAGGGTTTAAGTTGCTTTTTATGGTTGAAGAATCATATTTTACCAAAAATTGTTGTTTTGTTTATTTTTATTTTTTTTGGCAATCCAGCTTGGACTAAAAGAAAAACTAAACGTTCTAGGATGAGGTGGGAAGATGACATGAAAATATATAAGGATAGTGTGACTCGGGCGTACCAATGTCAAACAACACAAAAAACGTAGCAGGGATGGGCTAACCCAAACGTATCCAAGCCAGTGACGCTGGATGACGCTTGAGATTTTCTTGATGTTGAAAATAAGGTTGGCGGATATCGTCGTTCAAAGTCTGATCTAATGTCCGGAAGCATAAGATTGAACGAACGCAACGGTGGATAAAAATCAGCAGAGGACTGGGAGCTTTTTTGGCGGGCCACGATTCAACCCCACCAAAATAGGACTCCCTGACTATCAACTTATATAAACTTTACTTTGTTTGCAAGTTAATTTCACCACGGACGCAGAGATGTTTATGAAGTTGAACTAAATTGCTTGAGCTCTGAATATTTTTCTGTTGACATCTGGATCACCTTCTCCCTTCGAATCCCAGACAAATGAAACTGACAACCCTTTCAAGTGGACAACCATTAATGGTTAGTTAATAATCTGTAGTGATGTTTAAATGAAGAACTTTTGTTTTCTTCATGTTCAATCGTAGGACAAAGTAGGCTGAGAAATGTACTTCTTTGTCAAGCACTTGCTGGGCCAAGCTTGGTTCCGGTGCAAGAACTGTTACGTCGTCTGTGCATTCAAGATCCCTTAAATTAACATTTCTACCAACTACTATTGCTTCAAATCCCCATAGGATATGGTGGGGGATCCGGTCGATGTACTAATTAAAGAAAACTACTAAGAGTATATAGCCTTGTTTTACCCTCCTCCCACACTCCAAATCGAACAATGATGACTCTTCCCCATAGACTCTAACTTTTAACTAAGCTTCCAAGCTCCATTTGAGGAGCTTCCAAGTAAATTTGTCATAAAATTCCTGATAGATGGAAACAACATTTACCCCTAAGCAATTTCCACGTAAGGGGCTGTTAATTCTTAAGCTTTACCGAGAGGGTCACCTATTTTGGATGACCTGAAATGCATATAAATTCAACTAATAGATAAAGAAAGATCGGGAATATCGTATTTGGTAATGCTAAAATTACAATAGATTACCTGAGCGCTTATTGTGGTTGATTGGAACAGTAATATTTAAAACGATAAGTTGTTATTTCGTTGGAGACACTGGTCTAACCCAGGGGTGAGCTAAGACGTATATAATTTTCCAGAAAGATAGCGAGAAGGTTTGTCCAATTAAATAAGTTATCATTTTGCGTAGTATTATTTACCTATACATCAACACATCCAAAGCTAAATTCAGAAGCGTAAAATTTCTACAAGATTCTCTTTAAAGGGTGGAAAGAATTTCAACTCGGAACTTATCCAGAAATTCCTAGTTTGTATTCTTTTTTTAGAGAAAGGTTCCAAAATCCGTCTAGGTTTTCTCAACAATCATATAGAATATATTGAAAAAAAAATCAAAATAAAAATATCTCCACCTGTAAGAAAAACCTTACGAGACTCCAATACGCTTTGATGTAACACAAAATCAGAGATGGTTAAGCAAATACAAATGTTAAAATTTAACTAATTAGGTATGGAATAACATACAAGCAATTTTTCAGAATAGAAGTAATAAGACTTTTTTGCACAAATCTTTGTTGACAGACTTAAACTAAACATTTCTCTAAAGATGATTAATATTGTTTTGAATAAGCAGAACAAATCATACTGTGTGGCAACCGGAATTATAACTCGGAAATCCGGGGGAACTACAGACACTAATTGAGGAACCCCTAAGTTCTAAGTAAATATGTCATAACTCTTTTTGATACATGGAGACAAGCAGTCTCCTAGAATAGAGCTTAACCCTCCTGTCTTCTCTATTTGGACTAGGCCTTCTGTTGATTTACACCTTGCTGTCAAAAATATTGACGAGTCCATGTCCAATGTCAATCATAGTAAAAACTACAGGTGGAATGTTTGAACTGGGATGGTAATTATCGTTTTTAGAATGACTTGAGGTGTTGATCACCCTATTAGGGTCTGTCAACATCTTTTGGCTTAGGCTAATAGTTGGTCTCTTGGGTACTTTTTCATATCATCTATCAAAGATTTTTCAAATCTAAGTTGGCAACTAAAATAATTCTAATATTCTGTACATTTTCAGTTATATTCCAACGAATTAGTTCAGCAAAAAAGTCCGTCAAATTATAGTTGGCACCCCCCTTTTTTTTACAATATGTAGGACCGATCATTAAGGTGCATTAAGGGAACTTCAGATAAATAAATTAGTAGCCTTTACGAAATTAAACAAATAACGAGAAAATTGTTTAATGCCTAGGCCTACGCCTAGCCCCCCCTTTAGCCCCCCTGCTTTGTTTGCCATCACGATTGCTTATAAGAGCCTTACAGAACCATTTAGAAACACATATTTTTCTACGTTTCTTCGTAGAAACTACGAAAAAAAAACTTGTGTTGTAAGTCCAGCTGTAAATAATTTTGCATATTTATTTTGATGGTTCAACGTGGCAACACTGATTAAGACGTGGCACTACACTATAAACTTCGAAATTTTGAAACAATCAAAACAAAATCTTAGAAAACCGTGGTTTTAAGGTATGAATTAACATGAGATCGATCCAGGAAGGGGGGTTAACAATTGATTTCATTCTGATAATATTGGGACTTTAATGCTTTATTCTGGGAAGGAGCAAGAACAAATTTGCTTGTCTTGAAAATTATTTTCTTTTATTTGGAGTTCCTCGTGTATAGTGGCTTGAAATTGCACTTTTCTAAGAATTGGTCTAGGAAAGAAATTTTTTCTAGACACCCCCCCCCTTTAGCTTTAACTTCTTACGTATACATTTAGGAAAATTGATTGACGACGAAGGCATTATGATGAATGCTTCCCAAATTCTATTATTACACGCCTTCTTTTTAGGCTTATATGGGTATGAAATCCATTTAAAAATTTGAACAAAGAGCTAGGCCTGTGGGTCATTTTCTAAGATTCAGGTCTCAATACACGTTTAACAGTTTGATGAAAGAACAATTAAAGTATTGTTATCATAGCTATGAACTTGAATTTCCCATTTTCAATATCAGATTACTTCCTTGCTATACCCGCATACACAGGGTTTTATTTCCAATATAAGGGGTGTTGGTAAACAAAAGAAACATCTTAAAGGAAATTTGAAGTCGCTAGAAATTCTTGAGAATTCTGAAAAACAAAAGTGAGAATTCGGTAGTCCTAGGTAGAAACTATTCTGTAGGCCTAGGTAATAAGTATTATGTTTCTGGAAATAGTACACAGATTTTCCGAGGGAGTAAAAGACAGGAAACAATATTTGAAAGCAGTGGCGCCATTTCAGAAAACCTTAGGGGGGGCCAAAAATCGATTTTGGGCCCCCATCCAGCCTTAAAAATTTTAAAATTTTCGAACATGCCTTTAGGTACCGTACTACCTTTGGGGTTCATATTTTGCAGCTTATTTAGGGACCAAAAACAGTACCAAAATAGAACATTTACTGTATAAATCAGAAACTTACGTACAGTTACTTCAGCAATGGATATCTCCTTTGCTTCATTTTTGCGAAGTCGTCGACAAGCTTCTCAAAATTGAGCTCCTTCACTGCAGCTTTCTCAGAGAATATAAGCAGCAAATGCGAAAGTCGCTCGTTTTCCATCGTTGTCCGGAGGTAGTCCTTCACAAAGGTCAACACAGAGAAAAAACGTTCATTTGAGCACGTTGTGAGCGGGAGTGTGAGGACTACCCTGACGACCTTAAGAAGCTCAGAATAAGCTTCTTTCAATCCTCCGAGTTGTTCGAAGACATCTAAAGCATTTGCCGGTTTCTGTGGAAGCTGCGACACAAATGCACGAGCTATTAAAGCTTGACACTTCAGCTGCATAGTATCGATTCCCGCCTGATCGAAGTATGTCGCGATCACAAAAAGTAAATCTGAGTCCATAAAATCTGTGGATTTGGGGTTAAGGCAACGTGTGGCTTCTAGCACTGGCAGTTGGACAGAAAAACGCTCTTCAAACTCATTTAACACTCTGTCCAAAACCTCGTAGAACTCTCTCCGCATTTTGTCTTCCGTTGTTGTGCTTTCGGAGTCAATGTTGTGCTTTCCAATTGTTGTTGTCGTCAAATAGTCTCTTAGTCTTCCGGATATCTTCTGAACTCGTTTTGATTTAACAGGTATGGCTGAAGAGAGAGCACTTGTTTCCGACAGATCAGCTCCGACATTAATGGCCATCTCTTTAGACTTGCCGTATAGGACACGAAAATACTCGTCATCACGCATTTTCCTCAGTTCGTTCTTTGTTGCACTGATCAAAGTGCAAGCTTCTGAGATGACCAGATCTGCTGCCTGTAGTTGTTCAGAAAGAGGGTTTATCACTGCAAGAACTTCGTGAATGACATGCAAACTGAATATGAAGGGAAACGACTCTAGCTGGTTCTTAAGGCCCGTAGCTTCTGCCGCTGCCTCCCTGTCAGAAGATTCTTGAACTACTGACAGAACTGCGAGTATGCAGTCATATCTAACCAGGATCTTAGCCACTGATCTATACCAGTAAGACCAACGTGTCACTACTGTCCTTTCAAGCGTTAGCACAGGCACATTGGCAGTTTTCTGGGCTTCGACGAACAACTGGTATCGAGTGTTGCTGTTGGAGACGAAACTGTAAACTGTTTGCAAAACTGAAAATACTGATGAAATTCTTTGTATTTTCTGCATACAATCGCCAATGACAAGGTTAAGTCTATGGGAATGACAGTGTGTGTACACCGCTTGTGGTGCTTTTTCCCGGAGACGGGCCTGTACTCCTGAAAAGTGTCCGCTCATTACACTGGCCCCGTCATAGCACTGTCCAACACACTTTGACCAGTCAAGGCCGATACCCTTTATTTCGTTGTAAATGAAGTCGGCCAAACTCTCAGCGTCAACCTTGCGCATGTGGTAGCAACCTATGGCCCTTTCTTTGATTTTCAGGTCATGAACATAGCGCACTAAGATCGCGAGTTGTTCCTTTTTCGAGAGGTCTTTTGTCTCGTCAACAAGAACGGCAAAATATTTTGCTTCTCTGACTTCTTTCGCGATAGAACTTTTGATTTCATTTCCTATGACCTCAATGTAGTCGTTTTGGTACTCGTGTGACATGTAATGGCCATAGGCCTTACGAGAGTTTTTCATCAAGTCAGGGTTGATTTCTGTTAAAAGATGTACTGTCTCTACGAAATTCCCTTGATTGGCACTAGACTCCCCTTCATCATGGCCACGAAACGCAAGACCTTGCCGTCCAAGTAATGCTGTAGTTTTTAGTAGAGCTTTTACGTACTGTCTATTCTCTAGTATTTCTTTTTCGCGTTCTTTGGAGAGGCATGACGCAACAGATTCGGCCGCCTCCGTCTCAATAGCTTTAAACTGAGTCAAAGAAATGGTACATGCTTTGTGTCGGTCGCTGTTTTCGTGCTGCCGTATCAGTTCAGAAATGTCTTTCCACTTTCTAAATCCTATATCAATGAATGCTCTAGCTCCATACCTTTCGCCTGATCTTAGCGAGGATCCACTGAAATGTCGGCAATTGAAACAGAACACCGAGTCCTGTTCTTTCGAATATTCGAGCCATGGGTATTTCAAGAAATAGGAGCTGTTAAATTTTCGTTTGCGATTCCCGATGGTAGTGGCGGGATAGTCAGTCAAAACTGGTTGGCAGGGGTTATCATACGGGTTCACGGACAAATCGGTGCTGATCGTTCTGGAAGCCATTTCCTCCGTTTGTGGTTCGCGCAGGTTTGTCTCCTCAGAAATGAGTCTCACGTCCAGGGTCTGCTCGTTTCTCGGTAAAACCTCGGTTGCCGATGGGTTGTCCCTTGACGTCCCAGCATCACTATCCTACAGAGTAATCAAGTTTTAATTAAAAACAAATTAAAAGTGATGTCCCAGTTACTTCTTTTACCAGGACGTGAATTGTACATAATTAACATAGAAAACAACACAAAATTTAGAGCAAGCAACAACAAAAAACATAATCAATTCAACTACGAAGCTATAATCAATTAGTTCGTGGTAACGAACTTCAAGTAAAAAAGCGACACGGCTCAATAGTAACCGAAACTCTAAAACACGGAATTTTGATACCTATAGATGCATCAAAAGAATCAGATTTGTACGCTAATTTCAAATATATAAGTTGTATCAAATTTAGTTTTACCCATCAAAAGTTACGAGCCTGAGAAAATTTGTCTTATGTCCGAAAAAAGGGGAAAACACCCCCCCCCTGAAAGTAATATAACCTTAACAAAAATATCACCATTTAATTCAGCGCATCACTGAACTTTACTGCAGGAGTTTCAAGCTCCTATCTGCTAAAATGACGAATTTTGGATTTTCTTGCCAGAAGAAAGATCAAGGACGCGTGTTATTTTTTTTCCATGGGTGATCGTATTGACCCAGTTGTCCTAGAATATCGCAAGAGGGCTCATTCAAAGGTAAATTAAAAGTTCTAGTGCCCTTTTTCAAATGAAAAAAATTTGGAGAGCAACTAGGCCCCATCCCACCCTCTTTTTACCCTAAGTCACCTGATCAAAATTTTGAAACAGCCATTTTGTTTAATATATTTAAAAATTTAATAAATATGTCTTTAAAGATGCCTTAATTGTCCAAAGTCTCTGGGGGAAGGTGTTCAATTTGTGGACTTTGCCCTTTTTTATAAATAGTTTTTTTTATAAATAGTATAGGTAATTGCGAAGTATACAAACATTTTCAGTTTTTTTCTGGTGGGGGGGCAGCTCGAGCAGAGGAGGTTATGTAGGAGGATCTTTCCATGGAGAAACTTTTCATAGGGGAGCTGAATTTTCGATCAAGGGGGCACTGGATTTCCAAGCATTATTAAAAAAAGAATAAGAAATTAAATGAAAAAAAAGTTTCTTCAACTCAAAGTAAGGAGCAGGATTGAAACTTAAAACGAAAAGAAATTATTACATATGAGAAGGTTCACCCTTTCGTCAATACCTCGCTCTTTACGCTAATTTTTTTTTTTAGTACAAAATTCCTATACAAAATTTCTTTATATATCTTGCTTTCTATTTACTGGCTCAATTTCACGCTTGGAAGTGTTAAGGGTAATTGTCCCAGTAAATTTTAACCAGGATTGTATTGTTCAGAGGATGTTTCCAAGGGGGATTTCTCCGTGGAGGTGAAGCCAGACTTCCTGGCTTTATTTAAAAAATGATCAGAAATTAAATAGAAAAACAGTTTTTCAACTGAAATTAAGGAGCATTATTAAAACTTAAAAATAACAAGAATTATTACATATACGAGGGGGGTTGCCTCCTCCTCAACACTGCGCTCTTTATCCTAAAGTTTAAATTTTGTCCCAATTCTTTAAAAATGACTCCTCAAACACAAAGGGCGTTTTATTAAAACAGTAAGTAACTTTTTTACAAATGCTGAAAAACTTTAGCATGAAGAGCGGGGTGTAGAGGAGGGGGAAGACCCCCTCCTCTATGGGGGCACTGTGGGGGACTTGGGGTGGATCCGGATTTCTGGCAATTCCGCGAGATCGGTACTTCCTGACGCAATAGGACAAAATTTAAAATATGGTAGATTTACTTACAGTCGGTTTGAAAAACGAAGCCAATCGTCGTTGCATCTTTATTTCTTCTTCTTTCCTTTGGGCTTTTATTTTCCTTTTTTTTGCACCACTCGCACCGGATGAACTCATGTTTCAATAATCCGATTTGAACTTGAACACAACTTAACACTGTTTCACGGTTCTTTATTTGATGAAGGGTAACGAGAAACTAAATACAAACCCTGGTCTGGATACCCAATTTCCAGATTGTTTTTCCAGAAATTTCCAGATGTTAGCCTACACATAAATGTGCCGACTGACGGGATTCATTAATCACTGGAGAGACTTCAATGTCACAGAAGCACCCGAGCCCAGGAAGGACTTTACTTTACAAACCCCTGCCAAAAGGGTGACCATAAATTAATTAGAGAGAACGGCAAAAACAGGATACTTTCTTGAAATGCAATAATCGTCGAGTATCTTGAATTTGCTATTTAGTAATAATTCACAGTAGAAATACGGTAAAAAAAAAAAGAGAAAAAAGTAGAACAAGGACGAATAAACAAAGAATTACGTGGTTGAAATTGGGCCCCTCCAGAAATCAGGGGGGGGCCATGGCCCCCCCCTGCCCCCCCCAAATGGCGCCACTGTTTGAAAGACCAACACTCTTTGTAATAATTTGCTTTTGAAATATTGGTTCAGAGTTTCAATGAAAATTCTTAATATTGGCTGCGTTATATTTAATCGGATTTAGGTCAATTGGACCACAATTACTACTAACAAGTCATCGCAACACCGTGCCATTTGAGGTAACCATAGATTTGAGGCTTCTCTTTCACACTAATTTATTGGAACCTTCCCTTTTTGTTCCCTCTTATGAAGCTCAATTTATTACGGATCCTTTCCTATGACCCTTGCATATCCCTCTGAGGATTTCCTGATCCCGTTTGGCCTCACGTGGATGGCCAAAAGGTACAATCCTGAGCAATATGCCTTCCTTCATCCTTAAAAGGCGACATAGCCATCTTAACCTTTCTTTCAATTTTGCCCAAGACAGTGGAATTGAAATACATATTTTGAAGAGCTTATTGTTTGACATGATGTTGTGCAGACGGCCACCTACCACTATCATTAGATAGTTTCCTTCTGGAAAACATCTGGCGTAGACAGATAGACCTTGTGGCCCAGTGATTCACGGCAAAGGGCTATAAAGTGAAGCAGATCCTTATCAAAGTCTCCACTCATAGGGACTATGTAAGAAACATCCATCACTCTTGCTCTCCATCAGTGCTTCCATCTTCCTACAAGAGCTGAAAAACTACCCCACCCTAAGGTATACTGCTTACTTTCATCGCTATTTAACCCAGTTTAAAATAAATATTAACAACTCGAGGCTTCCTTCCTTTGCCGGTAAAACTCCGAGAGACGTTGAGGATGTGACTTCACGCTACCATGTCTGAATCTCCTGGTCTTCTGTGAAAATTAAATAAAAAAAAAACTAATTTTTTTAGCTGAAAGTAAGGAGCGACATTAAAACTTAAAACGAACAGAAATTACTCCGTATATGAAATGAGTTGTCCCCTCCGCAATCCCTTGCTCTTTACGCTAAAGCTTTTAATTGTTTTAAAAAGTAGAATTGTGGCAAAGAGTCAAACTTTAGCGTAAAGAGCGAGGGATTGCGGAGGGGACAACTCATTTCATAGACGGAGTAATTTCTGTTCGTTTTAAGTTTTAATGTCGCTCCTTACTTTCAGCTAAAAAAATTAGTTTTTTTTATTTAATTTCTGAACGTTTTTGAATTAATGCATGTTTGGTTTTGGCTCTCCGCACATAAATTATTAATATGAAATTTGTATATTAATTCTTTTTTTGGCTAAATGGCTTTCTCTTAGTTTTGATCAGACGATTTTGAGAAATAAGGGGTGGAGAAGGAGGCCTAGTTGCATTCCAATTTTTCGGTTACTTAAAAAGGCAACTTGAACTTTTAATTTTTAACGAACGTTTTTATTAGTAAAAAATATACGTAACTTAAGAATTAACTTACGTAACAAACTTTCATAATCTTATATTTTTATTATGTATACGAGGGGGTTTGTACCCTCGTTAATACCTTGCACTTTACACTAAATCGTAAGTTTTGTCCCAATTCTTTAAGAATGATCCCTGAATCAGAAAGGCCATAGAATAAATAGTTGAAATTACTAAAAATGCTTTAGCCTAAAGAGCGAGGTATTTATCTCGTCCAAAATACCTCGCTCTTTATGCTAAAGTATTTTTAGAACCCCTCATATGCGTAATAATCTCTGTTCGTTTTAAGTTTAATGCTACTTCTTTCTTTCGTTTGAAAAAACGTTTTCATGTTTATTTTTCATTGTTTTCTTATAGTAATGCTAGAGAATCCTGCGCCCTTGTCATTGAATTTTTCTTCCCCCATGACAGATTCCTCCAAGGAGAGATCCTCCAGCATAGCCCCCTCTCCTCAGCCCCACCCCCAAACAAAATAAAATCCCCCTGAAGACGTCTGTACACTTCCCAATAACCATTACTTTATGTAAACACTGGTCAAAGTTTGTAACTTGCAGCCCCTCCCCCAGGGATTGTGGGGGAGTAAGTCATCCCCAAAGACATAGTTATTATGGTTTTCGACTATGCTGAACAAAATGGCTATCTCAAAATTTTGATTCGTTGACTTTGGGAAAAAAATGAGCGTGGGAGGGGGCCTAGATGCCCTCCGATTTTTTGGTCACTTAAAAAGGGAAGTAGAACTTTTCATTTCCGTTAGAATGAGCCCTCTTGCGACATTCTAGGACCACTTGGTCGATACGATGATCACTGGAAAAAAAAAAAAAAAAAAAAAAAAAAAAAAAAAATAAAATAAAATAAACACGCACCCGTGATTTGTCTTCTGGCAAAAATACAAAATTCCACATTTTTGTAGATAGGAGCTTGAAACTTCTACAATAGGGTTCTCTGATACGCTGAATCTGATGGTGTCATTTTCGTTAAGATCCTACGACTTTTAGGGGGTGTTTCCCCCTATTTTCCTAAATAAGGCAAATTTTTTCAGGCCCATAACTTTTGATAGGTAAGACTAAACTTGATGAAACTTATATATTTAAAATAAGCATTAAAATACGATTCTTTTGATGTAGCTACTGATATCAAAATTCAATTTTTTAGAGTTTTGGTTACTATTGAGCCGGGTCGCTCCTTACTACAGTTCGTTACCACGAACTGTTTGATCAAAATAGATAAAAAAAAGTTCTTTCAATGAAAATTTTCCAAACAGGTATTTTTACACATCTAAAGGGGCACAGCCCCCCTCCCATTGATGCCACTAGCTACTAAAGACTTCGTATCTCTCATTAGGCTATTCGCTACACAGACGTGAATCTTATGTTAGTAAGTTTATGTTTTGATTTAGTGCAAAGGAATGATATTTTGTGAAAACTAGGAGAAGTCAAATTATTTGCATTTGACCAAAATTATTCATTCTGACCAAATGGCACTTTGTCAAACTGCTCTTGTCTTCAGTAAAAGTCAGAAGAAGATAAATATTTATACACATTTGCCTAAATTATGGTTTGCGGTGTTGTACATCCGTAGCGTAAGATGCCAGTTAAACCAAGCACATATTCAGGTCAATTCCAACGTAAAAGCGAAATAATATGCTCGTTGGGAGCAGGCCCGTACCCAGGAAGGTGTCTTTGACCTCTGTACCCCAAATAAATTTTTGAAGTCTTTAAGATTGTGACCATAGTTTCTTACGTATTCCCATTCGGTTCACCGATGTTTGGTACTTTCTAGATCCATGCCTTCCCCCTCCCTCAGAAATAAAATCCTACGTGCGAGTCCAATTGGAATTTTTAATCTTTCTTAATGGGTTTCCGCATACCTAAGTTATGATTCCACAAGTAGCATATATGTAGAGTAAGAAGTCAAGCACACTAATCAAATATGCAGATAGACTATAATAAAAAAATAGAACAATATAAAGATGAAATTCATGTCTGTACGGAGGAAAGGGTCCTTAAGCTTTATACCCCCTGAAATCCTAAGGTCTTAACAATTTCGCCCCCGCTTCCTTAAATATTTTCATTTATTCACCCATTCTTACCATGTAGAAATTTAAGGTCCACTCCCCCCTCCTCTGTTAATCAATATGCCTCATCCAATAGACATTAGTAACAATAAAAGACGAGTCAGAAACATTAGTCTGAGCCGCAATATGCAAAAGCGAGCAGTCTCTTAAATTACGAAGATCAAATTTTAAGAGCAGCTACAAACACAAATTATTCTAATACTGTGATTCTCCTGTCAAAAAATGGTTTGCATTCTTCAAAGTAACTCTAATAGTGAGTTTAGCTTAACTAGAAAAATAGCCACATAGCCTATAAAAAAATCTACTTGGTCTTGAAAAACGGCACTCCTTATGTTTCTATTCTAAGTAGAAAAAAAAATGTTTAGCTAACCGTTCTCCCTTCTTAATTATAGATTCACTTAAATCCTTATTTTATTGCTTAACATTAAATTTTATGGCATTAGATATTTTTAAAAATAATTTGAGCCTTTGTTGCTTGAGCTTCGACTTAATTTGACCATACCAATAACAAGTCGTTTAAAAGTTTGCATAATTCTGATTCCAACAGTTCATTATTACAACACGGCTGGAGTAATTTAAAAAGTGGGGCGGGAAATTTTTTGTCCAATGGGTATTTATGAGCAAGCCTTGTAAACAAACACCAGTTGGTCTAATCCGCCTCACCATATTTTACTTAGACCTTAGAGTAATTAGGAGTTGCCATTTTTTTCCAAAATCTGACTTATCTCCTTTTCTAAAATCTCTAAATAGTGGTGATTTTGAGCTTCTATGTCAGAATTATATTTTTTCTATCTTAAAGGCTAGAGAATAAATCTTCCTCGTAAAAACAACTGATCATCAACAGCAATGAAAAGCATATTTTTAAGTTTCTTCGCTCGCTTTGAAATTTTTTGCTTCAGTTATGCTGAAATTTCCTAATTCCCACCTTTGAAATTACCGAAGCCAAATGTAAAAAACGACATTTCTCCTGGCCTTTTTCAGAGGCTGAGAGACTGCTCTAACCGTGTTTCCGGAGTCGCCTTTAACCTCTATTGAATAAAAGCTAGTCTTAATAAAATTAAAAGGAACGTTACATACCAGGATTAGCTTCACCTCCATTTCTTAGCTGATCCAAGCCAAACATAGACACGGGAGGTGCACTAGATGAAGGTACACTATTTTGATGTGCAGCTGCAGCTGCATGATGTAAAAATGCACTATGTCCAAAATACATGCCCCTAGCAGCTGAACTTATTGGGTCTGTCATAGCTGCTAGTTGGGCTTGAGAAATACTCCCAAGTCCATAAGCTGTTAAAGCATTAAGCGCATGTTGGTGGTGCAATGCTGCACTTCGCGGACTGGCCGTGCTTTGTTGGGCATGGGGTGACTCTGTGTTTTGAGATACTTCTTGGGAGCTAGCTAGGCCTAAAAGCTCTTGAATGGCAAAAGGTGATCGTTGAGGGAGACTAGAGTGAGAACCAAAGCCCATTCCTGGAAGACCAACTCCATGTAAACCCCCCATTCCTAATAAACTTGGGGCAGCAACATGGATTGTACCGCGTTCTGGAGGCTGAAGGAGATTCATTGCCTGAAATACAGAAAAAAGTTGAATTTAAAGGGAATTATTACCGAATTCTATTTTTGATGGAAAATTCAAACGCTACTATTTAATGAAATCGATTTTGTGAGACTTGGTTTTGAATTGGTGTTTTGGCCAAGAACTTTCTTCAGTATAAAAAGGGGTCCCGAAGATGTTTTTTTTTTTCAAGTATAACCCTGAATTCCAAAAATATTTTGATCGAAATCAAATATTTTATTTGAATTCAATGTAAAAATATTTAGAAGCACATGTTATCAGTCGATATTTTAATCTGGCTCGGATACCACAGATTAATTGTCATGGCCAAATGTTTCTACTACTAATTTTCTTTTCTTTTCAAATTTAATTATTTTATTCTACTGGATACATATTGAATAAGAAACAGACACAAACAAAATAAATAAGAGAGATTTTTTTTTTATTTGCCCTAAAAAAAAAGAAGTACAATACAGAAAGACTTTAAAGACACATGGAAGAGACTCTTTTTTAAGTTCCAAAATTCCTCCACTATGAAGTCCTCTTTGTTGTTATTCTCACAAGTATTCTTTATACTAAGTTAAAAAGCAATTTCAGTAATATACACTGATATTCTGTATTCCCCCCTCCCTTTCCCAAGCAACAACTAAATATATACATTTTGTATTAATCAATTTCTGGAATTCTAATGATTTCTGGAAACTGATACATTGAAATTCAGCTACATTTGAATATTTTTCAGCGTAATTAGGCAATCAGGCGGGAAACTTAGAGAAAATGTTGTTTTTAGAAAGGAAAGTGCTATATTTTTCTGGCTATTACACGAAATCTACCTTCTTTATATACAGGGGCGTAATTTGATATGGGGCAGGAGGGTAACAACCCCTTCCCGGACCTAGGTCTCCCCTCCCCCTACCCCAATCCCCCCCCGACTGACCCCAAGTTGCCCTTCCCCAGCTTAAATTCAGTTTCTTTCAAAAACCCTGTCAAAACTAAGATAAGCCTGCATAATTCAAGCATCTACAGAAATGGGTCAGTTTTCTTTAATATATTTTTAACTTTTTTGTCATTACATAGCTCATTTTTCTCTTTCCACTATCATTTTCAATTGATATGGGAAAATTGGCTCCAACTTTGCCCCCCTCCCTCCCAGTATTTTGACGAAAATACGCCCCTGTTCATATGTCGTTGATCTTAGAGGTCAGAGGGCAAATGCCGAGACCAACTCTTTCCTCTTCAGTATCCATGATAGTCACACTTGGTAGGCACAAAAACTTAGATTTGTTTTTGAATGGAGGGTAACACTTAAGATTCAAAATTGATATATACAAAATAAATATAAAGCGATATAAAAATACACAAATTCAAACCCATTTCAAGATTCTGGGAAGGGAGGGTAAGCCCAAGGCTATGTAATCATTAGATATCTTCAAATCAGCAAGTTACGACCTATAAGACTAACTTGGATATATGATATACTTTTTATCATATGGCTAATTTTAATAGAAGTAATGTTTGAGCCCATTTCTCACTGATATAAGAAATTTTTTAGTTTAAGAAAATATTTTGTTTGTCGCGAATCCTGAATGGAAACAATATTTTCCAATCCCGACGGGATAATTTACCGACGGGAAATCATAGACATAGGAAGCAGAACCCAGAAGCTTTGTGTACATTGAACAGTACTGCCATTGAATATTTAATGGTGAGGCAGTAGTTAAAATCTGTTTTGCAAATTATCAGTGACTTTAAGAGTCTTCGTCGAAATTGATTAGAAACTTAAATCAATAACTGGAGTAGCGAACGACCATGCGTCATAGTAAGAAGGCAAAGAAATCTGACCATAACTGGCTCTATGGGGCAACCTAGTAAAGAAGGAACTCTAGCCCATAGCCTTTAACAAAGGACTTTGAGCAGACATGTGCACAAGAGGGAGTTTAGGCTCTTGCCCTCTCCCATGTATGGGGATTTGTATAATTATTGCTTATTTCTCTTTTTTTGCATAGCTTGTGTGTCTTCAGGGGTCTCCTGATATATTCCCCCCCGACCCAAAAATTTGTTTGTGTATACTCTTTAATTGGATATTTATAGTTGGAAGTTGACCATGGGAAGCCTGGCCATTTTTTTTATCTTGCAAAACTAAATATTTCGTTTATGAGCTGCAATAAGAGCCGTATTCACGATTGAAATAAATAAGCCGAGATTTAAAAAAAATAAAAATATAGAATGGAATAACACATAGTAGCTAAGAGATGGCAATACAAAAACTCAAAAAAAGAAAACAGAAAAAAACTTTGATCGAAACTCCCCTGCTTTCAAAAATTGTTTATACCAGATACTGTGTTTGTAAGTCTTTACCAGATGGGAGAACCGTACAATCAGTGGCACAAAGTATACCATGCGAGACACGAAGAAGTGCCACTTTGCAGGAGTGTGCCACAGATGGCAGAACAAGCAATGCTCTGAACTGCACATCAGTCTGCACAAAGTGGGTCACCTCTTACTTCAGATAAAACTGCAGCAATTAATACGTAGCTCTGCGTTGTTGCACAAGTCGAACACTGCTAGAAATGTAGCTTACTAGATATTTAAAGCGTTGGTGTCCAGCCAGGAGTGCACACACTCTGCAAACACAGTCCGGAGATCATATTAGAAAGGAATCGTGCACTACTACCACATATAGTAGTCAGGGGCGAAATTTGTTATATAGCAGGGGGAGGGACAACTACCCCTCCCGGACCTCGGCATGTTTGTCTCTCCAGACTCCAGTTTGCTCCCTGGTTGAAATTTAGTTTCTTTAAAATTTTGTCAAAACTAAGACAAGCATGCATAATTCGAGCATCCACAGAAGCGGGTCAGTTTTTTTAATACACCTTTAGCTTCATGGCTCATATTTCAGTTTTCGCATCAGTTCACTTGATTTGCGAAACTCAGTTCCAGCTTTGTCCCTCGCCTCCCCAGGAATTTTGAAAAAATTACGCCACTGATAGCAGTTACTTAGAAAAATGCTTTTTAACTTATTCTAAACTTAACAAAGGACTGGGTTATAAGACAAAAAAAATGGTACAGAGAAGGTAAATACATCTCGCCGTGACATTCAATAACGTCAACAGAGGGGGGGGGGGATATTAGGGCTTATTTACCCTCCTAAACTTTTCTAAAACATCTTTCTTGGGGAATTTTTTCATTGTAAATTACTTTTTATTTTTTGGTATTTTTCTAAATCAGATTGAAAAAATGGCAAATCCTCTCCTTATCCAATTTTTTGTAAATTGAAGCCACTGCTTCCATGATTTCCTCTTGCAATGTATGGTTTTTTTTTCTTGTTTTTATTTCTGCACTTTTCACCGAATTAGACTGAGCTTCAATAATAATCTGTGCTAAAGAATGTTTTTTACGGAGTATGATTAGAAGATGGTACATTAAAATTGGTAGCAATATCATCTTTCGGTGGCAAATTTCCCAGCTGCTAGGTGAAGTCTACTGTGCGCATGTCTACGTGTCCATGCATACTACCTGCCATAGCAACTAGCATACCATACAACACTACCATATCAACTAGCATACTGCCTGCATGTGTGAGGCGTTATAATATTAAAAACTATTTTCAAATCTAAGAACAAAGAAATTATAGTATTGGTGGAGCTAATTTTTTTTTAGGTTTCACTAACTCTTGGTGGAACTAAAAGTAAGTTTGACTAAGCGCTGGTGGAACTTGAAGTATTTGTGCAAAAGTGAGTTTTCTTTAAAAACTTTTAAAAACTCAGGTTCTTTTTAAGCTCTTTTTTTGGTCTTTTTAAAGTATTTTTTTAAAAGCCCTATCTTTATTTAAGCTCTTCAAAAAAATCAATTTCTTTTTAAGCCCTTTTTATTCGCCTTTTTTAAAGTATTTGCACAGCCTTAGTCTTATGATCGAGCCACAGCTCAAATGTAGCAACTCAAAGGCCATTACTCAATTTCTTTTTACTATATATAAACAAATATTTACAACCCCAAAGGAATATTTACTTCTTTTGATTGGTTTGAGCAAAGACGTATCCAGGAGGGATTAGGGGGTTCGACCATCCCCCCAAACTGTTTGCCTGACTCGTAAAAACGTAATAGAAATGGATATAAAATTTGTCTATGTGTTTTAATAAGTTTTTTGTGTAACGGGGGGGGGGGGAAGGGCACCAAAAAAATTTTTGTGTTAACCCCCCTCCCCCGAAAAAAATCCTGAACATGGTCCTGGGTTTAAACCGTCTTTTTCTGTAATATTGGGTTTTAATGTTAGAAGTTTCACTTGTTGCAAAATACGCTATGTTCTTATTCCTCACTCGACAACCAATCAAAAATTTGAGTTTTTGATATCAAATCTGCTTCCCACGTCTATGGTGCTCTAAGAAAACAATAATATGAAAAAATATTTTTAATCTGTTTCATAACAGTAATTCGTTCCCAGTCCTTTATTCTTTAACTTACTTGAATGATTTCAAACAGTTCATGGTAACGAACTGTAAGTAAGGAGCGACTCGGCTCAATTGTCTCTGAAAGTCTAAAAAACAGAATTTTAATACCAATAGATATATAAAAAGAATTGTCTTTTTATGCTGATTTCAAATATAAAAATTTCATTAATTAGTCTTACCCATCAAAGGTTATGAGCCTGAGACAATTTTCCTGAATTTTAATAAAGGGAAAAAAACCTTAAAATTCAAGTGATCTTAATGAAAATCCCACCATCAGATTCAGCGTATCAGAGAACCCTACTATAAAGATTTCAAGCCCCTATCTGAAACAATGTGGAATTTTATATTTTTGCTAGAAGGGAGATCACGGATGCGTTTTTATTTGTTTGTTTGTTTTTCGTTGTTTTTTTTCCCATGGGGTGATCGTGTCGACCCGATAGTCCTAGAATATTGGGAGAGAGCTCATTCGAAAGGAAATTAAAAGCTCTAGTGCTCTTTTTAAGTGACTAAAAAATTGGATGGCAACTAGGCCCTCTCCCCAGCCCCTTTTTTCCAAAAAATCGTTCGATCCAAGTTTTGAAATAGCCATATTTTTCATCATAGTTGAAAGGCCAAATAACTATGCCTTTGGGTACAACATAACCCCCCACAGCCCCACGGGAACGGTCTTTAAGTTATAAAATTTGCCAATTGTTTTTGCACAGTATTTGTTATTGGGAGGTATGCATACAATTTTGGGTGGGGGGACGAAATTTCTGATGGGGGTCTTCCCACGGGGAATTTTTCCATAGGGAGAGAAATTTCCTTGGAGAGAACTTGTCAGGGGAAATTACACAATGGTGAAATTAGTCACAATTCTTACAGAAAATTACTTTTATATTTCTTGCTTTCTCTTTCCGTCTCAATTTTACGCGCAGTGGTGAAGAGTAATTGTCCGGGGTAAATTGTAACCGGGATCGGATTGTCTAGAAGATATTCCCGTTGGGAGGGGGTTTCTCCGTGGAGGTGGGGCCAGATTTGCTGGCATTAAATAAAAAACGACCAGAAGTTAAATAAAAAACAAGTTTTATCAACTGAAAGTAGGGAACAACATAAAACTTAAAACAAAAAGAAATTGTTATGTATCTAAAGGGGTTACCCCCTCTTCAACACCTCGCTCTTTACGCTAAAGTTCGAATTTTGCTCCGATTCTCTAGGAATGACTCCTGAAACACAAGGGCCGTTTAATTAGAACGATAAGATATTTTTTAGAAATACTAAAAACTTTAGCGTAAAGAGCGAGGCGTTGAGGAGGGGGCAATTTTCTTTATATACGTAATAGTTTCTCTTTGTTTTAAGTTTTAATGTTGTTCCTTACTTTCAGTTCGAGAAAGTTGTTTTTCAGTTGAAAAAAGTTATATTAAAAAGGTATGACTTCTTGCAGGCACATACACCAACCCATCCGTGAAATCTCGATATTTTGTGATTTTTCTTTACCCGCTCCGTAAATTTAGAACTTATGTTTTATTTTTGACCCACCCTCCTTTATAAGACTAGATATTGTAAACAGTCTTATATTGTGCATGGACATTTACACTAAAGTCTTATATTGTTAATGGTAAATTCAGAAAATGTTTGTCTCCCACCCTTTGAAGGATTGGCTTGCACTAAAAAATGGTTAAAATTGCTTGCCCCTCCATATAACAAACTTATAGTAATATTATTGACGATATAAAAATTGTAAATAATATATTGAAATTACTCACCGTATCAGTATCTCTAACCTGATCCACCTTGCAGTGACACTACTTAAAGATCTTTGAGACTCTGAAGTGTAACTTGATCTGTTAAATTTCGACAGGAAGCGTTCAAGCAGGTTTCAATTTCGGACTTGCTCAGGAGATGCAGTCTGTTTATTCGGGGACAGTTTTAGTGGCTTACTTTTCCGGAATGATAATAGCCCCGCCCAGAAATTAGCTATATCCACTTATTTAATTGACTGTCTATTTCTCACTTTCTTCTTTTTTGCACAGAAGAACAAAACTAATCCAACTCTGTCACGACCTATGAGCAACAATTTCAAAATAGAAATAATTTAGGAAATTAGTGGGTGATCCCACTATTTTCATGTGTTCTTCATTTTTCAAATTAACCACTAAATTGGGAGCCAACTATTCGCCTGTTTATTAAAAAGGAGGAGCTTACAGATTTTGACCAATCCAAATATACCAAAATATAACAGCAACCAATAGACGTACTAGAAGGCGGGATTCGTACTGCTTTTCTTTTCGCCATCTTGTCACTTTAATGGGAATTAAAAAAGAGAGAAACAAAGAACAGATGAATATGGGGTCTGAGTCAAACTCATCTTTATGATTGATAGAGGTTGAGTGGCCATCGACTTGTGAATTATGTGCCACAAATAGGAGGGGCCTTTCCTGCACCCTTTTCCATATCTGAATGTGAATAAAAAAAGACGAATAAACTGGAGTGGTATTAATATTAAATACTAAATAAACAAGCGTAACCGCTCGGGGGAAAGACCTGTCTCAGATGGGCTGAACACGGGTATATTAAGAAGAAACATACAAGGGTTAGTATAATTCAAAAAGTGGCTCAGTGTATTAATAATATGATTAAACTCAAATGATTAGAATGGGTTTAAATGGGGACTTGTCCAAAGGGAGAGGAGTTCTATCATCTTTATTATACACTAATTTTGAGGACATTTTAGGGGTAAATAAGCTGTGCCCATAATGGAGATCTCAATCCCTATCCAAAGGCATAATTTGCAATGGGACATGGGGGAAACTTCCCCTCCCATACCTTAGTTCCCCCCCTCCAGACTTCACTTTGCCCCCAGATGAAAGTTAGTTCCCCCAAAAATCTTCTCAAAGAAAGACCAGTCTGCTTCATTCAAGCATTTACAGCGACGGGTCACTTTTCTTTAATATATTATTAACTTTTTATTACTATATGGCTCCTTTTTCAATTTTCAGTTTCATATGATTTGGGAAAATTAGCTCCAGATTTGCCCCCCTCCCCACCCCAGGAATTTTGCGAAATTATGCTACTGTCCGACTCCAAATAAAACTTCACTAATCGATTGAAGTTATTCCAAATAAAAACCACCACTTTTATATCAAATTGACCATATTTGGATTGTCCGTATATTCCTAAGTTGGGCAGTTTTGTCCATTGTAGGGATCTTCACGTAAGATTCAACCACCACAGAAGCTCTTTTAAATACTGTTGTCAACCTACAAAAATGTAAAAGGGGAGGGACTAAATGTATTTTATAAGTCTAGAGGGTGATGACAATTTGTTTCATTTTCAAATCAAAAATGAAAAAAAAGCGTTTTTCAATGAAAATGTCCCAAAATAAGTTTTTTTTTAATCTAGGTGGAAGGGGACAAGCTCGCCTCCAATTGACTCCTATGCCTTTGTGATTTGACATAGGCCTACCCACAACTGACCAAAAGCATAGGGGCTCTGAGTTAAAAATCTACAGCTAGATACACTATGTGGAAAACTAATAAAGTTTTCCACAGCCTCATTAACTAAAGAAACAAATGAAAGGAGACTAATTTGTTCAATATGTAATTACTTTCATTCCTGGAAGTCCATTGATTTTTCATTATAATTGAAAAATAATTGAAAATTGATTTTTCATTATAATTTCTGACTGTTTTTGGGTCTCATTTATTCATGGGATTTCTATTCATTTTAACTTAGATTATTAGTTGACTTTTCCACAAAAAATTCCACAAAAATGTGGAATTTCCGTATCAAATTGACCATATTTGGATTGTCCGTATATTCCTAAACTGGGCAGTTTTGTCCATTGTAGGGATCTTCACGTAAGATTCAACCACCACAGAAGCTCTTTTAAATACTGTTGTCAACCTACAAAAATGTAAAAGGGGAGGGACTAAATGTATTTTTATAAGTCTAGAGGGTGATGACAATTTGTTTCATTTTCAAATCAAAAATGAAAAAAAGGCGTTTTTCAATGAAAATGCCCCAAAATAAGTTTTTTTTAAATATAGGGGGAAGCGGACAAGCTCGCCTCCAATTGACTCCTATGCTTTTGTGATTTGACATACCCACAACTGACCAAAAGCATAGGGGCTCTGAGTTTAAAATCTACAGCTAGATACACTATGTGGAAAACTAGTAAAAGACTTGTAAATTTTATTTCTGCTTTAAAAATTCTTCTAATGAACATATTTGTGGCTTTCAAATATTTGATTTTTCTCACCTTCCTCCCTTGTTGGGCCTTCTAGCGCACGCATGAGCAGGAATCCATTTAGAAGCTACGGATATAAGGAGGTAGCATTAACATTAAAGACAAAAAAAGAAATCAGCCTCATTAACTAAAAAAACAAATGAAAGGAGACTAATTTGTTCAATATGTAATTACTTTCATTCCTGGAAGTCTCCACAGTTTTCCATTTATTAACATTATAAAAGATTTTAAAAAATACTTTGCTGTCAGCAAAGTGCAAGTGCTGCTCTGGTCTTTAGAAGAAATGAGGAGGGGGTGCTAGCCATATTCCTGTTGATGGTGATTTTTGTTCGTTCTAAGTTTGGGTTGATTTTTCATTATAATTTCTGACTGTTTTTGGGTCTCATTTATTCAAGGGATTTCTATTCATTTTAACTTAGATTATTAGTTGACTTTTCTTGTGGCTGTCGTCAGTTTAATATTTTTTCGGCTCTTTTTTTGGCTCTTTATTTTTTCGTTTTTTCTTCTTTTTTTCGGCTCTTTATTTTTTTGGAAAGTTCATTTTGGATTTTGTTTTAAGTTAATTATTAGATAGAGTGGCATTAAATAAAGCGGTTTATATTTTTTTTCTGGTTTTGATCTCGTTTTTCTTTATTTAATTTTATATCCTTTATTTATTGCCAAACATTGTCCTTTTGGGCCAACCGTCTAGGGCTAAACGAAAAGTAAGTCGTCCTCGGATGGAGTAGAAGAATATTGTTATGAAAGATTTAAGGGAAATGGTACCTTCCTGGGAGGGTGTAAAGAGGGAGGCTTTGAAAAGATGGAATGGAGAAGGAACGTGCGTAGATTTCTGTCTTTATCCTTTATCCGATCTTGGTGAGATTTTGTGAATTTTTTTTTAGTTCATCTCGTAATGTCAAGTATTTTTTCCGTTTTTTCTGTTGTTTGATATAATTTGTTAATGCAAAGTAACCCTTGGTTCATACTGAGAAAATTGCTGTGATAGATAGCATTCGTCAATCACAGCAATGAGAAATTTCGGCTACTGTTTCGTTCAAAGAGGTTTTTCAACTCACCCCACACTTACTGGCAAAATATTTGAAGCTGAAAGAGGGTGGTGGAAATCAATCAGAATGGTTTTTCTTCCCATGCTTTTAAGGCAAAAAATAAATTTGTGTGTCCCTTTTCCCCTTTGTCAGAGCCATTCAAAGGGAGTGGAGGCTTCCGGGGTAGCCTCCCGGCACCGTGACTGGGAAGAGCACTACGGCTGGGAGGTTACCACCTTTGACGAAACTTTTATTTTGATTAGGCTTTTGTACTTATATTTGAGTCGGGAGGGGGGAGCTCTAAATAATTTTCTTTCGGCCGCAATTAACCCTAGGAACGGCTCTACCCTTTGTTTGTGAATATTCTGAACTGAACAGCAACAATCAGCTTCTTAATCAAATTATTTTTAGCACTAATTGCGTCTTCCATTGCTGTTGTGTTCAAAAATTGCTGCATAAATCGCTTAGTTGCTCGGCAAAATTTTGATGTTTCCATCTTAATCAATTGCTTGACAATACAACTAAAATCGGCAAAAATGCCAATTAAGCTACTGCGACGAACGAATTTTGCTCCTATTAAACAGTTCGTGGTATCGAAAGTAACGAGTAGCATTAAAACTTAAAACAAACAGAGATTATTAAGCATATGATGGATCTTAAGAATACTTTAGCATAAAGAGCGAGGTATTTAGGAGGAGATAAACACATCGCTCTTTATGCTAAAGTATTTTTAGTAATTTCAACTACTTATTCTACGGCCTTTCTGATTCAGGGGTCATTCTTAAAGAATTGGGACAAAACAAGATTTAGTATAAAGAGCGAGGTATTAACGAGGGGACAAACCCCCTCATATACATAATAAAAATATAAGAATATAAAAGTTTGTTACGTAAGTTAATTCTTACATTACGTATATTTTTTACTAATAAGAACCTTCGTTAAAAATTAAAAGCTCTAGTTACCTTTTTAAGTAACCGAAAAATTGGAGGGCAACTACGCCTCCTTCCCCATCCCTTATTTCTCAAAATCGTCTGATCAAAATTAAGAGAAAGCCATTTAGCCTTGACTTGACTTTATTAAGGCAATAAAGTCAAGTATTTATGACAATAAAGTCAAATTTATGTGCAGAGAGCCAAAATCAAACATGCATTAATTCAAAAACATTCAGAAATTAAATAAAAAAAACTAGTTTTTTTTAACTGAAAGTAAGGAGCGACATTAAAACTTAAAACGAACAGAAATTACTCCGTATATGAAATGGGTTTTCCCCTCCGCAATCCCTCGCTCTTTACGCTAAAGTTTGACTCTTTGCCACAATTCTAATTTTTAAAACAATTAAAAAATTTAGCGTAAAGAGCGAGGGATTGCGGAGGGGAAAACCCATTTCATATACGGAGTAATTTCTGTTCGTTTTAAGTTTTAATGTCGCTCCTTACTTTCAGTTAAAAAACTAGTTTTTTTTTATTTAACAAAAACAAGCCCAATCCCAAAAGAACTACAAGATTAGCTGCAGAGAAGGCAAATATCGCAATAAGCAATTATTCCAATTTTTAATAAATACAGTTAGTGATTTGAATGAACCTTTTTAGCTTGTAAAATTTTAGCTTTTATCACACAGTCTTGGCTGAACTTTTCGTTAAGAAGTAATGATGGCAATGCTATTTTAAAAAAATGGATTTTTAACCGAGAACTTTTATTGTAAGTGTGTTATTGTTTATTTGGTTTTTTTTTGCTGAAGACAGCCCTTAGATATAGGGCCGAAATATTCAAATAGGTTTTGTTGGTTCACTGTCTTGGGAAAAAAGTCCTCATTATTCTCTCTTCTGTATTTGCATTCTTTGAAAATTTCTTATTGATACTCTTGGCTATTTCTGAGATATTACAGATACACTATTTTGATACCGTTGTATCAAATAGGCTAGGTTTTTTTTTATTTACCTCTCTACTTAGCAGCGAATAAATTTTCTAACTGATCGTGGTAACGGATTGTAAGTAAGAAGGGACCCGGCTAAATAGTAAACGAAACGTTAAAAAATGGAACTTCGATACCAATAGATATATCAAAATTATCGGCTTATTATGCTGATTTCAAATATTAACCTTCATTTAGTTTAGCTTTACCCATTAAAGGCTAAGCGTTAGAGAAAAGTTGCCTTATTTTCGAAAAAAGGAGGAAAACCCCCTAAAATTCATAGAATCACACCATCAGATTCAGCGTGTCAGAAAACCCTAGCCCTACTGTATAGGTTTCAAGCTCCTCCTACCTGCAAAAATGCGGAATTTTGTATTTTTTGCCAGAAGAAAGATTACGGATGCGTGATTATTTGTTTTTTATTTTTTCCCAGGGGTGATCACATCGACCATTGGTCCGACAATATCCTGAGAGGGCTCATTCAACCGAAAATTAAAATTTTATTGCCTTTTTAAGTGACCAAAGAGACTGGAGGGTAGCTAGCCCCCCTCCCCACCATTTTTTCCCAAAATCGTCCGATCAAAATTTCGAGATAGCCATTTTGCTCATCATAGTTGAAAGGCACAGTAACTATGCCTTTAAATAAAACATGACCCTCTACCACAGCCCCAAGCGAAAGATCTTTAAGTGGTAAAATTTGCCCATCGTTTACGCATAGCATTTGCTATTGGAAAATACGTATACATTTTCGGGTTGGGCAGGGGGACGGATTCTCTGCTGGAGGTTTTCCACGGGGATATTTTCCATGGAGAGGGAAGTTTTCAGGGTGAAAACTTGTCAGGGGAAAGTTGCCATTAAACTTGTCACTGGGGGAATTTGCCAGAATTCGTATACAAAATTCTTTTTATATGTCTTGTTGTCTCTTTTCCTTCTCAATTTTACGATCGAAGTTGTTAAGAGTAATTGTCCGAGGTAAATTTTGACTGGGAATGTCTAGAGGATATTTCAGTGGGGAGGGTGATTTTCCCGTGGAGGCAGTTCCAGATTTCCTAGAATTATTTAAAAACGGTCAGAAATTAAATACAATAGACGTTTTTTTTAACTGAAGGTAAAGAGCAGCATTAAAAATTAAAACGAATAGAAATTATTACATATATAAAGGGGATTGTACCCTCCTCAACACTTACTCTTTACACTAAAGTTCGAGTTGTGTCCCGATTCTTTAATAAAGACTCTTGAAATACAAGAGTTGTTTAATTGGAAAAATAAGAAGCTCATTTAAAAGTAGTAAAAACTTTGGCGAGGTGTTGAGGAGGGGGCAATCCCTTTCATATAGGTAATAATTTCTATTCGTTTTAAATTTTAATGTTGCTCCATACTTTCAGTTGAAAAAACTTGTTTTTTGTATTTAACAACTCCCATAGACGCTCATAGCGTAAAAGCTTTTAAGAGGATTAGAGACAAAATTTGTAGCCGCTCCTTTCTTCCCCCAGCCCTTAAATTAAATTTTAAGCACCTTTACCCCATACTCCCCCTTTTTTCAAAACATTGTATGACTTTGTCAATTTCAACCCCAAGACCGTTCCTATTTCGATGATGCAGATAAGCATAGAGTTTTGTTCTACATCTGTCTCTTTGACAAATCCAAATTTTTGGTCCATTTGACCCCTCCCTTTCAAAAAGATCCCTGAAAATTAGAAATTGGTCCCCTGAGCCTTTGCTAACATTTACCATATAATTGGAAAACTCAGGTATACATCTATCTTTATTTCACCACGGTTCGCGTGATATTTTTAGAATATACCCTTGGGAGACTCCTGGGATCTTGCTCCAGCAAATGATCCTTAAAGCCGCCTAGCTCATAGAATAACCAAACTTGGCTGCCTTTATAACTACTAAAACCTTTCTAAGGATAACAGCTAATTTAAATATATAAAAAACAATGTATCTGGAGATGAGGGTGATGTGGAGACTAAAAGCGTTCTTAATAAACCTATTATCGTTTCTGAACATTATGGCTGTAAAAAAAACATCTAATCAATATTATGGGTCCAGGGGAGGGGCAAGTAAGAGAAAAGGGTATGAAAGGATGAATGATTTTCCTCCAAGCACTTTTCACTTTAAAAAAAACACTAAAACTTTTAAAGAGTTAAATGTGCCCTCTTCTAAACATCTACAACTAACCCTTACATTCAAGTTAGCCCTTGTCTGGCCCGCTGTCGTCCACTCTTTTGGGAAGAAAAGGAAAGTTAATATATTTAAAATTCAAAATTCGTCAAAAAAAATTTGCCAAGTTTCAAGCTGACTAGTAAGTAACTTACAGCCGAAGCGGCTGTAAGTTCCAAACTCTTCCGGAATAAGGTGTTCCAAACTGTTTCTGGGGTATCCAATAATACCCCACAGCAGAATGTTTGACTTTTTTGTCCTAGAAAACATTTACCAAAAAGTTGAGCCATTCAGAAATCCTTTGTCATGAGGACAGGAGTTCGAGGCCCTATATTGATGGGTATTTGGTTGGGAACGGGGTCAACGGTGGGACTCTTTAAGTTCAGCCAGAGTTGGGGTTAAGAGGGGATTTAGTGGGAGGATCATTCAATGGAGGAATTTTTCATGAGGGAAGAGAATTTCCATGAAGGGGTCGCAGGATTTTCTAGCATTATTAAAAAAAAAACAATGAGAAAATAAATAAAAAAAATTTCAACTGGAAATAATGAGCAGCATTAAAACTTAAAACGAAAATAAAATATTACGTTATAAGGGGGTTCGCTTGCTCCACAAAACCTTGCTCTTTACGCTAAATTATTTTTAGTAATTTTAAGTATTTATTCTAAGGCCTTTGTGATTCAGGGGTCATTCTTTGACCGCAGAATAAAAAAATTCCCAAATGAAAAAAATTCCCCAATCTGGGAATTTTGTCCGAGATTTGGGACAAAATTCAAGCTTTAGTGTAAAGAGCGAGGTTTTGACGAGTGAGTTTACCTTTGCTATACGTAACAAAATAAACTCAAAACATGCATTAATTCAAAAACATTCAGAAACTAAATAAAAAAACAAGTGTTTTTTACTGCAAGTAAGGAGCAACATTAAAAATTAAAACGAAGAAAAATTATTCCGTATATGAAAGGGGTTGTTCTCTTCTCAACGCCTCGGTCTTTACGCTAAAGTTTTTTAATTGTTTTAAAAAGTAGAGTTGTGACAAAGTGTCAAAGTTTAGCGTAAAGAGCGGGGCGTTGAAGAGGGGACAACCCCTTTCATATACGAAATCCACCCCCCTCAAATTAAGGCTCTGGATCCGTGCTTGTTACTGGGTTTACCTACGTTACTCACAGGAACGGTTACGAGCATTAAGTTGAAATTTGTATGAAATGATAAGGGGGATACTAAACAAAATCAAAAGTACTAAATGCATTCATGTTGTCAAAAAAACAATATATCTTCGATATTTCAAGAGCAGTTAGGGGAGGGAATCAAATTTGAACATTCAGAGAATTTAACGAGAGAATTTAACGAGACTGTTGAACGGGCGTGCTCCCGGTTGTTAATGGGCGTGCTTCAATATCTCAGGAATAGCTTATATTTTTAAGTTGAAAGCTTCAGCAAATGTGGATTGCGATATTGGACTAAGCCATGTGGCATCATAGGCATTGAATGAATAAGTGAATGTATTTTATAACACATCAATAACAAAAAGGCATGGCGATGGAGTATCAAAAAAAAAGAAAAGGAAAAACAAGTTCAAAAATAGGAACAAATATATAAAAATGAAAACACGAAAAAACCAGACTTTTCAAAAAAGTAAACCACTCAAAGGGTGGCAAATCTCTTTTAACGACAATTTTACATATAAACTAGACCTACGTTGCCCGGGCAACGTGAAGTGTTGCGGCAACCTTTGTCCGGCTTTGCCGACTGAGGTGTTGCGAGAGAAACACTTTGGTTTTGTTTCTTCGCTATCGATCAGTAATCACATGATCAGTGGCTTTTCCTCAGCGTTGAAAAAACAACAACAAAATAGTATCGAAAGAAGAAACTAAATTGACTTTGCAGCCAGTTGAACTTTATCCTTTTCAATCGTAGACCTCGTGACAGATGAAAACTCGGAACAATATCTTATATAATCTAGTTGGTATTATAAAGCTATCCCTAACTTTTCAGGATCAAAATACCATAGATGACATTCTCGTTTGTGCTTGTTTCTTCACTACCGGTTAAATGATGAAGTTGTCAGTCTATCGAAGTTTTTAAATCAGTATGTTCAAACAAGAACGCAATCAGTTATCACATGACCAATGGCCATTCCTCAGTGTTGAAGAAAACAACAACTACAAAATAATATCGAAAGAAGGGACTAAATTGACTTTGCAGCCAGTTGAACTTTATCCTTTTCAATCGTAGACATTGTGACGGATGAAAACTTGGAACAATATATTATATAATCTAGTTGGTATTATAAAGCTATCCCTAACTTTTCAGGATTGAAATATCATAGGTGACACTAATTATTACGAAACTACCTCATTGTTTTACGTTATCGTTTGTACCCGTAGTGTAAACACTTAATTCTGTCACAGATTTAAAGTGATCGAATACAATGTGCACCAATTTCTAGCCCAAAGTGAACAGCTTCTTACTTACAAGTCCCTCTCCCGTGATGGACATCAAGTTCACCGGAAACAAATAATTGGGTACACCAACTAGCAAAAGCTGAAAACCCCTCATCACTCAGGATGATTGTAGCCCAAAAGGCGATTATTACTTACAAGTCCCCCACATGCCTTACCACTGTAACCAAATTGGTTTAACCATCAAATACACCGGAAACAAATAATAGGTACACCAACTAGCAAAAGTGGCAAACCCCTCATTGCCGAAGATGATTATGAGCTATCAGCCGTTTCTCGCCCAAAGTGAACCGAATCTTACTTATAAGTCCCTCTCCCGTGATAGGCATCAAGTTCACCGGAAACAAATACACCAACTAGCATAGTTGTAAACCCCTCATCGCTGAAGTTGACTATAGCCTAACAGCAGATTATTAATTGCAAGTCCCCTACATGTCTTACCAGTGGAACCAAATTGGTTTTACCATCAAATACACTGGAAACAAATAATAGATACACCAACTAGCAAAAGTTGCTAACCCCTCATTGCCGAAGGTGATTATTACCTAACAGTACGGTGCTACGGGGCCATATCGGAACACTCAGAAGAAACTTTGCATTACGAAATAATAGCTTTCTAATCTGCTTCTTATCAATTTGATTCACAATAACTGTGAACGGAGCTAAGTACAAAACATGGCGAAGAACAACAGCATTATACATTTCTTGTGAGGAGCTTTATTGTCATATTTGTTTGCGACAGCGCTAAAGAAGCATAAGCACCCCGGATCTTTCCGGATTCTTTCTCTTAACTCTACATTCTAAAACAATAAAAAACTTTAGCGTAAAGAGCGGGGCGTTGAGGAGGAAAAGCCCCTCTCATATACGGAGTAATTTCTGTTCGTTTTAAGTTTTAATGTTGCTCCTTACTTTCATTTAAACAAACTTGTTTTTTTGTTTAATGTGAATAAGAACCTAAAGGTAAAGATTAAAATGTTGGTTGCTGCTCGCCAGCAAGCTCTACTAGTTTTTCCCTAGCGCAGTGATATGATAATGATAATAATAATTTATTTTTAACCCGCTATAAACAACAAGACAAAAGTGGAGTAATGAATTACACAAGAAAATAGTCTAAAATAAACAATCAAATAGAACAAAAACACGGGACAAAACCATGAAATTGCTTAAACTTTGAAACTGCAGACTCGGACAACTCTTCACGTAGGGACAGTTACATCTGGAGCACTAAAATTCTGCACAATTTTTCTGTTCTTATACCATGTGGCAAATAAAGTAAAATTTCCAAATACGAAAAACACGCTGAGCGGAGAGGTTGGGTATCATTTTCGCGGAAAATTTGAAACAAACAAGATAAAGATAAGATGGAGTGATCGCAGTAGGTCGGGTACCGTTTAACTACTGTTTTACTGTTATATTTACTTTTGTTAGTAATAGTTTTTGAATACACAATCGGTAAGATATACTTAGCGCCAGAAATCATACGGGAACAAAACAACCGTAAATCGCTAGTAATCGAGATTCCTAACCATTTAATGGATTCGACAAAGGTAGGCTATAGAAAAATTTTAACAGCTAATTGACGATCTAGAAGAAGACTTGACATTAAAAGAGAGGAGCTTATAGTTATCAAAATACAGATACAGTCCAAAAGAGAGTAAAGAAGAGGCAACAGCATTAAGAGAGTCAGAAAGTACCTTCCGTGCACGACTAATTAAAAGAATGTCATTCGACCGAGTCCGTTGATTTTTGAATTAAAAAAAGGGAATAGTTGTGAGAAAAGTCAAAGTCAAAGACTGAGTCTGTTGATTTTTGAATTAAAAAAAGGGAATAGTTGTGAGAAAAGTCAAAGTCATGGCCAATTGTAGAAAAAAGCCAAGACAGATTATCCAATTGGGTGGGCATCCCAGTCAAGGTTAATTTGACCCCTTTGATTGCCGTTGTTACTGTCTCCCATTTGTGCTACACCTCTCCGGGCATGCATGTCACTCCACAATGCCGAACTAGAGTCCACCTGTTGGAGGTTCTCCCTGGGGAACACATGCAGGTTGACTACGGGTGGACTTACTTGAAAATTTTCCTCTCATGCTTTAGGTATGAGACATTAGAATTTTCTAAAAAAAACAAGTAGTCGGAAAACTATTCATTGCATTAGAAACACACATTTTAAAAATAAAGGGATACAAGACCGTTCTATGAAAAAAATGATATGTTGTAAATTTTTGTAAAAAAAAAAATAAAACAAATTAAAGTAAGGCTGCATTTGATGAATTAGAAAATACGTAATTTGAATTAGAGGTCCTTTACTAGGAATTACAGTGCACTTCCAGCTTTAAATTAAGTACAGAGCCAAGAGAAGTATGTGCTTTGCTAATTAAAAACAATCCCTTCTGTATAAACCTCGACAAAATGAACCAAGTATTGATACAAATTAGGATACAACAAAAGAGCTAATGAAAAATTATCAGATGCAGACTCGGCTGAGATAATTAAAATTGCGACAACTGCCATTTTGGTCGGAAATTAGTTATGTATGGGTCGTAGGTGAACTCAGTTCGAATAATCTGATGGCGCAGTCAGGATTGTCCTATCTCGGTATCTTCATCGTTACCGAGATGAAAAAGAGAAATACGCCAATTTTCACAGAAGAGGATTTTTTTATGGATGTATAATGGCATATGTCTTCTCTTTTGTCAAGGAAAAAGGAGACGTACACCAAAAATGATTAATTTTGAATTCGGCTAAAATATTTTTGACAAAAGAGGACTATCTTACTCTATAGGGAAAAGGAGACATAAGCCATAAAATGCAATAATTTTGATTTCGCTCGGAATATTTAAATTTAATTTATACCACTGAAACGAGCACAACAATTAGTTAGGAATATCTTCCCTTTATCTTCATAAGTCTCATCCTTCAGAGTAACCACTGCCGACAAAACTTTTTTTTGGCTCTCCTGAAAAGCTACAAAAATGGCGTATGTCGCACTTTTAATTATCACAGACGAATATTCTTTACCACACAATCCAGAAAGTCGTTAGCCAGGTATACGATTCGATTATGGTTGATTACCAGCCAAAATTTGAAAAAAATCGAGCAATTATTTAATGTCAACTCTACCAGATTGTGAAAAAGAAGAAAAATCATGAGAATAGAATAAATTAGAAGTATTTGAACAAGAAAGAATACTGGATTCGTCAAAATTTCGTTGGGGCGAAGCAGCAATCTGTATCTGACATTCAGTCAACAATACTGCACAATTCTCGGTACGGTACTTGTATGATTAACCCCCGAACGCTCAAGCTGTTCATTCATTGACGCATTATAGAACCGGTTTTTTCGTTAGTTTCTTTCAGCTTAGCGTGAGACAAGACAAAGGGAAGTGACAGAATAGATGGAAAATATATAACTCGGGCTATTTATTCGCAGATTAGGGAGGATAGGGGTAAATTATTTGGATAGTGTAAAGATAGAAAAACAATTCTTACTACATAATATGCGGATTAATTTTACCTAACACATCAAGCCTGCAGACCCGCTGTACTTTATCCCAAACCCCTAATGTGCAAATGAATAGCCCAAATTTGTTTATAAAGTATTATACTTTTATCATACATAGATATATTTCATTAGGACTGAGCGCCAGAGAAACATTAGAAGAATATTAGGTCGGGGGTATAACATACAAGTACCCTCAGTACAAAAATGAATAGGACTGAAATAAATGCTGCTCAAGTTTCAAACAAAACATGGGCTCTTCGAAAGGCTGTAAAAGATTTGTGAAATGATTTCTAGAGGAATTATCTACGGGTAGTTTCAGTTTTTTTACCTGTTTGACTGATCGCATGTCAAACAACAATCTGACTGAAAAATGCCACTTTCTAGGACTATAATGTAGGGAAGATTGGCGGTTTAAGCATGTTTTACCAATGAAAGAAGACAGATTGCCAAAAATTGTGCTTTTTGGCAATCTATCTGGGGCCAAATGAAAAGGAGGTTGTCCCTGACTGGGAAGAGGTCATAAGGAAGGATTTAAAGAAAAGTGGAACTTCATAGAGAGGACATTAGGGAAGCCTTGAACAGATTGGGATGGGAGTACGTGGCTGCGTTGGCCAGAAGTGACTTGGCCCTGCAGTAAGTTGTTAGCACTATTTGTAAGATTAGTAAGTTCTAAGCGGTTATATGTTCAAAATGCCTTCTACTCTTATCGAAACCGCCCCAAACAGCAAAGATTTATTAGTCAATTTCGTTAACTTTGGTATGGCAGAGAAAATGTTCAAAGTACAAGCCTGGCTACCATCAAGTAAGAGTTTCTTCTTGGAAGCATTGACAAAGAGGTGATGTGACATCGTAAATACTGGTAAGGACTGAGTTGGCCAAAGAAACGCACGGCAGACAAATTTTGGTGAAGCCTAAGGATGAAAGCTTGATTCAATGAATAGCTATTCTACCTTAGTGTCGGTGCCGTCAATTCATGGAAATTTAGAAAGGAGCAAAATGAATTTTAATAAGTTTAGGGTGGGACATACGTGTCGTTTTTCTCAATTTTTGGATGAAAATACAAAAAAAAACATATTTAAAATAAAAATACCAACCAAAAAGGTAGTTTTTAAAACATAGAGGGAAAACATTCTAGGGACACCTGCCTTCTCATGTCAACCCCGCACAACTAACGCTACTTTTTTGGATCCCGTTCATTTGTATATTCAGTACACTATTCACCTAGATATTTTATTTAACGCTATCTATCCATATCTTTTTTCTTCTGTTGAACAATTTTCTTATCTTATTTTTCTTATTTGTATCTTTTTTTTATAAGTATTTGTTGCACCTATGTGAACATATGTCAATTACACTCCCTAAATTTATCGATTTCGTTCAATATTCCTCTTGTTTTGAAGAATTGAGACTAAAGTTTGACTCTGTTTCTCAATTCTTCTTTTTAAAACAGTAAAAAACTTTAGCGTAAAGAGCGGGGCGTTGATGAGGAAGCAGCCTCTTTCATATACGAAGTAATTTCTGTTCGTTTTAAGTTTTAATGTCGCTCCTAACTTTCAGTTAAAAAAACTTGTTTTTTTTTATTTAATCTCTGAACGTTTTTGAATCAATGCATTTTTTGATTTTGGCTCTCCGCAGAGGAATAATTAAAACGAAATTTGCATTTTTTTTTTTTGGCTAAATGGCTTTCTCATAATTTTGATCGAATGATTTTGAGAAAAAAAGAGCGGGGGAGGAAGCCTAGTTGCCCTCCGATTTTTTGGTCAATTAAAAAGGCAACTAGAACTTTTAATTTTTTACGAATATTTTTATTAGTAAAAGATTTACGCAACTTATAAATTTGCTTACGTTAAGAACTTTTGTATTCTCATATTTTCATTGCATATATGAGGGGGTTCGCCCCCTTGTCAGACCCTCGCTCTTTACAATAAAGCTTAAATTTTGTCCCAATTCATTAAGAATGACCCCAGAACCACAAAAGCCGTAGAATAAATAGTTGAAATTACTAAAAATACTTTAACGTAAAGAGCGAGGTATTAGGAGGAGGTGAGCCTCTCAAATGGGTAATAATTTCTGTTTGTTTTAAGTTTTAATGCTGTTCCTTACTTCCAGCTGAAAGAACTTTTTCATATTTATTTTTTCATTGTGTTTTTAAATAATGCTAGTAAATCCTGCGCTCCCTTAATGGAGATTTTCTTCCCCCATGACAAATTATCGAAGGAAAGTTCCCCCAGCATATCCTCCTCTTCTCAACCCCTCCTCCAACCAAAAAAATCCACCTGAATCCCGTATATGAAAGAGGCTGTTTCCTCCTCAACGCCCCACTCTTTACGCTAAAGTTTGACTCTGTTTCTCAATTCTTCTTTTTAAAACAGTAAAAAACTTTAGCGTAAAGAGCGGGGCGTTGATGAGGAAGCAGCCTCTTTCATATACGAAGTAATTTCTGTTCGTTTTAAGTTTTAATGTCACTCCTTACTTTCAGTTAAAAAAACTTGTTTTTTTTTTTTATTTAATCTCTGAACGTTTTTGAATCAATGGATTTTTTGATTTTGGCTCTCCGCAGAGGAATAATTAAAACGAAATTTACATTTTTTTTTTTTTTTTTGGCTAAATGGCTTTCTCATAATTTTGATCGAATGATTTTGAGAAAAAAAGAGCGGGGGAGGAAGCCTAGTTGCCCTCCGATTTTTTGGTCAATTAAAAAGGCAACTAGAACTTTTAATTTTTTACGAAGATTTTTATTAGTAAAAGATTTACGTAACTTATAAATATGCTTACGTAAAGAACTTTTGTACTCTCATATTTTTATTGCATATATGAGGGGGTTCGCCCCCTTGTCAGATCCTCGCTCTTTACACTAAAGCTTAAATTTTGTCCCAATGCATTAAGAATGACCCCAGAATCACAAAAGCCGTAGAATAAATAGTTGAAATTACTAAAAATACTTTAACGTAAAGAGCGAGGTATTAGGAGGAGGTGAGCCCCTCGAATGGGTAATGATTTTTGTTTGTTTTAAGTTTTAATGCTGTTCCTTACTTCCAGCTGAAAGAACTTTTTCATATTTATTTTTTCATTGTGTTTTTAAATAATGCTAGTAAATCCTGCGCTCCCTTCATGGAGATTTTCTTCCCCCATGACAAATTATCGAAGGAAAGTTCCCCCAGCATATCCTCCTCTTCTCAACCCCTCCTCCAACCAAAAAAATCTACCTGAAAACGCCTGTACACTTCCCAATAACCATTACTATATGTAAGCATTGGTCAAAGTTTGTAACTTGTTGCCCCTCCCATGGGGACTGTGGGGGAGTAAGTCGTCCCCAAAGACATAGTTATAAGGTTTTTTGACTACGCTGAATAAAATGGCTATCTCAGAATTTTGATCCGTTGACTTTGGTAAAATAATTAGCGTGGGAGGGGGCCTAGGTGCCCTCCAATTTTTTTGGTCACTGAAAAAGGGCACTAGAACTTTTTATTTCCGTTAGAATGAGCCCTCTTGCAACATTCTAGGACAACTGGGTCGATACGATCACCCCTGGGAAAAAGAAAAAAAAACAAAAAAAAAAACAAATAAACACGCATCCGTGATCTGCCTTCTGGCAAAAAATACAAAATTCCACATTTTTGTAGATAGGAGCTTGAAACTTCTACAGTAGGGTTCTCTGATGCGATGAATCTGATGATGTGATTTTCGTTAAGATTCTATGACTTCTAGGGGGCGTTTCCCCCTATTTTCTAAAATAACGCAAATTTTCTCAGGCTCGTAACTTTTGATGGGTAAGACTAAACTTGATGAAACTTATATATTTAAAATCAGCATTAGAATGCAATTCTTTTGATGTAGGTATTGGTATCAAAATTCCATTTTTTAGAGTTTTGGTTACTATTGAGCCGGGTCGCTCCTTACTACAGTTCGTTACCACGAACTGTTTGACTAAGAACAACAGAACTGCCTGAACTAGGTCGCTATATACTACGGCAGAAGTACATTTTCTGCCAAGTAATTAGTTACATTGTCAACAGTAATTCTATTACTAAGGATGTTTTAATAAGGTAGTGAGTAAAAGAATCTATTATTTAAGGCAGGCTGTCAGACGTGATAGTTATTTTTCGGTGCCTCAGCTGAATATCCTTGGTCTCGGTTCTTCAAAAATTAAGAACAATCTTTCTTGAGATTGTCAGGCCTCCCCTGCCCCCATCCCCCTAGCTGACACAATTCGAATTCATGAAGTTGAAAAAAAATTAAATATTGGATGTATTTGTTCTGGGTATTACAATGGCCATATACGGGATTCTACAGATAACTAAGAACAAGAGAATTGCCTGAACTAGGTCGCTATATATTACGCCAGAACTACATTTTCTGCCAAGTAATTAGTTACATTGTCAACAGTAATTCTATTACTAAGGATGTTTTAATAAGGTAGTGAATAAATATATCTATTATTTAAGGCAGGCTGTCAGACGTGATAGTTATTTTTCGGTGCCTCAGCTGAATATCCTTGGTCTCGGTTCTTCAAAATTAAGAACAATCTTTCTTAAGATTGTCAGGCCTCCCCTGCCCCCATCCCCCTAGCTGACACAATTCGAATTCATGAAGTTGAAAAAAATTAAATATTGGGTGTATTTGTTCTGGGTATTACAATGGCCATATACGGAATTCTACAAATAACTAAGAACAGTAGAACTGCATGAATTAGACCGCTACATACTACGGCAGAAATACATTTTCAGCCAAGTAATTAGTTACATTGCCAATAGTAATTCTATTACTAAGGATGTCTTTAATAAGGTAGTGAGTAAATATACCGATTATTTAAGGCAGGCTGTCAGACCTGATAGTTATTTTTCGGTGCTTCATATGAATATGCTTTGTCAAAAATAAAATAAAAAATCAATTTTTTCATCTGAAAGTAAGGAGCAAAATTACAGGTAAAACGAACAGAAGCCATTCCGTACTTCAGGGGAGTCATCCTCCCCTCAGTATCTCGCGCTTTATGCAAAAGTTTGACTTTCTGTTCCAATAATGTAAGAATAATTCTTGAAACACAAAGGCAGTTTAGTTAGAATAATAAGTTTTTTTTTAAGTTCTAACAAACTTATCTTAAAGAGTGAGGTATTAAGGAGGGGGTAATCTCCCTTCTTTACGTAATAATTTAGGTTTGCTCTAAGTTTTAATATTGCTCCTTACTTTCAGTTGAAAAAAACTTGTTTTTTATTTAATTTCTGATCGCTTTTAAAATAATACCGGGGAACCTGGTTCTCCCTCCATGGAAAATTTTCTTCCCCCAATAAAAATTCTTCCATGAAATGATCCTCCCACTTAACCCCCACCCCCCCAGAAAAATGGTACTTCCTAATAACCAATAGGCTACTATACGTAAACAATGGGCAAGATTCATAAATTACAGCCCTTCCCAGGGGGGGCTTTGGGGGGTCAAGTCATCATCAAAGCCACAATTATTAGATCTTTCTACTATTTTGAAAAAACAATGGTCGACTAGACTAGAGCTTTAGATTTCCGAACAAATGAGCTCGCTCCCGGTCTTTAAGGATCAATGGCTCGTTAAGATTGCCCCGGAAAAAAGAAATAAATAAATAAACACGTATCCGTGATTTTTTTTTTTTTTTTTGTTTTTAGCTGATGAATGAAAGTTTGTTGTATTGTTTTCTGAATAAAATTACCTACCTACCTACCTACCTTTCTCCTGGCAAAAAATGTAAAATTCCACATTTGTGTATATAGGAGCTTGAAACCTCTACATTAGGGTTTTTTTATATACTGAATCCGATGGTATGATTTTCATTAGATAACTAGATATTTGTGGGGCGTTTCACATTAAACCTGAATGTGACATTAAACCTGATGAATTTTATATATTTTGAATTAGCGTCAAAATTTGATTTTTGTAGGGCATCTATTGTTATCAAAACTCTGTTTCTAAAGGTTTGGTTACTACTGAGCCGCAACGCACCTTACGTAAGTTCGTTACAACGAACTGTTTGCTTGACCATCTAAGAACAATTGTCTTTGGTGGACTACCTGATTTCACTGATTTTTGTGAGGCTTTATTGGTTGAAATAGTTTTGGATATTCCAGGTTACAAAATTGAACGACTGAATCGATTAAACAGTCAGAAGGATGATCAAAGCTGATCTTACTGTATCAAATAATCTCTATTACTTTTTATAGAACAGAATTATCTAAAAAATCTGGTTTTTGAATCGCTATTTACAACAATTAGATGCAGAGTTAAGATTATAATTGTTAATAATATCCGTTGATCTCGTAGTGGTCCTGTTTTTCTTTTGTAGGCAGCACTTCTTTTTCTGCATTCATCCCTCCTCGTGTAACAAAATTCACGGAGTCTTTGATTGAAAACATTTTATATTAAAACAATAATAAGTAATCAATAGATCATAATCAATAAAAAGTTCTCCAGAAAAGCCTGCAGAAATTTTAAGGGGCGGTAGCCTTACTCCTGTTTGTCGTAATTTATGATATTTTTTAAAATCTGATTTGTTCATTTTTTTCTAATTTCTGTTTGTTCAAGCATTTTATTCATTCATTTGTAGATGTATCTGTTATTATTATAATTGATTGGTCTATTAATTCTAATTTCTGGTAGGTTTAAGTTTCGATTATTGTATTACTTTAGTGCTGGTCGTGTTAGGTTTTAGTATTAATAGAAAATCGATAACGTTGCAATCTTTTTATTCTCCTCGTTAATTAACTTTAAATGGATCTAAGCGTCTTACTCCTTGTAGTACCAATATGTTTATGTTGAATGAAAACAAGAAATATTTAGACCCTCCTCGAAACACAAAATTTGAAATCTACCTCTCCTTCTCCATCTTTCTCCAACACAATCCGAAAGTTCTGGCTCCACCCATTAGCCGTTCTCAAGATACCGAAAACTGTATATACACAGTGTCTTTTGGTTTTAGTATTAATAGAAAATCGATAACGTTGCAATCTTTTTATTCTCCTCGTTAATTAACTTTAAACGGATCTAAGCGTCTTACTCCTTGTAGTACCAATATGTTTATGTTGAATGAAAACAAGAAATATTTAGACCCTCCTCGAAACACAAAATTTGAAATCTACCTCTCCTTCTCCATCTTTCTCCAACACAATCCGAAAGTTCTGGCTCCACCCATTAGCCGTTCTCAAGATACCGAAAACTGTATATACATAGTGTCTTTTGGTTTAACGATACTTTCTCCCCCAAATAATAATTGAGCATCCATTTGCCCTTCCCCACCTCAACAATCCCTGAAAATTTCAAGTTGATACCCTGAGCTCTTCCCCAAAGATTGCAGAAAGACCATTTGATAGCCTAGGTACATCATTTTGATAACCAGGTAACACACAATGTCTTTTGATTTACCTCGTGCATAGATTAATCGTGCATATAATCTATGCTTAATCGTGCATAGATTATATCTTTTATAGGAGTTCATAGTTTAAAATATTTTGGTGGATCGGAAATAAATCAATTCAGCTCTTTCCTTTTGCCCAAACAAAAAATTTGAGCTCCCCTTGCCCACCCTCCTCTTTCCTTTCCCCAACATTACCTAGCAGCTTCAATTCCATCCCTTTGGCCATTCTCGAGATATTGCAGATAAGCTATTTCAATGACCTGGATACAAATAGTGTCTTTCAATTCACCTCTGCCTCCTTCAATCAGAACATGAGGCCCACTTAACCCTCCCCTCCAGCACTACCTGAAAGTCTAAAGTCGATCCTCCAAGCCATAGACAAGGTATTGTGATGATTTGTAAAGTCAGTTGCACATAACGTCTTTTGATTTACTCAAATATACATGTCATTTCCAGAGTTTACTCTTGGAAAACTTCGAGAAGGTTTGTCGAGCCATTGAGGTCTACACATATTGTCTGCATATAGTGTCTTTTGATTTATCTCTTCCTCCTTAAGAATGTTCAAAGTCCACTTACCCCTCCTCCCAACACAACCTGATAGTTCTAACTTGATCCCCAAAGTCATTTTTGAGACATTGCAGATGGTTGTTAAGCTCAGTTGTACTTAGTATATTTTGAATTACTCAAGTACAGAGGTTATTCCCAGAGTATACCCTTAGAAAACTCTAAGAATATGTGCTGAATAAAATAGGTCTAAGAGCTCCTAGCTGGTTAGACAGCCAAGACCAAAAATGGCCCCCATGTACTAAAGCCTATCTTTAAACAATGGGTAATTTGTTTAATTTATGGCTATTACCGTGCCTGTGGGAAGGATGTCAACTCAAGAGGTATACTTATAGGATCGGTTGATGCTTTTCAACGAAATCGCAAAGTCAAAATTCGATCAGATGTCCAGAAGGCTACAAGCGGGTGAGTAGCATAAAAAGCAAAGGAGTGGCAATGAATATCATCCAATGACTTTGGACTCTTATAAAGAGCAATAGAACTTTCATTTTCCGAACGAACAAATCCCTTTCCAATTTTTCCATTCTTTAAATGGTAATTTAACGAATGGACTCATGTGCGTCATTTATTTGATATAGTAACATATTAATAAGACTGATCTCATGTATGCTCTCCTTCGCCTTTTATTTGTAGAAGTAAAATAGACTTTCCTCAAAATCCTTGAATAATCCCTGATCTTCTTTGAAGTTGAAGAGTAAAGGAATTTTTGCAGAGCTTCTAAGCTCATGAAGCTCTCAATGAGCATGATTTAGATTCAAACTTTAGAAGAATGTCTATAATACTGTAGGTCGGAAGGCCATGTCATGTTATCTAATTTTTTTTTATATTTTGGCAACGATATTCAAGAAACCTAGCAGACGTTAAATTCCGTCTTAGGCCCTCCTTTCACTGTCCTTTTTCCCTTCAGGCCTGGGAGGCTGAGGGTAAAGTTCACGAGGGTGAGCAAAACTGTTTACGAAGCATTTGATTTTTCTTCATCACAATCTATTGTTCTTCATCACAATCCAGAATCAGATGTTATCTTGGGCCATCAAGCAAGGACCTAATGTTTATATTGCTGGAACCAGGCTCTGTCTGTGAAATTACTTGATATACAATTAAATATTTTTAATTTTAATCTGGCCCTGATAATATCCCTACAAAATAATTTAGTTCATAGTTCCTTCCATTATTTCTCTTTTGACAAAACTTGCTAGCCTTTTTTTCATCAGGCCAATTTTCAGAGTAGGCTACTCCTAAGCGGGCTGGCTCTCATACTGCATAAAGCGCGTGACGAAACGATCCAGCTTACTATCAGCAAATAAACCTGTCATCTGTGTTTAGCACATTTTTGGAAATGATTTCTGATGCTTTTTGCTCTTAATGTTTCCACAGAACAAGTTTTTTCAAAGAAAAGTTAAGAGTCAATAAAGTCAAATAACCTTCCAAGCGTAAAACCACCACAAATCACCGTCAATAAATAAATGAAACTTAAAATGAATAGAAATTATAATAAATAACCGAGTCAAAATAAAGCTCTTTACTTAGGCAGCACTATTGCTCTGCCTATGATCATTGGACTATTTCTTGAAGAAATGATCTCAAGGCTTCTATCACAAGCAATTGGGGAAAATACGATGGGTAGGGGAATAGCTGTCCTTCGATCACTTTGACTCTTAAAAAGCGCAGTAGAACTTCTAATTAACAATTAAATTAGCCCCTCTGAAGTTTATACGACCATTTTTTCTATAAAAACCTTTTGTTCCCCCAGGACATAACTTTCAACACAAGCTCTGAGGGCCTTGGGAAGGTTGTCAGTCTCAAGGACATAATTTCTGAACCTTTCAACTACGTTGAACAAAATGGTTATCTCAAAATTTTGATTTGATGTATTCGGGAAAATTATGGGCGTGAGGAGGGGAGCTGGTCACCCTCCAATCACTTTGACTATAGAAAGTGCACTAGTCCGTTCAATTTCCAATTGCACTCCTAAAAAAAAATAATAACAAATAAATATTCTAAAAAGCTTTTTTCCCAAAATAAGTTTTTCAAAAAAACTAAAGAGCTCCATTAAGCCAAATTATTTCAATTAATCCAAAGCACAAATTATCTTCTGGTCTTGAGAAGGCATGGGGGTTATCAGTCTGACTCACGTGAATTTTTGCTAGTTCTGAGTTTGACTCGGCTATTTATTGTAATTTCTGTTCTTTTTGAGTTTTATCTATTTATTGATAGTGATTTGTTGTAGTTTTACGCTTGGAAAACTATTTTTTTTTTTGGCTTAATGAAGCTCTTAACGTTTCTTGGAAAAACTTATTTTGTGGAAGAAGTTTTTTAAATTAATTTCTGTTCATTTCTTAGTGACAGAGTCTTTTTCATGGAAAAAATAATATCGTATAGCTTTTCGTTTTTTTTTTTTATAAGAATCCATAGTTTGGGTTTCTATTTGTATGTTGGAAAAACTTTTTTCTACAATTTTTAATCCTTAAATAAACAGTATTTTTAATTAAATTTTATAACTCCTTAACTTGACGTGAAAAATGAAACTTAATATCATTCCCAAAATATTCTGTCTACGCTCTTTGACAACCTAGATTCACTTACACTCTTTTTATTTATTTAAATTGTGAGAGCAGAAGTAGTAATAGTAGTATCCCCTAAAGCTTCAACTTTATACAGCCAGTCGTTCTCGGTATATTGCTGAGGTATCTTATTGGCAACTATTAACTCAATGCCTTTTGATTTAGTTCTAAACAACATTTAGTTATAAAGCATAATGATCCAACTTTATAATTTAAGTTTGGCTGGACATGCTCAATATCCCTAAGGACGTAGCTGCTGAATCGTTCTACTATTCTGAACAAAATGGTTGTCTCAAAATTTTGACTGGATGGTTTAGAAAATGATTGGGCTTGAGAGAGATAAAAAAAGATAAGCTTGAAAGAGATAAAAATCTCTTTTTACTCTTGAAAAGGACATCGGGAATTTTAATTTCAAATCAAATTAGCTCCATTAAAAGTTACAATGACATTGTTAGCTATTATAGAGGGGTGCTCCCTATGGTATTACTTATATGCCCCTTTGAAAAAAACTGCATGCATACAGTTTTTTGTTTAATTGAAACTACTCCGAAACGTTCCCTAAAAGTTTCACATTAATATCCATAGCGCTTAGCGTCAGTAGTTACAGTAACTGTAGTGGTTGCATTAAAAGTATACATATAGTGTCTTCTGGACAGTTCAAAATCCCCCTCAACTTACCCTTAAGGGTTTAACTTAATAATATAAGCTGTTCTTAAGATATTGCTTTGTCACCTTTATTGAAAGTTGGCATGCTCGTAGTTTGTTTTCATTTAGTTCAACACCTACCTAAATATTCTTTAAGAACTTCACCTTAGTACTCTTAGCTTGCGGAGTAGGAATAGTTGTAGCAGCTTTAGTAGCAGCATTCGCATAGCACATTTGGTTTCTTTTACATCCTCTTCAACACACAATGAAAGTTTCAGCTTAATTCAATCAACCGTCCCTGAAGTATTTCTGATGCGTCCGCTTGACGACTTGTATGGTCATAGTGTGTTTCGAATTAGTCCCATACAGTTTCTATATCCCAAAATTTTTATTTTGATTTCTATTAGTAGTAATAGAACTAATAGGAGTAGCCGAAGCTTTAGCGGTATTTGTAGTAATAGAAGCAGAAATAATAGTATTATAGTAACAGCAGTAGTAGCATGAGTAGAAGAAGTAGCATTAGGATGCAAATATTTTCCATTGGCTAGTTTAACATCTCTTGAAACAAGCTTGAACAAACTTGAAAATATAACCTTCTTACCCTTAGGCATAGTTGTAAATGTGGTCACAGTATTAGTAAGGAGTATTGCTAGTAATAGTATTGAATAGCAGTAGTACTACTAGCTGCAGTAGTATTATCATATTTATTGCCTTTTGGTCAGTAGAACATCCCTCTCATCAAGTCCTGGAAGTTTCAAGACGTTTTTTCGAGATGTTTCGAGATTTCTTTTCAAGATTTTTTCTTCAAGATGCCTTTTAAGACGTTTTACCAACATGCTTTCCTTCAAGGTTTTCTTCAAGACACGGGCCCATTGTGAGGAACTCCAACACGTAATTCAAAAGATCCAAGTACCCCCTCAAAAATTCATAAGACTTCCAGGCACACAGGTTTTCCCAATATCATTACCGAGTTTGCGCTAGAGTACATTAATCCTCAGGAGTGAATTACGAAACTACTGGGTAGTGAAATCTTTGCATAATACTTGCATATTTGACGGGTATTATCATGTAATATTTGAGTAAACGTAGCTTTAGGATTTTTCCTATGTGGCTGCCCCCTAACTAACAGTATATTGATAAAGTAAACACTTGTATCCTATTTTAAAAAGTGATGATAAAATACTCTAAGAATATTTGTGTACCTGATAGAGTTTTCGTAGCATTAAATGCTCGTAAAAACAAATATTTCTGCTAATGATAAATTCAACAGAAACGTATGAGTCCTTGTCATGACAATAATAAATTGAATTTCTCTGAAGTGCCAAAACATCCAACTCTTTTGATGGTGGATATGCCAGGATGAGATTTTCAGAGATGATAGCACCCAAAACGCCAGTCTAAGACTAATGGTTGATGACAAGGGCAAACTTTTTGCTAATGCTTTTGGTAACAGTTTACCTTTTGATAAGCCCTATTGCCATTTTACTGGCATTTGGAATCAACAGAAGGTAAAAAGAAGACAGACATACCGTGTTAACAGTATATAAGCCATATCTTATCTACGTTTTGAAACTTTTACTTATCTAAAAATAAAATAGCAATAGACGATGAAATTGTAGGTAAATTAAAATGGCATCGGCAGAATATATCATTAAGGGAATACGTGTAAAGACGAATTGATGAAAAACAAAGCACCTGTGAGGATTGATAGAACACTTGATCGTGTACAAACTACTGAAGTTAAGGCAATTCATTAATACCAATGACAAAACGCTTATTGTACCTTTAGCTGAACCAACAATACAAATTGTTTATGACCCCGAAGGAGAATAAGTGTCATGTCAAGAGAAAAACTGACGAAATGGATTTAGAATTTTCAAGTTTTTTTAACATGATAATAATAACTTGTAATACTGTATATGCCATTGTTTCAGTAAAATTATCTAATTGCATAATTTTGTTATGTTTCAGTTATTTTTAGGGAGCTAACAACTCCAATGCTTAGAATATTTATTCAAAAGCCAGAGATGCAAGAACATGATTTTCAAGAGACATAGGCACTACTACCGAGCTCACAGGGCGTGTAATAGAGTCTGAAATAGACGTATAAGCTTTTTACCAGAGTCTGAGACGCATAAACAGGATTTTTTTCACAGCCAGAAACAAGTGAACCAGTTTTTTCTCAAGTTAGAGACAATTTGAATATAAGGTTTTTTGTACGAAAGTCAGAGATATATGAACAGGATTTCCTCCAAAGTCAGAAACGAGTGAACTAATTTTTTTTCAAAAGTCAAAGATGCTTCAATTGAAAATCTCAGAATTTTCTGCCAATTCTGAGACGTAAGAACAGGATTTTTTCCAAAGACAAACAGATACACACACACAGAGAGACAGACACAGGCACACTCACGCACACACTAACAAAGACAAACACAAACACATACATAGACACACACAGGCACGTACACGGAGATGGGCAGAAGACAGTAAAACACACGCTCACAGAGAGAGACAGAGTAACACAAAGATGCATACACACCCAGACATGCAGACATACAGAAACACACATGCACACACACATACAGAACGACACAAACACAAACACTGAGACATATACAGAGACACATACCAACAGAGATGTACAAATATAGAGAGACAAACATGCGAACACCCACACACATTCACACACAGACCCACACACAAAGACATAGACAGATGGACAGATACATAAACGTAGACATACAAATATAGAAAGACCGACCGACAGACGGAATCACAAGCACAGACAAACAGACCCACAAAGCCACACACACACAGAGGCACACATTTATACACAAAGACACAAAAGCACACAAAAAGACGGACAGATAGACAGAGAGAGAGAGACACACACACACACACACAGCCACTGATGCACAGACAGAAAGACACACAGACAGACAGATCGACTCACACACACAAACATAAACGATGGGCAGATACAAAACAGAGAAATACGCAGCATACACACATACACAAACAGACAGAAACACACGCACACACAGTAGCAGACAGGCAGATACACACACAGAGACAAACACGAATAGACACAAACACAGACACACGCACACAAACACACTTACAAACACACACACACAGACACACACACACACAGAGAAACACACACACACACAAACACACACACTTAGACACACACACACACACACACACACACACACACACACACACACAGACACACACACACAAACATAAAAACACATACGCACAGACAGAAAGATGCATACGCACACAAACAGAACACAAACAGACAGGCACACACACAGACAAATAAACAGACACACATACAGACACACACGCACAGACAGACACACAGAGAGCCAGATGGATGTACAGATAACACACATACACAGAGACTGACATACACATAGAGACGAACAAACAGACAGAAAGATATACACGTGGATACAACCACACACGCACAGACACACACACACACAGACCCACACACAAAGTCTGACAGACACACAGACTGACATACTGAAAAAAAAAGCGCACAAACACTGACAGACACACAAAAAGATGATGGAAAGATACACATACAGAGACAGACGCAAACACACATAAATACATAATCAGACGAAGAGGCGGCTAGACAAACACGCACAGAGACACAGGCACAGAAGGACAGACACATAGAAAGATCGACGGAAAGATAAACACAAAGACAGACACAAACACATAGACGACGGACAGATACACACACAGAGAGACGTATAAACACACATATAGACCCACTCACACACACAGACACAGAGAGACAGACAAAACATGTACAGAAATACATATACTACCACACACACACATAGAGACAAACACACACAGACAGACAGACAGACGGGCAGATGCACAAACAGAGACAGACACACAAGCACACAGAGAGACGCACAGACACATGTGCAAGGAAAAACAGACACACAGAGAGAAAGACGGAAAGATACAGACACCCACAGACAGACAGACACACACGCACATGCACGACGGACAGATAAACGCATAGAGATAAACACACAAACATGCACACAGACAGACAGACACACACAAACACACCGACAAACAGATGGGCAGATACACACACAGAGAAGTATAGACACATATACACTGACAAAAACACACACAGACACATACGCACAGACAGACAGACGTACAGATGCACACAACACAGAGACACACAAACAGACACACACAAAAAGACAGACTGACACCCAGACAGATGGACAGTCTCTTTGTGTGTGTTTGTGTCTGTCTGCCTGCCTTTATGTGTGCATGTCTGTCTGTGTGTGTTTATATGTGTATTTGCCTTTCTCTGTGTGCGTGTTTTTCTGTCATTAAGTCCGTCTGCGTGTGTGTTTGTCTGTCTTTGCGTGTGTGTTGGTGTGTGTGTGTGTGTATGTGTGTGCGCGCGCGCGCTTGTGTGGGTGTGTGTGTGTGTGTGTGTGTGTGTGTGTGTCTGTGTGTGTGTGTGTGTGTGTGTGTGTGTGTGTGTGTGTGTGTGTGTGTGTGTGTGTGTGTGTGTGTGTGTGTGTGTGTGTGTGTGTGTGTGTGTGTGTGTGTGTGTGTGTGTGTGTGTGTGTGTGTGTGTGTGTGTGTGTGTGTGTGTGTGTGTGTGTGTGTGTGTGTGTGTGTGTGTGTGTGTGTGTGTGTGTGTGTGTGTGTGTGTGTGTGTGTGTGTGTGTGTGTGTGTGTGTGTGTGTGTGTGTGTGTGTGTGTGTGTGTGTGTGTGTGTGTGTGTGTGTGTGTGTGTGTGTGTGTGTGTGTGTGTGTGTGTGTGTGTGTGTGTGTGTGTGTGTGTGTGTGTGTGTGTGTGTGTGTGTGTGTGTGTGTGTGTGTGTGTGTGTAAATGTGTCTGCCTGTGTGTGTGTGTGTGTATCTGTCCGTCTGTTTATATGTCTGTCTCTCTGTGCGTATGTGTTTGTGTGTGCATATCTGTGCATATCTGCCCTTCTATTTGTCTGTGTTTCTGTGCATATGTGTCTGTGGGAGCAACAAACTTAAACCAAACAGAACTTATTACGGAAGATTATATGAGTGAGGAGGGGGCTAGCTGCCCTCCAATATTTTAAGCCACTTGAAAAGGACAGTACAACTTTTGGTTTCCGACCAAAGGAGCCCTCTTCTGATCTTTTAGGAGGACTTGTTTAATAAGATCAACCCTGAAAAAAAAGCAAAAAACAAATGGACAAATAAATAAACACGTGTCCGTGATCTTTCTTCTGGCAAAAAAAAATTCCGTATATTTGTATATAGGAGCTGGAAACCTCAAAAGTAGGATTCTCTGATATGCCAAATCTGACGGTGTGATTTTTGTTAAGATCGTTTGATGTTTTGTGGGCGTTTCCCCCATTTTCATAAATCAAGCGAAAATTCTCAGGCTTTGATGGCTAATATTAAACTTGATGAATTTTTTTTATTTTGAATGAGCATCGAAATTCGATTCTTTTGATGTATCTACTCTTACCGAGATTCTGTTTCTTAGGGTTTTGGTCACTATTGAGCTGCATTGCTCCTTACTTACAGTTCGTTACCGCGAACTATTTGATTTATTCGTATTTTCGTGTTTTTGGATGAAAGTTACCAGACAATATTCGTGTTCACTGAGTTTTCTTCAATGACTGCTAGTTCACTTTCTATAACTTAAAACATATTAAGTATAAAACAGTGTTGGTGAGAGAACGCGTGCAAAAGCTGTTCCCTTGTTTTTCTTCTTCTTCTTTTTTTACTGCAAATACTTCACAAGTCATATGTTCAAATGTTTTTTTTTCTTTTTAGTCTTATTTTTTAATCAGGCTTACCCATTTCTCCAATAATTTTCTTTTGGTATTCTTTATCTTCACTATTTGTCTTTCATTATTTCTTTATAGTCGCTCTTCTTCTTTGTCTTTTCAACTAACGATGACATTCGGTTCTCATTTTGTTCAGGAACGATGTGTCAATACGCATTTTAGTGTTATTAATCGTACCTTTTCATTGTTATTTTAGCTTTTAATTATTATTTTCATAATTTATTATTAATTATTATTGCGAATATTTTTATACAGTTTTTCACGACTATTATTTTCAAAAAGTTTAAAAGAGTGCAATCTTCCTTGATGTATTCTTCCAGGTGCAACCATCTGGGAACCAAAAAGAAAGTGTGCAGTATTCTATTTTTTTTGTCGACAATTCAACTAATGTCAGTCCTATGAAGTGCTATTTGCTTAAATAATTTAAACAGCTGAAAAAAAATCAAATTTACTAGTTACCTATTTGTAAATTCACTTAAGCTTATAAGATGCGTACTTATATTTGTACTTATATGTATACAATTATGCTTTTATGTACTACAATTATACTTATATGTACTACAATTAATATATATATATATATATATATATATATATATATATATATATATATATATATATATATATACTTAGATACTTAGATACAAGCTGAGAGCTTTACTATCTTACTGTCACCAATTGCTATATATATATATATATATATATATATATATATATATATATATATATATATATATATATATATATATATATATATATATATATATATATATATATATATATATATATATATATATACTTAGATACTTAGATACAAGCTGAGAGCATTACTGTCACCAATTGCTGAAAAATCCTTTAGTGTATATATTGAAACAGATTAACGCTGCAACAACTAGTTTTTGGTTTTCATTTGTGTTTTTCACTATGGCCGAAAGGAACCTTTCAGAATATTTGAGCTTAACCCACACTTTTTTGCTTTACAGCCCCTGAAAATTACATATTACAGCGTAACATACTACATTAAAAGAGTTTTTTTAATTAGCCAGCCTTTTGTTGAATTAAAACATGATATGGCGTAGCAATAAGCCGCTTTAACAAGTTGTTTGTAAAAAAGTCGTATTGAAAATTACCCTGTGACTTATAGACGACCTTTCATCCGAAAAATTCAATTCCACATCACAGCCTCTCTAGTGTCAACGCAAATAGTGCTGTAGAGCCAGAAAATGAAATAGTTAATGGCATTTTTTAGCTCATTTTTGAAATACTGTCTAGCACTAGCCTTTTTTTAAAGAATAATACTGGAATTCTTGAAAATTATTGACAGGATTTTTCTAAAGCTTTATTGTAGACTGGCCCTTTTCTGGAGTTCGAAGAACTTCTGATAAAATAAACCTTTTCATTAACGCTTCTCTAAGATTAGTCCATATACCTATCCCTCTTGTTTCATCACACAAAAGTTTGAGAGAAGAAATTTGGCAATATTGATTTTCCGATTTCTCCCGAAAATAGCTGGATCTGATTTGCATTTCCACACAGGAACTGGGAATAGGGAAACCCACTTCATAAATCTTGTTTTTATCTTGAACACAGTTACAACCAAAGGGAAATATTTTACGAATGGATAAATATAAGGTTACTTAAAAAGTCAACTGCTAAAAATAAATAAAAAAAACAGGGAAAAAAGTTCTTCTTAGATTATTTGAATGAGATTGTACTTTAGGATGAAATTCAATAAAGAAAATACCGTTAAAATCGCATGTTTAATGCTGTTTTGAGAAATTGAAGGTGATAATCATCAATTAATGCTTAAACAAAGGAACAGTTACTCAGATTGTTTGTCTAGGATTTTTCATTCTAAATATTTTTTATTATTATTATTTAATTTCCATTTGGTCTTCCTTGCCGAAATTCGTGGGTTCACTGGGAACCTGCCGTTAAAATTTGAATATGAAACACTAATGATGGGTTGACAGAATCAAATTTTCATTTTTTAGCCAATATATTTCTTATCTTACCTCTCTCCATAATTTGTAAACAGAATAAGAATTTTTGCTAATATATTGAAAGATATCTATGAAAGTTTTGGGTTTTGAGAATTAACACTTTGCTATAGACGTGTAAATGCTATAGATGTGGCTTCATATGATAATAACCGCAACATACTGTTACTGTCAATTTTATGCCCATCTACCCATGAGCTGCTTTCTTGATAGAAATATGATTGAATAAAAAAAAAATATGAATGTGGAAAACATATATTTACTATAAATCTGTAGCTTAGAACAGGATATTCAAGATAGTTATTTTTTGCAACTTAAACCCCGTATCCTTGATTTTAGAATTGTTGAAAAAAATCCTAAACAAATGAAATAGAATAGAATAGAAACAAATGCATTATATTATATAAAAATAGCATTCACATGCTATTTTTTCTTTATTGAGAAGTGGAATAAACCTTTTTCTCTGCCGTCTCTTACGGAAGTTTGGGAATGCGTCCCTATGGGTGCGGCTAGGTAACCAGCTGAGCAAATCCATAACCGTTCGCAAAGGTGTAAACAGGGCTCTGGGTAAAGTCCCACTTTTTTCAATAATGCCATCTGAGCCGTTACCAAAAATATCCCTCCATCTCTAATTGAGCCCCATGTTGATGTCAGCCACCTCTGTTACGCAGACGATATTCTATTATAAGATGATCTCCAGGTTCTGCAAAATGCGGTTCATACAGTTTGTTCTGGTCTCAATGAGATTGGACTTCAAGTCGCCTCTCAAAACTGAGCTTCTCGGCTAGGGTTCGTCTCATCAGCCTTCCTTTACTATCAATGGTGGCCCTGAAGCTATTTCTGAATCGTCCTCTCTGAATTATTTTGGTCTCCCGTTTGGATCAAATGTTATAAATACTAAAACACTTGTTATCTTGGCGTTGAAAAAGAAGCTTAGAAAATCGTATGTGCTGCTTGCTCGAGTTAAAGGCCAGTTTCACAAAATAACCCCGGGCAGACTTTGCAGCGTTCTTTGCGCCGCATGTCTTCTTCTTGTTTGTGTGTTTTTTTTTTTTTTTTTTTTTGTTTTTTTTACAAAATGTGAGCGGAAGAAAATTAGATCTTTATTCTTTCTGTTTTGCAAATATCTTCTGCGATTGCCGCTCTGGACTTGCAACTGGTACATTACGAGTAGATATGGTGTTTTCGACATTTCCTCAAAAATGAAACAGTTTGTGGATAGGTTCCATTAGCATAGAAAACATATTGTCGACTTTCCACTTAATTGTTTAGCTTTATTGTGGTGCTCAAGTAGCTGTTTTTGTGAGTTTTCTCTTGTTTGCTGTTTCCAGATTTATTTTATTTTTCTGTATTTTTGTACTCCTCTAAGTGCATTTTATGTATCTAAAGAGGGTTTAAATAAATCTTCACTATATGCCAATGAATGTTATCTATGTGGGAAAATGATCAATAAAATAAAACGCAGGCATAAGCGCAAAAACACTTTCTGTTTTCTTGTAAAACCGTCGCTTTGAACCAAATTATTTGAAATAGATGAATTTGCCGTGTCTTGCACTTTGTATTCATCTTCCTCAGATAAAATTAAAGAACTTGAAAGTCATTTCTTGAGCATTGCCAGTTCTAATTTTGCTTAGGCTTAGCTGTAAGTTCTGCTCCTACTGAAATTGTGCCCCTTATCTCCTCCCGCGTAGTCAATAATTTTACATTTTGCTCATGTCAGTTGAGGCTTGTTTTTGTACCATTTTCTATTTTTACTAATTAAAAAAAGAAAAAGGGTAGCACGGCAAGAAAAGGCAAGAAATGGGTAGCATGAAAAGGCTAAGATTTAAAACATCAAGTTTATCGACCTTGATTTATACGGACTGTTTCTTTCATAATGAAGTTAAGTTGCAAATCTTCTTCAACTTCAATGGATTTAAATTCATTTGTTCTGTGACTTAAAGTTTTTCCTCCACTTGTATCAGACTGCTTGTGGTAACGAACTGTAAGTAAGCAGCGATCAGGGCTAAGAAATAACCAAAGTTCTAAAAACAATGAGTTTTAACATCAATATATACATCAAAAGAATCTGCTTTTCGGGGTGATATAAAATCCAAACATATGCAATATTCCTCAAGTTTAAAGTTAATCATCAAAAGCTATGAGCTTCTGAAAATTTGCCTGATTTTCAGAAAAGGAGTAAAGCACCCCGAGCTGTACAATATCTTATACAAGATCAAATTCAATACGTTAGAGAACCCTATTGATAAATTTGAAATATCCAATCGATTTAAAATGATTAATTAAATAAATAAAAACAAGTTTCTCAACTAAAAGTAAAGGAAACATTAAAATTACAAAAGGAACAAATGTTATTCCAGGTGTGAGAGGGGTTGCCCTATTCTCAATATCTCACAATTGAATTAAAAAACAAGTTTTTTACGAACATAGATTATTGAAGCGAATATAAATTATTCCGTCTATGAGGGGGGCTTTCCCCTCCTCTATTCAACTCTATTCATTCCAAAGTTTCTTATTACTTTTATAAAATATTTTGATTCTCATTAAACGGTCCTTGTGTTTCAGATATCGTTCTTAAGGAATTGGAATAACATATAAAACTTTTGAGTAAAGAGCGGGTATAGCGGAGGGGACAGCCCCACTCATATAGGCAATAATTTCTCTTTGTTTAAGTGTCAGCATTGCTTTTTGCTTGTAGTTGAATTTTTCTTAATTTCTTATTGTTTTCCAAGTAATCCCAGGAAATCCAACTCCACCTCCATGAGAAATCTCCCCCTAAGAAACATTCCTCCTTGAAAGTTCCTCCCACGTAAAATCGTGGGGTATTTACCTCTGGAAAATTACCCTAGGACAATTCCATCATCGCTGCGAATTTCCCCTAGAAAATTCCCTGCAGACGAATCTGCCTGAAAAATAATCCTCAGCTTACATTCATTTGAAAAAAGAGTTATTTGAAAAAAAGTGGAATTATCCCTGTGCGGGAAATATGTCATCCCAAATGATTATTCTTATGATAAGAGCTAACTAGTAAAGATGAAGAAATATTTGATATTGTTTCCATCATCATGCATATTATTAACAAAAATTTACAACTTCAACTAATACAAAAATATTCGTATACAATCCATACTCACAAACTAACAGTTATCATATTGTCATTTTAACGATTATATTTGAATATAGAGATTTATTTTTACAGGGAAATATAGGAATTATTGAAAAATACAAAACATAAAATGTATAATACTGCAGGTCAAATATAAAAATTTTAAGTGTAAATTTGAAAATAGAACGTAAATAAAAAATACATATGTAAAAATACATAGAATTATTTTATCCCTGACAATTACTTTTATGATAAAGGCTAATCCTTTAAAATAAGGAAATATTTGATATTGTTTCCACCAGCGGACAAATAAAAAAAAATAATACTTCAACAGATGGAAAAATATTTCACAAACAATCTAGACAAAGAAACCATCTTGTTCTTTGTCAAAATTAACGATCAAATTTTAATAAGCTATGAATAGAGCTGTGAATCTTTTGATTTTATTGTCGTTTCAGCAGAAAAGAAAAATAATCAAATAACTTACAAGAAGCTCCTCCCCCTACAGAACAAGGCAATAGGCCTGTCATTCCCAGACTGTCTCTTGCACACAATAATCCTCTGTTTAACAAACAAATCGAACTGAATATAAAGACTTGCATCTAGGGTTTTCCAAAAACCCTCTTAGAACCTATGCAATCAAATTAGCTCACTCGGATTCCAAAGCTGTGGGTAGAGGTGTGAACCTGTGTATATGTGGGCTGGTGTTAAATTTCATTTCCTATCAAATTTTTTGAAATCTTATTCCAAACTCATAGTCTGATCCTTAGAAGTGCTTTTATGGATTGATCTATATTTGTTTACTCATCCATTTTTTCTTTTCAAGATGTAGTTCAACGGAGTATTTAGGAGGAACGACAAAAGGTCCTCGTCCCATAAAGATAATCAATCGTATACTATATTTCAAATAGGAAAACTGTCATTAATGCGTTGTAAACTTTTCTTCGTATATCTGTCCCCCCCCCCTATTTAACAACTGAAGCTTAATAACCAGTTTCAAGAAAGTTCAATTGAAATCTCCTTTAATTTTTTAACATAGTTTAACCCCTCATCCGCACTACTTCCGAAAACAACAGCCCCCTACTACACAGCTCCCACCACATAACGTTTTGTCCCGATTCACATTTCTCTCTACCCTTAATACCCACATTTCAACTCGACACTAAATTATTCTTTAATGCTAGCACAACTTCGAATTTTTTTTTTTTATTTATATACGTTTGATCTACTGTTACTAATAAGTCGCGGTGTAATGTAGGCTTAATCCCCCCTCCGCAGCATAAAAAAAGATATAAATGCAAAATTGTCTGTTTTATTGAATAAAACTAGAAATTTTGGGTTGTTCATGTTGTTGATGATATATTAGAGACAAGGTCACGAGGTGAACATCCTATATCAACAATAATATATATCGCAGGCTATATAAAATCTTTACAACTTCTACGAGCCTTTCTGGCCGGAGTCGTTGTTCTGGTGTATCTCTGGTGTATTATATGGTGTATTAATGGGTGCATTTCTGGTTTTTAGAGAAATGATTGAGAATAATATCCTTAGTGTCACATGAAATGAAGCAACGTATAGCGCATAGATTAACGCTGAAACGTGGTTTCGTGTTTACATTAAAGCTGGTGTACATGTTTTTGAAATATCTGATGACGTATCGGACGCTTGACATGCAAAATCAGGGTCATAAAGCATGGCAAACATGCCATATTAGATATACAGACACGTATACAGAACCAGTATCCCTTGGAAATATTTTTACCAGATTGAAAAAAAAAATATCGGAAAAACTCATTGTTCTCTGGCATTTGACCAGTTTTTATAGGAATCAAGAGCATCGCATACAATTTATTGTCCCCTATCCCCCAAAACCGCATTGTATTCATTCCAATTGGGGAATGGGGCTATTTCTAAGGACGTAAAAAATTACCCCATTTCAAGACGTTCTTTGAAGAGGCTAGGCCAAGAAAATATACTTATAAACTGGTTGCTCAAGTTAACAAGCCTTGTCCAATGTCAAACTACTTCATACAAATTTTGAGTGAATCTAATACCATTTTTTTTTTTTTTTTACGCGGACATATTTTATCGCTTTGAGCTTGTGCACTGGATATCAAACTAAGCCGTATAATCGACACCACGAAAATCCCTTGATACATAAAAACTGAAGAGGAAATTATAGTATTTAAGTATTTTTATTAAGTATATTAAAATTAAGTATTTGTAAAGTACGTTGGTACCATATTGTGTTTTGCTTAAATTTACTAATGTTACAATTTTATCCTAATAGATTCTAAAATGTTTGAATATCTACTTTAGCGGAAATCAAAAGCCATTTGTGAGAATTTAATTACATAAGCGAAATTGTATTTTTCTTTCTTCTTGTGATTCTTTTTCTAAATTGACCTTATATGGTAAAAAACAAGTATTTTTCTTTCTTCTTGCGATTCTTTTTCTAAATTGACCTTATATGGTAAAAAACAAATTACCCTAGAAACTTAAAAAGAAAATAAAAAAGAGAAATTTAAAAAAGAGACAGATCATTATTGCAGTTAAAACGTAAAAACTAATAATAAATAAAAAAAAATTAACTAACCTTCAAAAAACCCGATATACCCAACAATTTGAACACTTTTTTTTATCTTTTTCTTAAACTTAGCCCGATTACTAGAATTTTTTGCTTATTCTTCTAGATTATTCCGAACTTTAGCCCCTATTGTGAATTAAATACTTCAAGACATAAACCCTGTCTGTAGTAGACTCAAAAGGCTTATCATCATTTTCACATCTAGAGATTTTAATTCCTGACATTAAGTCAGCGAAACATTCTCAAAAAAAAAATTATAGAAAAGTAAAGAGACATACTAAAACCTAGTGCAAGCAAAAACTAAGTCCCAAATGACTATTCAGATTAGAAATGATCAGAAGCTACATTGAATAAATAAATCAAACATAAAACAAACAGAATATCAAACAAATAAAACCTAGAAACATAAATATTAAAATTGAATATTTGAGCTTCGTGTTTTTATTTTCAAAAGTCAAAAATGACAAAATAAATCAAAATGCTAATGACTATATAAAAATAAACGTTATCACGGCAAAGATTGGGTCTACACTCCCCCCTTGCATCTTCTAGAAGACTTGGGTTTCATTTGCACTTTTCTGAAAACGATCTGTATTTTCGAACAGTGGGGTTTGTATTTTCATGTCATTTATAACAGAAGCAGCAACAACAGATCACAATAGTAATCACGATTACATGGAAGAAAAAAGAGTTCTTAGAATAACTATATTTTTAACTAATAGCGGCTAGTAAATATCAAATTATCAGGAATTACAGCGCATCATTCGGTAAATTGACGATGCCATAGATAATACCATAAAAAGTTTTCATATTAAATAAGCTTAAAAGAGGAGTCTTTCGGTAAAAACTTAAGCAGTACAGTTAACTGACTACTTGATTTTAATAATATGTGCTTTGCCGAGAAGCAGCTGATACAATATTACAATGTCTTTTTTTTCACTAGATTTGTTTTTCTGGATTTCGTCTTATCAGGAAAATTTCGTTCCTTTGTTTAGCCTCTTCTTGATACGTGGGTAGTAAAGATAAATAATTTCTAAGATAGAAGACCTTTAAGATTGTGACTTTTAAAAATGAAGTAATTTATTGCTTACAAAAACTATAAAGGAAACATTGGCAATTTTTGAAGCAAAACACTTGGTTTTTCGATGCTATATCTGGACATGGATACAATCTGGACATTATATCTGGACATTACAATACTATTGTTTATTTGAAATACAATAATAATAGTTCCTGAAAATCTTAGCAATATTTTATTTTTCATTGAAGCACAAATGCCTTTCTTCCTATTAGAGAGTTTATGGGAAAAATTTGAATGTTCTGTAAAAATCTTAGATCATTCTTAACTTTCTGTTACATCCTTTTAATAATATTCTTACAATGGAATTCAGGGTGTAAGAGAGGGAGGTTTTATGTCTTTACGGATTAAAAATCAGTATTGTTTCCAGTCTTATTGGGCTGAAGGCATCCTAAACACCGTTCTGTGATTACCCTTGAATATGCATGTATGTTCGTCGATAATTTTACTAAAAGAATATTTTCATGCTCTTTTTTGTTAGTGTTACATTGTTTAAATTTCTATTATCAATTAAATCTCGATACATGCCGAAGTAACTTATGCAAATATTAGGTAAATTTTTTGCCTCATTAATCAACACGGCCTACATTATTTTAAATTATTTCGTTGCATAGTAGTCCACCTTGCCCAAGAACTCATAAATGTAATTATGAAGCTGATGGAGAAACGAAGCTTTTGAGTGTCATGAATCTTATAGTCTGGGATCATCAAAAGCATCCAAGGCTCAATAGCTCCCTTTGGTCAAGGCTAAACAAAGATATTATAAGTCCTACCTGGTCAGTATTGAGCCAAAAAAAATTCTGACTCTTTTAGCATGAGGGCCTATTTTCAGGCGAATAGATTTTTTGAAGACAAAATTGTTATACCCCTCTCATCTTCTCACCTAAGCATACAATTTGATAAAATTTAAAGTTCCCTTAGTCTTCCCCAAGCGTCCTGGGTTACTTTAAGCCAAAAAAGGGATGAGAGGAGAGAGACTTTCAATCACTTATGGTCAGAAACAACGCAATAGCGCAGCCTAAGTAAAAAGTGCTATGGTTTCAATGTACTGTTTTTTTCTCCGGCAGCTTCATATGAAAAGGGTTGACGAAGAAACTTCAATATGGGCTCATTTGATTGGAAATTAAAATTTCTAGTGTCATTTTTAACTGTCAAAAATGTTTGGAGTGCGACCAACCGCCCTCTAAAGCCCTTTTTAGCTCCCACCCACTTTAAAACCCAAATACAACTGATACAAATTTTGAGATAGCCAATTTGCTCACAACAGTTGAAAGATCCCATAATTAAGCCTTCAGAGGTGACATAACCCCCACAGCCCCTGTGGAAAGGACTGTAAATTATGTGGTTTTCGTATCGTTTGTAGATAGGTTTGATTATTGGTAAGGCGATGGGCATGTTCGATCATGGGTGCTCAGAAAATCTAAGGGTACAACAGTCAAACTTTCAAGAAATGTTTGACTAAACTATAAGACACTATGTCCATCTAGGCTGTCAAAAGGGCGTTACTAGAGGAACGGTTAAGGGAATTAAGCTGAATCTTTCAGGAGATTAAATAAAAAAACAAGTTTTTTTAAATGAAAGTGAGGAGCGACATTAAAACTTAAAACGAACAGAAATTACTCCGTATATGAAAGGGACTTTTCCTTCTCAACGCCCCGCTCTTTATGCTAAAGTTTGACTCTATCTCTTAACTCTACATTTTAAAACAGTAAAAAACTTTAGCGTAAAGAGCGGGGCGTTGAGAAGGAAAAGCCCTTTTCATATACGGAGTAATTTCTGTTCGTTTTAAGTTTTAATGTCTCTCCTTACTTTCATTTAAAAAACTTGTATTTTTTATTTAATTTCTGAACGTTTTTGAATCAATGCATGTTTTGATTTTGGCTCTCCGCAGAGGAATAATTAAAACGAAATTTGTTTATTTATTTTTTTTGGCTAAATGGCTTTCTCATAATTTTGATCGAATGGTTTTGAGAAAAAAAGAGTGGGGGAGGAAGCCTAGTTGCCCTCCTATTTTCGGTTAATTAAAAAGGCAACAAGAACTTTTAATTTTTTACGAATCTTTTTATAAGTAAAAGATATACGTAACTTATAAATTAGCTTACGTAAAGAACTTTTGTATTTTTATGTTTTTATAAAATATATGAGGGGGTTCGCCCCCTCGTCAGTACCTCGCTCTTTACACTAAAGCTTAAATTTTGTCCTAATTCATTAAGAATGACCCCATGAATCACGAAAGCCGCAGAATAAATAGTTGAAATTACTGAAAATACTTTGGCGTAAAGAGCGAGGTATTAGGAGGAGGTGAGCCCCTCATATGGGTAATAATTTCTGTTCGTTTTAAATTTTAATGCTGCTGCTTACTTCCAGCTGGAAAACAAACTTTTCATTGTTTTTTTTAAGTGATTCTAGTAAATCCTGCGCTCCCTTCATGGAAATTTTCTTCCCCCGTGACAAATTCCTCGATGGAAAGTTCCCCCAGCATATTCCCCTCTTCTCAACCCCTGCCTCCAACCAAAAAATCCTCCTGAAAACGCCTGTACACTTTCCAATAACCATTACTATATGTAAGCACTGGTCAAAGTTTTGAACTTGTAACCCCTCCCACGGGGACTGTGGGGGAGTAAGTCGTCCCCAAAGACATAGTTATAAGGTTTTTCGACTACGCTGAATAAAATGGCTATCTCAGAATTTTGATCCGTTGACTTTGGGAAAATAATTAGCGCGGGAGGGGGCCTAGTTGCCCTCCAATTTTTTTGGTCACTTAAAGAGGGCAATAGAACTTTTTATTTCCGTTAGAATGAACCCTCTCGCAACATTTTAGGAAAAATGGGTCGATACGATCACCCCTGGGGAAAAATAACAAAAAAAAAAAATAAAAAAAAAAAATAAACACGCATCCGTTATCTGCCTTCTGGCAAAAAAATATAAAATTCCACATTTTTGTAGATAGGAGCTTGAAACTTCTATAGTAGGGTTCTCTGATACGCTGAACCTGATGATGTGATTTTCGTTAAGATTCTATGACTTTTAGGGGGTGTTTTCCCTTTCTTTTGAAAATAACGCAAATTTTCTCAGGTTCGTAACTTTTGATGGGTAAGACTAAACTTGATGAAACTTATATATTTAAAATCAGCATTAAAATGTGATTCTTTTGATGTAGCTATTGGTACCAAAATTCCATGTTTTAGACTTTTGGTTACTATTCAGCCGGGTCGCTCCTTACTACAGTTCGTTACCACGAACTGTTTGATGCTGGACTAAACCAAAAGCCAATACAAATATCGATGTTTTCACATGGGTATATCTGCAATGTCTCAGGAAGGGGAAAGGAAATTAAGTTAAAACTTTCAGGGAATCTTGTTGGGAGGATATTAAATTAAATCAAAACATATTATGCGCATCGAGGTTGTCAAAAGGGAGAATCTGCAATATCTCAGAAGGGGCTAAGGGTATCAAGTTGAAACTGCCAAGGAATATTGAGAATACTGAACTAAATCAAAAGATAAGCAGTTTATTATCCGAGAAAGGATTTACTACCTGTATGCAATTTATCAAAAAGACGTATATGAAGTACCTTACGAACAGTTAAATGCGGCAAGTTCAAACTTCAAGTGAATATTGAAGATAATGTTCTACTAAATCAAGAGACATTCTGTGTGTCCAGGTTGTCAAAAGGGTGTATCTGTTATGTCTCAAGAACAATCAAGGGCATTAAGTTGAAACTTTTGTGGAATAATGAAGGAGTGTAAGTTAAATCAAGGGACACCTTATGCATCTTGGTTATCAATTAAATACAAAAAACGAGTTTTTTTAACTGAAAGTAAGGAGCGACATTAAAACTTAAAACGCACAGAAATTACTTCGTATATGAAAGAGGCTGCTTCCTCATCAACGCCCCGCTCTTTACGCTAAAGTTTGACTCTTTCTCTCAATTCTTCTTTTTAAAACAGTAAAAAACTTTAGCGTAAAGAGCGGGGCGTTGATGAGGAAGCGGCCTCTTTCATATACGAAGTAATTTCTGTGCGTTTTAAGTTTTAATATCGCTCCTTACTTTCAGTTAAAAAAACTCGTTTTTTTTATTTAATTTCTGAACGTTTTTGAATCAATGTATGTTTTGTTTTTCGCTCTCCGCAGAGGAATAATCAAAACGAAATTTGCATATTTTTTTTTTGGGGGGGGGGGGGGCTAAATGGCTTTCTCATAATTTTGATCGAATGATTTTGAGAAAAAAAGAGCGGGGGCGAAGCCTAGTTGCCCTCCGATTTTTTGGTTAATTAAAAAGGCAACTAGAACTTTTAATTTTTTACGAATCTTTTTATTGGTAAAAGATTTACGTAGCTTATAAATTAGCTTACGTAAAGAACTTTTGTATTCTCATGTTTTTATTACATATATGAGGGGATTCGCCCCATCGTCAGTACCTCGCTCTTTACACTAAAGCTTAAATTTTATCCCAATTCATTAAGAATGACCCCTGAATCACAAAAGCCGTAGAATAAATAGTTGAAATTACTAAAAATACTTTAGTGTAAAGAGCTAGGTATCATAAGGAGGTGAGCCCCTTATATGGGTAATAATTTCTGTTTGTTTTAAGTTTTATTGCTGTTCCTTACTTCCAGCTGAAAAAGCTTTTTCACATTTATTTTTTAATTTTTTTTTAAATAATGCTAGTAAATCCTGATCTCCCTTCATGGAAGTTTTCTTCTCCCATGACAAATTCTCGATGGAAACTTCCCCCAGCATATCCCCCTCTTCTCAACCCCTCCCCCCAACCAAAAAAATCCTCCTGAAAACGCCTGTATACTTCCCAATAACCAATACTATATGTAAGCACAGGTCAAAGTTTGTAACTTGTTGCCCCTCCCACGGGGACTGTGGGGGAGTAAGTCGTCCCCAAAGACATACTTATAAGGTTTTTCGACTACGCTGAATAAAATGGCTTTTTTAGAGTTTTGGTTACTATTGAGCCGGGTCGCTCCTTACTACAGTTCGTTACCACGAACAGTTTGAAAGGGGTAACTAAAATGTTTCGGGAACGGATGAGAGTATTAAGTTGAAATTTTCAGAGAATATAGAGGAGGATGTTAATTAAAATCAAAAGATATTATGTGCAATCAGATTGGAAAAATGGCAGGCCTCTAATATCTGAAGATAGATTGGCAAAGGATAAAGAGTCACTAGATCCATTTCTGTCGCATTAGGCTTCAAATCGAGGTCTCAGTCGCTGGTTTTTTCTTCAGGGACAAGTAGAAAACCTGTTGCCCAATCTTGCCACTGCAACCCCTTGACACTTATATCAAAGGAACAGCTAGGAAATGTCAATTGAAACTTCGGAGAATGCTGAGGATGTTTTTAACGAAATCGTAAACTATGTATAAATGGTAACTATGTACAAATCGTAAATCGTCACTATGTGCATATCCCCCTGGCCCTGGCCTATCCCCCTGGTATATCCCCCTGGGCAGTTCCATCCTCGCTGAAAATCCCCTCGAAAATCCCAGGACCACTGGTCAATGAAAATCCCAGGACCACTGAGTCGATGCGATCACCTATGAAAAAAAAACAAAAAAAAAACATACTAGCAAACAAACAAATAGACACGCATCCGTGATCTGTCTTCTGGCGAAAAATACAAAATTCTACATTTTTGTAGATATGAACTCAAAACTTCTACAGTAGAGTTCTCTGATACGCTGAATTTGATGGTTTGATTTTCGTTAAGATTTTAAGACTTCTAAGGGGCTTTCTCCTGATTTTCTAAAATAAGGCAAATTTTCTCAGGCTCGTAACCCTTAACGAATAAGACTGAACTTGATGAAAGTTATATATTTAAAATCAGCATTAAAATGCAATTCTTTGGATGTAACTATTGGTATCAAAATTCCGCTACTTAGAGTTTCGGTTGATATTGAGCCGGGTCGCTCCTTACTACAGCTCGTTACCACGAACTGTTTGATAAATCTTTTACAAAGCATAAATAGCGAGCCAAATTCTTAATTATTAAGCTTAAAAACAAAAAGAAAATAAAAAACCTTTAAAATTTCTTTTTCATTAACAAGAAAAAAATTTCAATTAAAAAGGAGCAGAATTTGAATTTCAAAAGTTTTTTTTAATGTCGAAAAAACGTAAAGAGTCTATATTTAAACAAAGACAAGCAGAAATAAATTCAAATAATAATTCAAACTTAAATCATTCAGAAATAACCATCTTTGAATAAATAAGACCCAAAAGGAAAAGAAATTACAATGAATAATTAAGGCAAACTTAAAACTGACAAAAATTATCCATAAATGGGAGTAGGACTAACACCGCCTGGGCCTTCTAAAGGCTAGAGCGTCATTAGCGCTTTACTTTAAAAAAAAAAATTAAATACTTTGTCTTTTATAAAGTTAATAAATTGTCAATTGCTGAGGCTTCTTAGAACCAAATCAAACAGTTCGTGGTAACGAACTGTAGTAAGGAGCGATCCGGCTCAATAGGAACCAAAACTCTAAAAAATTGAATTTTGATATCAGTAGCTACATCAAAAGAATCGCATTTTAATGCTGATTTTTCATCAAGTTTAGTCTTAGCCATCAAAAGTTACGAGCCTGAGAAAATTTGCGTTATTTTAGAAAATAGGGGAAAACACCCCCTAAACGTCGTAGGATCTTAACGAAAATGACACCATCAGATTCAGCGTATCAGAGGACCCTACTGTAGAAGTTTCAAGCTCCTATCTACAAAAATGTGGAATTTTGCATTTTTTGCCAGAAGACAAATCACGGGTGCGTGTTTATTTGTTTGTTTGTTTTTTTTTTTTTTTTTTTTCCCAGGGGTCATCGTATCGACCAAGTGGTCCTAGAATGTCGCAAGAGGGCTCATTCTAACGGAAATGAAAAGTTCTAGTGCCCTTTTTAAGTGACCAAAAAAATTGGAGGGCATCTAGGCCCCCTCCCACGCTCATTTTTTTCCCAAAGTCAACGGATCAAAATTTTGAGATGGCCATTTTGTTTAGCATAGTCGAAAATCATAATAACTATGTTTTTGGGGATGACTTACTCCCCCACAGTCCCTGGGGGAGGGGTTGCAAGTTACAAACTTCAACCAGTGTTTACATATAATAATGGTTATTGGGAAGTGTACAGACGTTTTCAGGGGGATTTTTTGGTTTTGGGGGTAGGTTTGAGGGAGGGGGCTATATGGGAGGATCTTTCCTTGGAGAAATATGCCATGGGGGAAAAAATTCAATGAAAAGGGCGCAGGACGAATGTGGTCACGTTAAAAAAAAACGTCAAATTAAGAGCTTAACATACAATGCTGGGTGTTCGGAGCCTCTCTATTATGGAGTATAATTTGAAAATAACACAACTATACGAGCGATAAAACATATATACCACAACCATAACTCAACTAACGAAAGAACTGCTAAGAGATAACACAACTATCAAGCGAAAACAGGTGAAAACTAACGGGAAAATAAACGAACTAAGAGGTGGAAGGGGCCCAGAGAAAAAATATAATCCTTTTTCAATTTTGAGCCTAACTTCCGCAAAGGAGTAATAATGTCAGAAGCCCCGAAATACCGAATTATTTTCTTTTCAAACAGTTCGTGGTAAGGAACTGTAGTAAGGGGCGACCCGGCTCAATAGTAAACGAAATTCTAAAAAACGGAATTTTGATGCTAAAAGATACATCAAAAGAATCGAATTTTTACGCTGATTCTAAATATATAAGTTTCAATTAATTTAGTCTTTGTCATCAAAAGTTACGAGCCTGAGAAAATTTGTCCTATTTTGGAAAAAAGGGGGAAACATCCCCTAAAAGTCATAGAATCTTAACGAAAATCACACTATCGCATTCGGTATATCAGAGAACTCTATCTAAAAAATGTGGAATTTTGTATTTCTTGCCAGAAGACAAATCACGGGTGCGTGTTTTTTTTTTTTTTTTTTTTTTTCCACGGGTCATCTTATCGACCAAGTGGTCCTAGAATGTCGCGAGAGGGCTCATTCTAACGGAAATGAAAAGTTCTAGTGTCCTTTTTAAGTGACCAAAAAACTTGGAGGGCAAATAGGCCCCCTCCCATGCTCATTTTTTTCCAAAAGTCAACAGATTAAAATTTTAAGATAGCCAATTTGTTCAGCATAGTCGAAAACCATAATAACTATGTCTTTGGGAATGACTTACTCCCCCACAATCCCTGAGGGAGGGGCTGTAAGTTACAAACTTTGACCAATGTTTACATATAGTAATGGTTATCGGGAAGTGTACAGACGTTTTCATGGGGATTTTTTGGTTTGGGGGGTGGGGTTGATGGGAGAGGGCTTTGTGGGAGGATCTTTCCTTTGAGGAATATGTCATGGGGGAAGAAAAATTCAATGAAAAGGGCGCAGGATTTTCTAGCATTACTATAAAAAAACAATGAAAAAATAAATATGAAAACGTTTTTTTCAAATGAAAGTAAGGAATAGCATTGAAATTTAAAACGAACAGAGATTATTACGCATATGAGGGGTTCTAAAAATACTTTAGCATAAAGAGCGAGGTATTTAGGAGGAGATAAATACCTCGCTCTTTATGCTAAAATATTTTTAGTGATTTCAACTATTTATTCTACGGCCTTTTTTATTCAGGGGTCATTCTTAAAGAGTTGGGACAAAACTTACGATTTAGTGTAAAGAGCGAAGTATTAACGAGGGTACAAACCCCCTCGTACACATAATAAAAATATAAGAATATAAAAGTTGGTTACGTAAGTTAATTCTTAAGTTACGTATATTTTTTACTAATAAAAACGTTCGTTGAATATTAAAAGTTCTAGTAGCCTTTTTAAGTAATAAAATAAAAAAAAGAGTTTTTTTAACTGAAAGTAAGGAGCGACATTAAAACTTAAAACGCACAGAAATTACTTCGTATATGAAAGAGGCTGCTTCCTCATCAACGCCCCGCTCTTTACGCTAAAGTTTTTTACTGTTTTAGAAAGAAGAATTGAGAGAAAGAGTCAAACTTTAGCGTAAAGAGCGGGGCGTTGATGAGGAAGCAGCCTCTTTCATATACGAAGTAATTTCTGTGCGTTTTAAGTTTTAATGTCGCTCCTTACTTTCAGTTAAAAAAACTCGTTTTTTTTATTTAATTTCTGAACGTTTTTGAATCAATGCATGTTTTGATTTTGGCTCTCCGCAGAGGAATAATCAAAACGAAACTTGCATATTTTTTTTTGGGGGGGGGGGGCTAAATGGCTTTCTCTTAATTTTGATCGAATGATTTTGAGAAAAAAAGAGGGGGGGCGAAGCCTAGTTGCCCTCCGATTTTTTGGTTAATTAAAAAGGCAACTAGAACTTTTATTTTTTTACGAATCTTTTTATTGGTAAAAGATTTACGTAACTTATAAATTAGCTTACGTAAAGAACTTTTGTATTCTCATGTTTTTATTACATATATGAGGGGATTCGCCCCATCGTCAGTACCTCGCTCTTTACACTAAAGCTTAAATTTTATCCCAATTCATTAAGAATGACCCCCTGAATCACAAAAGCCGTAGAATAAGTAGTTGAAATTACCGAAAATACTTTAGCGTAAAGTGCGAGGTATTAGAAGGAGGTGAGCCCCTCATATGGGTAATAATTTCTGTTTGTTTTAAGTTTTATTGCTGTTCCTTACTTCCAGCTGAAAAAGCTTTTTCACTTTTATTTTTTAATTGTTTTTTTTTTTAAATAATGCTAGTAAATCCTGCTCTCCCTTCATGGAAATTTTCTTCTCCCATTACAAATTCTCGGAGGAAAGTTCCCCCAGCATATCCCCCTCTTCTCAACCCCTCCCCCAAACCAAAAAAATCCTCCTGAAAACGCCTGTATACTTCCCAATAACCATTACTATATGTAAGCACAGGTCAAAGTTTGTAACTTGTTGCCCCTCCCACGGGGACTGTGGGGGAGTAAGTCGTCCCCAAAGACATAGTTATAAGGTTTTTCGACTACGCTGAATAAAATGGCTATCTCAGAATTTTGATCCGTTGACTTTGGGAAAACAATTAGCGTGGGAGGGGGCCTAGGTGCGCTCCGATTTTTTTTGGTCACTTAAAGAGGGCAATAGAACTTTTCATTTCCGTTAGAATGAGCCCTCTTGCAACATTCTAGGACAACTGGGTCGATACGATCACCCCTGGGGAAAAAAAAAAACAAAAAAAAAAAAAAAAAAAACAAAAAAACAAATAAACACGCATCCGTGATCTGCCTTCTGGCAAAAAATGCAAAATTCCACATTTTTGTAGATAGGAGCTCGAAACTTCTACAATAGGGTTCTCTGATACGCTGAATCTGATGGCCTGATTTTCGTTAAGATTCTATGACCTAGGGTGCGTTTCCCCCTATTTTGTAAAATAAGACAAATTTTCTCAGGCTCGTAACTTTTGATGGGTAAGACTAAACTTGATGAAACTTATATATTTAAAACCAGCATTGAAATGCGATTCTTTTGATACAGCTATTGGTATCAAAATTCCATTTTTTAGAGTTTTGGTTACTATTGAGCCGGGTCGCTCCTTACTACAGTTCGTTACCACGAACTGTTTGATTAAAAAATTGGAGGGCAGCTAGGCCTCCTTCCCCACCCCTTATTTCTCAAAATCGTCTGATCAAAACTAAGAGAAAGCCATTTAGCCAAAAAAAAAAATTAATATACTAATTTCATTTCAATAATTTATGTGCGGAGAGCCAAAATCAAACATGCATTAATTCAAAAACGTTCAGAAATTAAATAAAAAAAAACTAGTTTTTTTAACTGAAAGTAAGGAGCGACATTAAAACTTAAAACGAACAGAAATTACTCCGTATATGAAATGGGTTGTCCCCTCCGCGTCCCACGCTCTTTACGCTAAAGTTTTTAATTGTTTTAAAAAGTAGAATTGTTGCAAAGAGTCAAACTTTAGCGTAAAGAGCGTGGGACGCGGAGGGGACAACCCATTTCATATACGGAGTAATTTCTGTTCGTTTTAAGTTTTAATGTCGCTCCTTACTTTCAGTCAAAAAAACTAGTTTTTTTTTATTTAATATCATTATATATTAAACAGTGAGTCTACTTTCTTTAGTTTTTTTTTTTAATAATCTTGGTTATTATTACGATTCCTTTCCCCTCCTCAACGCCTCGCTCTTTACGCTAAAGTTTGACACTTAGTTACAACTCTACTTTTTAAAACAATAAAATAACTTTAGCGTAAAGAGCGAGGCATTGAGGTGGGGACAACCCTTTCATATACCGAATAATTTCTATTTGTTTTAAGTTTTAATGTCGCTCCTTGCTTGCAGTTAAAAAAATTGCAAGCAATGTTTTTTTTTTTTTTATTTAATTTCTGAACACTTTTAATTAATAGGTCTACATGTTTTGATTTTGGTTCACTGCACATGAATATTTAAAACGAAATTTGCATATTAATTTTTTTTTCGGCTAAATAGCTTTCTCATAGTTTTAATCGAACAATTTTGAAAAAGAGGGTGGAGGAGGCCAAGTTGCTCTCCAATTTTCGGTTACTTAAAAATACAACTAGAACTTTCAATTTTTTTTCATAGTAAAATAATTTTATTAGTATTTTTATTAGTAAAAACTAACATAACAAACTTCCATATTTGTATATTTTTATTATGTATATGAGGGAGTTCGCCCCCTCGTCAATACCTCGCTCTTTACATTAAAGCATGATTTTTTTCCCAATTCTTTAAGAATGTCCCCTGAATCACAAAGGCTGTAGAATAAATAGTTGAAATTACTAAATTTCATAAATTCTAAATAGTTTCTAAATAGTTTCTCTTCATAAATTTCTAAATAGTTGAAATATTGTGTATTACCCCCCCCTTATATACATAATATTTTATGTTAGTTTTAAGTTTTAAAGCTGCTCCTTACTTCCAGTTGAAAAAACTTTTTTTTATTTATTTTCCCGTTGTTTTTTTTAATATTGCTAGAAAATCCTGCGCCCCCTTCATGGAAATTCTCTTCCCTCATGATAAATTCCTCCATGGAAAGATCCTCCCATGTACCATCCCCAGCCCTATGCGAAAAAGTCCCTCTGAAAACGGCTGTACACTTCGCAATAACCATTACTATATGTAAACAATGGTCAAAGGTTGTAACTTGCAGCCCTCCCCGAGAGACTGTGGGGAATTAATTCATCCCCAAAGGCAAAGTTATTAAGTTTGTCGACTTCGTTGTACAGAATGGCTATCTCAAAATTTTGATCCAGTGACTTTGGGAAAAAATGAGCATGGGAGGGGCCTGTGTGCCCTCCGACTTTTTGGTACTTTTAAAGGGAACTAGAACTTTTAATTTCCATTAAAATGAGCCCTCTTGCGACATTCTAGGACCACTGGGTCGATACGATCACCCCTGGAAAAAAAAATCAAGCAGTTCGTGGTAACGAACTGTAGTAAGGAGCGACCCGGCTCAATAGTAAACGAAACTCTAAAAAACGGAATTTTGATGCTATAGAATACATCAAAAGATACATCAAAAGAATCGGATTTTCATGCTGATTTTAAATATATAAGTTTCATCAAATTTAGTCTTACCCATCAAAAGTTAGAAGCATGAGAAAATTTGCCTCATTTTGGCAAATAGGGGGAATACCCCTAAAAGTCATAGAATATTAACGGAAATCACACCAGCAAATTCAGTGTATCAGAGAACCCTATAGTAAAAATTTCAAGCTCCTATTTACAAGAATGTGGAATTTCGTATTTTTTGCCTGAAGACAGATCACGGGTGCGTGTTTATTTGTTTTTATTTCTTTTCCCCATGGGTCATCGTATCAACCAAGTGGTCCTAGAATGTCGCAAGAGGGCGAATTCTAACGGAAATGAAAAGTTCTAGTGCCCTTTTTAAGCGAACAAAAAAAATTGGAGGGCACCTAGGCCCCCTCCAACGCTCATTATTTTCCCAAAGTCAGCGGATCAAAATTTTGAGATAGCCATTTTGTTCCGCATAGTCAAAAACTATAATAACTATGTCTTTCGGGAAGACCTACTCCCCCATAGTCCCTGGGGGAGGGGCTGCAAGTTACAAACTTTGTCCAGTGTTTACATACAAAACTGGTTATTGGGAAGTGTACAGACGTTTTCAGGGGGAATTTTTGGTTTGGGGGTGGGGTTGAGGGGAGGAGGATATGTGGGAGGATTTTCCCTTGGTGGAATATGTCATGAGGGAAGAGAAATTCAATGAAAAGGGCGCAGGATTCTCTAGCATTACTATAAAAAAAACAATGAAAAAATAAACATAAAAAAGTTTTTTCAGTTGAAAGTAAGGAGTAGCATTAAAACTTAAAACGAACAGCAATTATTACGCATATGAGGGTTCTAAAATTACTTTAGCATAAAGAGCGAGGTATTTAGGAGAAGATAAAGCCCTCGCTCTTTATGCTAAAGTATTTTTAGTAATTTCAACTATTTATTCTACTGCCTTTCTGATTCAGGGGTCATTCTTAAAGAATTGGGACAAAACTTAAGATTTAGTGTAAAGAGCGAGGTAATAACGAGGGGACAAACCCCCTCATATACTTACTAAATATATAAGAATATAAAAGTTTGTTACGTAAGTTAATTCTCAAGTTACGTATATTTTTTACTAAAAAAAATTCGCTAAAAATTAAAAGTTCTAGTTGCCTTTTTAAGTGACCGAAAAATTGAAGGGCAACTAGGCCTCCTTCCCCACCCCTTATTTCTCAAAATCGTCTGATCAAAACTAAGAGAAAGCCATTTAGCCAAAAAAAGAATTAATAGGCAAATTTCATTTTAATAATTTACGTGCGGAGAGCCAAAATCAAACATGCATTAATTCAAAAACGTTCAGAAATTAAATAAAAAAATAGTTTTTTAACTGAAAGTAAGTAGCGACATTTAAACTTAAAACGAACATAAATTACTCCGTATATGAAATGGGTTGTCCCCTCCGCGATCCCTCGCTCTTTACGCTAAAGTTTGACTCTTTGTCACAATTCTATTTTTTAAAACAATTAAAAACTTTTTAAAACAATTAAAACAACAAAACATCGCTCTTTACGTGGTCAACAATACTGTATTTACAGTAACCATAACACTCTAACGTCTGGCCCTTAAATTAGGAGATTTTGAGCTTTGAAATCCTGGAATTTACTTTTTTCATTACTAATTTATTTTTTAGTTCATTTCATTTTTTTTTCAAACTGAAGTATTGAACCTTTAAACAAACCTGTAGCACATCTTTTGTCATTTTTATTATCTCCCGTTTAGTGCGCAAGTATTCATTATTTGATTTTTTAATTTGCTTGTTTTCTTTTTTTGAAATTTCAAAAATTTAAGAATTTTTTTTATAAACTTAGTAGATCCCACTATATTCATTCCAGCGTAATCAAACAGTTTGTAGTAACGAACTGTAGTAAGGAGCGATCCGGCTCAATAGTAAACGAAACTTAAAAAAATGGGATTTTGACACTAATAGATACATCAAGAGAATTGGATTTTTATGCTGATTTAAAATATGTAAGTTTCATCAAATTTAGTCTTACTTATCAAAAGTTACGAGCATGAGGAAATTTTCCTTATTTTGGAAAATAGGGTGAAACACCCCCTAAAAGTCATAGAATCTTACCGAAAATCACACGATCGCATTAAGCGTATGAGAGAAACCTGCTGTAGAATTTTCATCTTCCTATCGACAAAAATGTGGAATTCCGCATTTTTTGCCAGAAGACCGATCACGGGAGCATGTTTATTTGTTTGTTTGTTTTATTTTGCTTTGTTTTTTTCACAGGGGTGATTGTATCGACCACAGTGACCCTAGAATGCTGTGAGAGGGCTCAATCTAACGAAAATTAAAAGTTCTAGTGCCCTTTTTAAGTGACCCAAAAATTAGTGGACACTTAGGCCCCCTCCCACGCTAATTTTTTCCCCAAAGTCACCGGATCAAAATTCTGATAGCCATTTTGTTCAGCATAGTCGAAAAACCTGAGAACTATGTCTTTGGGGACGACTTATTCCCTCACAGTCCCCGGGGGAGGGGCTATAAGTTACAAACTGACCAGTGTTTACGCATAGTTATGGTTATTGGGATGTGTACAGACGTTTTCAGGGGAATTTTTTCTTGGATAGGGAGGGGATTGAGGGGAGGGGTTTACATGGGAGGATCTTTCCATAGAAGAATTTGTCATGGGAGGAGAAAATTTCTATGAAGGGGGTGCAGGATTTTCTAATATTATTTAAAACAAAAAACAATGAAAAGAAAAATATGAAAAAGTTTTTTCAACTGAAAGTAAGGAGCAGCATTAAAACAAAACGAACGGAAATTATTACGCATGTGAGGGGTTCATCTCCTCCTAAATACCTGTTCTTTACGCTAAAGTATTTTTCAACAACTTCTTCTACGGCCTATGTGATTAAGGAGTCATTATTAAAGAATTAGGACAAAATTTAAGCTTTAGTGTAAAGAGCAAGGTATTAAAAAGGGGGAGAGCCCCCTCATATACGTAATAAAAACATACGAATATAGAAGTTCGTTACGAAACTTTAATTCGGAAATAATGTATATTTTTTATTAATAAAAACATTCGTAAGAATTTAGAAGTTCTAGTTGCCTTTTTCAGCAGCCAAAAGATTGAAGGGCAATTAAGCCTCCTCCCCCACACCTTGTTTCTCAAAATTTGGAATAAGCCATTTAGGCCAAAAAATATATGCAAATTTCGTTCTAAGTATTCATGTGCGGAGAGCCAAAATCAAAACATGCATTAATTCAAAAATGTTCAGAAATTAAATAAGAAAATAACAGGTTTTTTTAACTGAAAGTAAGTTGCGACATTAAAACTTAAAACGGACAGAAATTACTCCGTATATGAAAGGGGCTGTTCCCTCCTCAACGCCCCGCTCTTTACGCTAACGTTTTTCACTGTTTTAAAAAGTAGATTTGAGAGAAAGAGTCAAACTTTTGCGCAAAGAGCGGGGCTTTGAGGAGGGAACAGCCCCTTTCATATACGGAGTAATTTCTGTTCGTTTTAAGGTTTAATGTCACTTCTTACTTTCAGTTAAAAAAAAACTTGTTTTTTATTTAATATTTGACTACGATCGATGGCTAAGGGTTAAAAAAGTTTCATTTATTGGATCTAATTTCTTTTGGATTAAACGAGTGATATTTTTTTTTAATTAAGCTTTTTATTTCTTTTTTTCCTCCAAAAAGTGGAGATAATATTCTTCTTTAAGACCCTTGGACAAAGATATCAAACAGTTTGTTGGAACGAACTGCAAGTAAGGAGTGACTCTTTCTAGTAGCAACCGAAACTTAAAAAAAAAATATTAATAGCAATTACACTTCAAAGCAATACGAACATGTAAAATTAATTAGATTTAAGGTGACCCGCAAAAACTGCCTAAGAAAATGTATCTCATTAAAAAAAAAAATGGTAAAACACCCTCAAAAGAGCAATTGATCTTGATGAAAACTACCCTTTAAAATTAAGCATATCAGAAAACCATAATACAGAGGTTTCAAACTTTTAACAAGAGGAATGTGAAATTTTTCGTTTTTTCCGATAAAAAGAACCTTCGTTTTGTTGTTTTTATCCCACATCATAAGTGAAATTTAAACTGAAATCTTCAGATATCGTAAGGATAAGAGGGAAACAGCCCTATTGAGCACACCTCCTGGCTAAGAAAACTAATAAATGTGGAAACGAAAAGTCATTTTTTATGGTCTTTCCAAATGTAATAAACAATTCGCTTGCAAATGGACCCTCCAACCTCCCCCTCCCTGACGGTCCCATATATAGCTCAAAGAATACATAAAAGTTTAAGGAGAAATTGTTACTTTATAATATGCAGGATGTCTGTATTAATCGGATTATCGTGTTTCCGATTAATCACTTTTAACTTAGAACATGAGGCGTTTTGCGCTAGAAATAAGCGACTGTCTGCACCAAGGGTAAGCTGAACTTCACACCTAGTATTAAAGTGGGTTATGAAAGGTTCAAAGTATCTGAATTCTTGAGGTCTCCCTGATTTAAAGGTAAAAAAGACACAAGTAGTATCGCCATTAGGCTTTCTACGGGCCAGTAACCCCTTCGAATCCCAATCCGGATATTTTTTTGGGAAACGTCATCAAGATACGGGCGCTTGTTACATAATAGGGGAGTTGTTTGTTTACGTATGCAAATGTTTACTTCAGGATGCAGAAAATTGTTACGTAATCGGATGGGTTTACTTCGGTTATTATGTAATAGAGTTTGTTTCTTTTGGCTGTTACATAATACGGTATTGTTTACTTATGTAAATGAATGCATGTGTATGTTACGTAATAGAGGTTTGTTTTCTTGGCACGTTCTTTGGTTGTTAGATAACAAGGACATTTCAAGACGTTTTTAAAGACTTTTTTCTTCAAGACATTTTTCAAGATGTTTCAAGACATTTCAAAACGTTTATAATACTTTTTTTTCAATATATTTTTAAGGCGTTTCTCAAGACATTTCATGACGTTATTTAAAGCATATTTTCTTCGAGACGTCTTCCGTGACGTTTGACGATATTTCAAGACGTTTTATAATACATTTTTCTTCGTGTCATTTAAAGACATTTCAAGTCGTTTTTAAAGACATTTCTCTTCAAGACGTTTCAAGACGTCTCAAGACATTTCAAGACATTTTTAAGACATTTTTCTGCAAAACCTTTTTCAGATGTTTCAAGACATTTCAAGATGTTTTAAGACATTTTTCTTCAAGATGTTCTTCAAGACGTGTTAAGAAAATTTTTCTTCTCGTGTTTTTCTTCATGATTCAATGGGTTATTATGAAATAGAGGAATATTTACTTATGTTAATGAAGACGCATTCCAACATGACTTGTTTCTTCATGCCCCCTTAGGGGATTCTCGTTTGTAACTGAGGAGGATACACACGCGGGTGTTACGTAGGGACAATGCACATATAGGTTCTTACATAATAATTTAAGAGATTTTTTATTTCTCTCAAGACGTTTTTTTTAGAAACCCTTATATTCCAAAAATATTTTTTCCACATTAGGATCTGAAAGGGCACTTCCTTCCAATGGAACTGTACCGTAGACAGCTAGAAGGCAATCTATTTCTAATATTATGATTCAGGTAATAGATTCTCCGAAATAACCAATTCTATACGCGTGGAATTCCCAGGTCCCGCTTAATAGAATGGTTAAGCTATTGATTACGTATTTCCTATGACTGTAATAATTGATATTCAGAGGGAAAAATCGACTACTAGAAATTGCTTACAATTGGTATGCACCTGCATGTTAAGTAATGCTTTAGAGAGTGTTATGAAATAATATTGCTATCAGAGATGAAATAAAACCGAGAGGACCATTATGGCTATAATATGCTAAACCTTCATACATGATCGAAAGTTTTTCCTTTTCCTCTTTACTACACAGAATTTTACACTGATATTAAGGGAATTCTTGAATGAGCCTACCTATGCGCATTGGCTACAATATGCTTAAATTGCATTAGAGAAATGTTTGAAGTTTTATCCTGGATCAATAAATCTAACAGATAAAAACTTTTGTAAGTACAAATTTTATTTATAAAAAAACTAATTTACAGGTACTAAATATTGAAAAAAGCAATTCAAATTCAAAAATGGAAAAAGAAAGTCTAGAATTGAAATGTCTAGAATCAAAAATGTCTAGAATTGGATATCATAAATTTCAAACCGGTAAGCTTTTTCAGTGATTTAACTCCTGTGAAGCTAATTAGATTTTGCAATACCTGGCAAAGGATTAAAGTTCGTGACCTTGAGTAAAAATATTGCTCAGCATTTCAGTAAGTGAGAGATAATCCTATGGTCATAATTATCAAATCATATAGACTCATTAATTATTTTTGTATATTTTTGCTAATAATCGAGCAGAAGAGGGGAGGTTTTCTGTAGGTAGCGTCGTTGTACCTGCCGGGAGTGTGTCTCCCTTAAATTGCGGGGAATAGGTAGCAGGAGCATACGCTTCCCTCGCTTATTGGCATTTCGAGCTTCTGAAATTTAGCCAACTACCATTCAGCTTTCGTACGGTTAAGACGTGTTTTGTCCATGGTTATGTTTTTGACTAGGAATTGAATTGACAGACTTTTTGCATGAAAATGGACTCTGATTCGGATACGGACTGCTTTGTTTAGGCCCCGGTTCTGAACTTTTTGCAGTATAATAATGAAAAAGGCGTCGAAGCTACAGTGATCTTAAAATTTGCTGTCGAATTTTTCGAGTCCAGTGATATTGCCAAATCGAAGAAAATCTTGTGGGATTCACTGCCGAAATTGACCGAGCCGTATCCAAGGCACACGGGCTCAAACGCAGCTCTGAATCATTTGAAAGGCATGTTAGAACTTCTTCAAAATCAGAGTGCTTCTGAGGACATGCCTGTCTTTGTTATCCGTTTCCCAGCCTATGTACCCTGTATTTCAGCAGTTGCTTACTCCAGGATAGCTTCTAAGCTTAATGGAATTCAACAGACTCTTTCGCAAGTTAGTGAGAAAATGTCAACTTACGATCTGAAATTCCCCAGCCTCCCGAGCAGTGCTACTGGTAGCGATATAAGCAAAGCCACTGTTATTATCACGAATGTGCCGCGTGATCTCGATAATGCATCTAAACGGAAGGAAAGAATTGACTGTATTTCTGGTCACGAGTGCATTGATACTGTGCGCGCTTCTGGTGATAAGTTGATTGTGAAGATCGATAGCGTTGCCGCTGCTGACTTTTGCAAGTCTATGCGCTCGTTTTTTCGTGATTGTGAAGCAAAAATGGTGGAGAAAAAGTTTTTTGGTATAATGAAATGCGTTGCATAAGATCTTAATTTTGCGCCTCTTAAAGCTTGCAGGGGTGTTCGAGACGCTATGAGAATTGGGAGCTCAAATTGTGTGAAAATTACGTTCGAAGACGAAACTTCTCTTTCCTTGGACCTTAAATCTGGACTGAAGACAATCTATGAACTATTCCGAGTGTATGAATATCGGCGAATTCCTAGGTGCTGCAGGAAATGTCAATCACTTGACCGCCTTGCTGCAAAATGTCCCGATCAAAACAACAAATTCTCACGGTGGTCTCGTCCCTATATGAACACAATTGACTCACCTTGGAGTAACACCCCAAAGTGTGCAAATTGTAGTGTAGATCATGTTGCTTACACTTTTCGTTGCTCCAAACTAAAGGCTTTTGCTAATTCCAAAGTTCCACGACCTTCTCACTTGCAATGATGAATGAGTATAAAGCGTACTCTTTCAACATCAATGGGACAAAAGATAAAGTGTTAAGCCTTGATGAGAAACTAGCTAATTATGATGTTGTTCTCTTACAAGAGCACCTGTTCCCAAGTTGCAGTGTAAACTTTCTAAGGCGAAGTTCTCAACATGCTGTTTTCACCACGAATTCCCGCCGTGCCCTAGGCAGGCCTTCTAGCGGTCTTGCGTGTATAATTAAGCGATCTTTGCCTAGCTATTTGTCTCCTAGCTGCTACCAATCTTCTGAACACTATTTTGCAATCCAGCTTGCAGACGTGATCCTAATCAACATGTATTTGCCCCATGATAGAAGATCTGTTTCTTCCTTCTCCAGTTATGCGATGCTTGCAACAAAATAAAGACTCTCATATCTGGTATTGAGCGTCTGGGATACCAGTGGGTGCTTATAGGTGACTTAAACTGGGACATCACCGTTTCCTCAACACGAAAGGAAGCACTTTTTTAGTGTTTGCCCTCAGCATATAAGGTCCTAACAAAAGACCTCAGTTTTACACATATCCACTGTAGTGGTTCTGTCTCAAATTTGGACCACTGTATCTGCTATCATTCATTACAAACTTTAGCAGTACATGTTGATGAAGAGGAGAGAGATTATGATCATTTACCTCTATATTTTGATATTACGGTTACTTCTGAGGTATACTCGAACCAACCATCATTGTCACATAAGTCGTTTGAAAAACGTGATTGGTCTAGTGCGAACATGCCTCTTTACCTTGCTGCACTTGGAGCTCTACTGTCCACCGTACGTGTCCCTTTCCATCTTCTTTGCACAAATGAGTATGCCATTATTTACAATGATCGTGCTGATTTTAATCGCTATTGTTGTGACATTATCTTATGTATAAAGCAAGCTGAAGATGTGGCCGTCCCGCTGATCGGTGTCAGGCGGAATTCCCAAAAATCAACTTGGAAGTGTGATCCTTTGCTGAAAAAAGTCAAGAATAAGGCCAAATTCTGGTTAAGAATCTGGTCTGCCTGTGTTCGACCTTCTAGGGGTACTGTGTTTGATCTAAAACAAAAGACGAAACTCGAATACAAACATAATATTATACCTCGTCCATCTTGGATCGAACATTATTCAAAAATATTTCCGAAAGTTAATTATGCAGTGCATAAGCGTTTCTAACGTTTGCTCGAAAAAAATTTGCCATCACGTTTATGTCAGAGACATGTTATTCCAGTTGAAATGTGGGCTATTGTTCAAGGTATTAAGGGTTTAAAATCAAAATTTTTGGATATTGATGGGATTAGTGTTTCGAATCTTGTTCCCAATTCTTTTGGACTGGTATGTCATCTCTAGCTGTTTTTATCAAATGTGTTTTAGTAGTTCGTGTGTGCCCGACTCGTTTTTATGTGGTAACATTACGTCACTTCTAAAAAAAAGAAAAAGACCCGGGTTCTTATAGTTCTTATAGACCCATGACGGTAGCTTGTACTCTCAGCAAGCTTTTTGAACACCTTTTACTACCTTATATCACTAAGCTTGCTCTAAATGATGATAATCAATTTGGTTTTAGATCTGGGCTAGGCTGTCAGCATGCTCACCGTGCTTTGACTTCTTTGTTAAAAGATGCCCGTAGCACTCGCCGCGTACTTCATTTCGCAACCCTAGACTTGTCTAAAGCATTTGATAGTGTTTGTCATACTCAAGGATGGACAGCGTTATGCCAGAGAGGAGTAAATCCGTCGGTAATTCACGTGCTTCGTTTTTGGTACCCCCATTCTTACCTTCGCCTTATTTCATTAGATAATACTTATTTTGTTCATATCCCTGTTCGTTGCGGTGTAAGACAAGGTGTAGTTCTTTTGTCGTATATTTTAACACTTTTACTGAAAATGCATTATCAAAAATATCGACTACTTGCCTACTAGGACCATCTGATATCTCATATCTGGCTTATGCGGATGACCTAATTCTGATTAGCAAAACTGAGTCTGGTCTCGCCCGTATAGTGAAGTCAGTTACTACTGCTTTAGCGATATCAGCCTTTACCTAAATATTGACAAGTGCGAGTTTCTTGTTTTCAACGGTAATAATTGTTCAGGATCACTATACTGCGGTGATTTTAGTATTCCTCGTTTTAAACGTTTCGTTGGCTTGGTATAACTGTTCGCAATTTTATGAATGCTCTCCGGTCTCGTGCTGTCAAAGACATTAGTGATGAGCTGAGGCTCGGTTACTGTAAGATTGTAGCAAATCGTGGACACTGTAGGAGAAGAGCGCTAACTCGGCTTTACTCAAATTTTTGTTATCATTCTGTACTCCTCTGTTCTGGTATTAGGCCACTTCTGTTGACTGGTGATCTAAAACGTATTCGCATAAATTATTACTGGTATTGCAAATTTCTTTTATATCTACCTCGTTCTTACCGGAATACAAAACTGGTTAAAAAGTATTGTGCGACAGATATTACTGGTGCTTTATAGGCTAGAATGTTTCCAGCGCCTTATCCGTCTTTTTTCTGTATGTGATTAAATTTGTTTTTGTTTTACTCTGCTGTTTTTCTTTTGTATTTACTCCACTTAACCTCTGTTTTGTGAAGTGGGTGATAAATAAATTATTCTTATCATTATTATAATGAAAACAAAATATATTTTAAAATTTTTCACTTTTTTTACGTTCTTAAGTAAAATATTATAAGAACTTTAAGGAATAAATATCAGTATTTATCAATTAAACTGACAATCCACGGTCATATTTTTAATTTTTTTTTTCTTTTGTAGGCTAGGATGTTTTCATCGCCTTATCCGTCTTTTTTCTGTATGTGATTAAATTTGTTTTCGTTTTACTTTTGCTGTTTTTCTTTTGTATTTTACTACACTTAACCTCTGTTTTGTGAAGTGAGTGACAAATAAATTATTGTTATTATTATTATAAAGGATAAAATATATGCAAAAAGAACAATGAATTAAAGAAAAGCGGGGATCTTACCAACCAATTCCAGAGGGATGGATTGATGGTAAAGGTAAATTTCAACCACATTAAGATATTTTAGGGGGGTTTTAATGAAAATCCCTCGTTTCTTTGAGCCAATACATTTCCCGTAGACAGGCGAAAATTTGAATAATATTTTTTCTTCAAATTTCACATAATTTCGTAAAAGGTAAATTTAATCCACACTAAGATATATTTTGAGGATTTGCACTCCCCCTCAGTCAAAAAAGCACTTTTGAGACCTCCCAGATTAACTTCAAGATCTAGAATTTGCTAGTCGAAGTAAATTACGCCACCTAATAAAATACAAGCAAGAAGAACCATGAATTACAGAAAGGCGGGGATCCTACCAACCAGATCAAGAGGGGGAGGGTTGCTATTAGAGATAACTAGAAACCTTATTAAGAGTTATTTCAGAAGGCTTTTAATGTAAACACCTCGTTTCTTTCACTGAGCGTTAGATTTGACTCCCCTCAATCGAAAAATTCTTTTAAAACCTCCCAACTTAACCTTAAGATGTAGAACATATTTTTCCGAGCTATTCCCGACCTGTCACATTGAATGGCTGACACACGGCACTCTCTAGCAAGCAATACCATGCATATGTCCCTTTTCGAGCATTTTCCTGCAAAAAAATTTGTTTAAACTAGAACTGATCATCCAAACTTAATGAAAAACCCCATTAGGGTTTCTTCTGAGGACTCCTAGTATTTAAGGCCAGCGTGGCGTAATATACCAGCCTTGGTGATACCATTCTGGAACACATTGTCACACATAAAGGTTTTTCTACCTTTTCCTTCCAAAAATAAATTTATAAACTAAGAAATAACCGTTGTTTTTATTCGGACAACGGAAACTTGCCATTTCATTACTAGCAATTCCCAACCTGTGAACACTGCATGGCTGACACGCGGCACTTTCTAGCAAGCAATACCGCACATATGACATTTTTCAAGAATTTTCCTGCAAAAATATTCGTTTACACTAGAATCAGTCGTAAAAACTTAACGAAAAATCCTCATTAGCGTTTCTACTAAAGATCCCTAGCAATTGAAGCCAGCTTGGCACAATATACCAGCCCCAATGATGTCACTATGATGCATATCAAATCTTTTTATCAAAAATGAATTTGTAAACTAAAAAAGTACCACTTTTATTTCTATTTGAACAGCAGAACTTGCCATTCCATTGCTAGACTGCGACGTTCTATGGCAATTCTCAGCCTGTGACACTCAATGGCTAACAAACGACACCCTCTAGCAAGCAATATCACAAACATGATGTTTTTTGAGAATTTTTATGCAAAAATATTCGTTAAACTAGAGCCAATCTTTTAAACTTAATAACAAAATCTCCATAACGGTTTTTTCTTAAAAACTCCTAGCATTTAAGGACAGCATGGCACAATGTACCAGCATCGATGTCACCATTTTGGCACATATGATCACACATAAGGGTTTTTCAACCTTTTTCTTTCAAAAAAAATCTATGAATTAAAAAATGACCATCGCTTTTATTTGAACAGCAGAAACTTACCATTTCATTGCTAGACTGCGATGTTCTATGGCAATTCCCAGCCTGTGACGCTCTATGGCTGACAAATGACACCATCTAGCAAGCAATATCTCATATATGACATTTTTTTAGGATTTCCCTTTAAAAATATTCGTTTACACTAGAACTGATCATTTAAACTTAATAAAAAATCCCATTAGGGTTTCTTCTGATGATCCCTGAGTTTTCTATCTATTGATTATGATTTCTAAGGATTAGTCTTGATTTCTCTGTATGGGTTTTAATTTCTAAGAATTGTTCTGGATTTATACATATTGATCTCCTGAAAACTTCAGATTGACTTCTTAATGTCGATGGTTTGGTCTAATTTCTTTGGGTGACCCTGATTTTTATGATTCATGTGGTTTTCTATGCATTGGTTATGATGTCTATGTATTGGTCTTAATTTTAGAGTTTGCCTTTGATTTCTACAGTTTGATCATGATTTCTATGAGTTTGCCTGCGGCTTGGTCTTGGTGTCAATGGTTTTGTTTGGGTTTCTACATATTGTGGTAATAAGGAAAAGGCTTATTCAAGAAAATGTTTCAAGTTCTACCGTGTGTCAGCCATTTAATGTCACAGACTGGGAATTGCGATGAAATATCAAAATCTAACAAAGAAGTGGAAAGTTTTCTCTGTTAAAATAAAAAAAATGATCTTTTTTTTTGATAAATTTGTTTTGAGGGGAAAATGTTCAAAACCCTTAGGCGTGCTAATGCTCGCCATAATGGTGTCATCGGGGACTGGTATACTGTGCCACGCTGGCCTCAATTACTAGGAATTATCAGAAAAAAAACCAATGTGGATTTTTTCATTTAAGTTTTAATGATCGATTGTAATGTAAATAAATATTTTTGCAGGAAAATACTCAAAAAATGTTAAATGTGTGATACTGCTTGTTAGAGGGTGTCGTTTGTCAGCCATTTAGTGTCATAGACTGCGAATTGCCATAGAGCATCGCAGTTTAGGAATGAAATGGCAAGTTTCTTCTGTTCAAATAAAAAACAATGGTCACTTTTATTTTATAAATTAATTTTTGAGAGAAAAAGGTTGAAAAACACTTAGGTGTGATAATGTGCGCCAGAATGGTGTCGTCAGGGCTGGTACACTACTCCACACTGGCCTCAATTAATAGGAATCATCAAAAGAAGCCCTAATCGGGATTTCTTTCTTGAGTTTAAACGATCGATTCAAGTCTAAACGAATATTTTTGCTGGAAAATACTCAAAACATGTCGTGTGTGGGATATTGCTTGCTAGAGAGTGCCGTTTGTTAGCCATCCCATGTCACGGGTTGACAATTGCTTGGACTAACATGTTCCACAGCTTAAAGTTAAGGTGGGAGGTGGTAAAAAAAAATTAGACTGAGGGGAGTGAAATCTAACGCTCGAAATATTTTCATTAAAAGCCCTCAGAATTAATTCTTAATAAGGGTTAAATTTATATCTAATAACAACCCTCCTCCTCTTGAATTGGTTAGTAGGCTCCCTAGGCAATTAGCCTTGAGCTACATCCACAACGTCAAATATCTAGCTGGTAAATTCAGCTTAAGGTAGAACTCCTGCCCATAAACCACGTTAGCATCTTTGTAAAACTTTAATGTTTCTGATATTTATATCTCCTCATTCAATTAGAGATCATTTAACTCTCTTGTACTATCTTAATCTCATTCTGCCAATTTGACTGTATATCCATTAAGTCTTCTACCTTCATTTCAAACAAATGAAAAGCCTGTTTTGTCTAAAATGTGTGTTTGTTTTTAGCGGCCATAATCCTTTTTTTTCCTGCGAGAGTAAACCTTCATAAGGTGCCTCAAGTAACCTGTCACTCGGTAATTGGACGATTCTCAATCCAAATTTAATCTTTGAGGCAAGTGTGTAATTTTTTAGTGGCCATATACCAAAAAATAATTTTTTAGTACCATATAGTGGACTTCAAAGTGTCCAAACATTCCCCCCCCCCTTACGTTCAAATATATTGCCCAAATTATATATTTCCCATATACTCTATCACTTGTCTATGTCTTGTCTCACGCTAAGCTGAAACATTTAACGAAGAAACCGGTTCGTTCTTAAATTTTACACAGCGTAAACTTGAGTGAGTGGCGAATAATACACAAGTACTGAAATTCCTTCTCCCGATGGAAATAAAAAGAAAACTCAAATAAAATTCACAAACTTGGAACGCCTTATTTTCCACGGGAAATTTTCTTCATGGAGGGGGAGGGTACTTTTCAGGAGGAGGGGGTATTTACTCTGGGCTATTTTCCTCTGGGGTATTTTCCTCAGGGAGGGGGGTGTATTTTCCGGGGGGTATTTTCCATAGGAGGGGGGGATTAATCACGGAGGGAAACGCCTAGAACCAGAAGAAGACGGTTCGTTCGATTGGGTATGCCAAGATCTAGTACCCTCTTTTAGGAACAGCAGCGATAATGCCACAGGAAATTACCGCGTTCCAGCATTTTTGCCCATAAAACAGCAATTATGGCAAGAATGGGACCAAAATATTATTGAAAAAATTTATCTTTTTAGCCTCCCAGTCTCATAGGAAATACTGCGGTGCATTTCACCATTCGTCCCTAAACGAAAATGCAGTTCATAAAAACGAACTGTAATTAAGGATCATTTATCAATTAAAACTAACGGCTATAGTATATGCTATATTTGCACATTATAATTAGGATGTTTTCCTATAAATTTTCTTATGGGACAGGAGGAGGGTCCTTCAACCCCCAAAGAACTGTTTTAGGTCCGTGTTTTCAAACTTCCCATGAGAGGAGCTTCAGATGATTTGAATGATTAAGATGTTAAGATGATTTCAGTTTTAACCTCTGACCTCCCTCCATTAAGAAGATATTCAACAAAAATACACACACACACACACACACACACACTTGATCGTATAGGTCCCCAATTATTTCAGGGACGAAAATTGATTTTGGACAATCATGCTTTTTTCTGACAAGCAAATGCACTAAATGAGTTCTTTCTCTGTAAGAATCCTTTTGCAAAATTTAGACTTGATTTAAAGAGCAGAGTGTGAGGGGGCGGTAGCTCTCCTTAAAATTACGTTAAACCTTGTTATGGAACTAAAGATAAAAAGAAATTAAATCGAAAACGTTTTTTTTTCAAATTTAATTGAAGATGTGTATTAAAACTTAAACGAACAGAAATTGTTCTGCGTAGTTGGGGCACTTACCCCTCCTGGACCCAAGCCCCACTTTTTACGCTGAAGTTCTACCGTTTTCCCCACTCGCTTTTAAAATGAATGCTAAAGTGGGAGTGCACTCATATAGATGCGTTCAACACAACACTATAAAACTTTACCATAAAGAGCGGGGGTTGATAAGGGAGCAGTCCCCATCATATACCGAATTGTTTCTGTTCGTTTTAAGTTCTCGTGCCAGTCTTTGGTTTGAGAAAAGAAGTATTCAAAACGTAATTTATTGCATAAAGTGGATATTTGACAGGGAGTTGTCTGGTGTGAAATTTGCCGGTAGAAAGTTGTATGTCGAAGAACTACCTTGGTCGAAGAAATGCAGCACCAAGCCACCTGAAATCAACACAGCTGCCTCATAGCTAGTGATACATTGAACAAGTAGGTTGAGCTTTTATTTGTTCAAATAGCCTGCGAGTTGATTTTTTTTTTTTTTTTTTTTTTTTTTTTTTTTTTTTTTTTTTTTTTTTATTTCCCAGGTCTAACTTCATTTGAAGTTAGAATGCTGATTCGGCTGAGTTTTGAACGGCTATAGCTTTTAATTGAGCTTAAGGGTTGATTTAAGTGGTTTAGCTTATTTTCTTTCACTGTAGAACTTTATGAGCCAGTGACGTCAATGAGCATCAGTTAGCTGCGGAATATGAGTGTTACTTAAATTTATTTCTGACTTTTGAGGCTCTTTTTGTGTTTAACCATCCCCCCCCCAAAAAAAAAAATTTTGAAGGCCTTGATAAACGATATAGATTCTCTGCTTCAAATACAACTGAAATAGAAATAAATCATAGAATGTCAAACAGTTAATGGTAACAAACTGTAAGTAGGTAGCATCTCGTGCTAATAGTAAACGAAAGTCCCGAAAAATGAGTTTTAATAAAAGTGTATGCATAAAAAAGCCTTTTATTGTGATTCCAAATATGTAAAATTAATTAAGTTTAAGTTCGCTTTTCAAACGTTATGAGCCTTAGAAAATTTGTACAGTGTTTGAAAATTGAAAAGGAAAAATGTTAGTTTAAATAAAAATAATTTAAATCTTTGCCATTTAGCTTACAAAAAAAAATCAAATTTAGTATATTTTACCAGGTTGTCCAAGATCTTATCTCCAAAAATAGAAAATTTCATTTTTTTTTTTTTGTAAAAAAAGATCATGGAGGTGGTTTATTTGTTACTTCGTTCTTTCTTATTTTGTCATTTGTTACCATTTTCGGCACTGTTGACCGCATCAAACTGATGTGGGTCTAGAATTTATGGCACAATCGAATGGATGTTGAAAGTTCCAGCGTCCTTTTTAATCCACCAAAAAATCATGTTACAGCAAAGTGCCGATTTCTGCCATTTTGTGGTGTAATGCAACAACTTAGCCTAAGACCAAAGAAGGAGAAAAAAACTTAAGCGTAAAAATGCTGAAAAGGTCGGTGGGTTTAGAATTATTCAAAAGATGAATGCTGAGGTTTCTGGTTTTAGAAGGCATAATACAGCGCGTTGGCGCATTCGTTTCGGAAGATGCAATGAGTCAGTATAAAATAATCGTTTGTTACGCATAAGCATTCTAAAGCTTCATTAACCAAGATAACTAAGAAACGACACTAAGTGCCTATAAATTGTCAAAAGGGCATATGAGCAATTTACTGAGCGTAAATAAAACGACACTATATGCATCCAGTTTGTCAAAAGGTGTCTATGTAACAATTTTAGAATGACTAAAGGTATTTATTTGAAATTTTCAGGGAATGTTAAGGGGAACACGGATGTAAATTCTGATGATTCTAAAAAAAAATCAAAAAGACACAGTGTGTACCCAGGTTGTCAAAAGGGCATAGCTATAATCTCTATGGGAAGTTAAAACTTTCAGGGAATGAAGCTTCATTTGAAGCTTCACAAAATTATACTAAAGGGTGTCAAATTGCGCATCAGTTATTAAATATGAGGGCTAGTGATGCTTTCAGTCGGTGAAAAAAGAGTCTGAAGCGGTAAAAAAGCATTTTTGGCTTAAATTTTCTAGCTCTCAGTGAGCCTTCAGGTAAATAGAGAATGAGAGGGGATGAGTGTTTAAAATAAAATCTTCATTCCAAAAATACTTTCTGACTTAGCCCCTAATATGGTAGCTGTGGTGGGATGCTACCCTCTTCATTGCTGAAATATCAAGTGTAATATTATGCGAATTCATTGCAAAAAATCACGAACGTTGAATTTACATGTTTACTTGCACAAAAGAAGGATTTCTCTGGAAAAGATAACCCTAAAATTCAAGCTGAACATTTCAGATTTCCATCGCCTACCCCTTCTTCAAAGATATTTGAAGAACAATATTTCAGTTCAAATGTCTTAAAAGGCCGTCAGTAAATAAAACACTTGCATTACTCATTAGCTACATTTGTTGCCCTCTTGCACTCACTAACTCAATAAATACTTTCAGTAAACTACTATAAAACTTTACGCAGAAAACGGGAGTAAGGAAATGGTCAATCTCCCCGCTCTTATACATAATAATTTTGGTTTGTTTTTAGGTTTTAATGTCATTCGTTATTTTTTTCACTGATTGTTCAATTAAATTTGTTATAGCTACTGTTTTTTTTTCGCATTAATATTTACAGTAAAGCTAATATAGGCAATCATCTGAAGCATTATCAATTCTTGTTAGCTTACTGCGATGACTGAAGCAACGAAGCTTGATTAATTGTCATTTTTCCTAATAGGCCCTTCATTTCATTCCAGGGTGACTATACCATTTTTCAACCCTGAGAATACTTATTTGAGTATACCTTTAATGGTAAAGTAGCTACTACGCCCAATTCCTTCTTATAAGCGGATGGTAAAAGGGTAATAACAAAGAGTCACTTAGGGTTTCAAGGGTAGTCATTTTTATGTCGTGATGTCAACCATTCTTATACACTCATCAACTGTTAATTCTCAAGAGAGACGTACTCATTGAGCAATTTGCACGTCGTGAAACATTAGTGGTAATTTGTGGTTAAAAATAACTGGTAAAATTAGTTTAACCATTTCTATTCTATTGTGTTGTAGGTATCTTACTAACTAGTACACACTCAAGAATTTGTATTGTGAAGATCAACTAACAGCCTGTTTTCATAGTTTTTATACCAGATCATTAGCTTTGGCTCGGAGGATTACTGCATTGCAGCTATATTTCAATTAAATATTAGCACTTTAGAAATAAATTCAGGCTATATATTTGCATATTAGGGAGGTGGATGACAGTAAAGTATAGTGGGTCCAAAAATTCTTACTTCATAATATGCAGAATAATTGTACCTATCATATTAAGCATGCTGACCTGCTATATTTTACCCCTATTCCCCCTAATTTACTAATATATAGCCTATATTTGCTTCTAAAGTATTCTATTTTTATTATCCTTAGGTATATTTCGTTATGATTAACTTAACTTCAATTCTAGAGTGTGTACTACCTAACAAGGAAGTACAGTGTTTATTTATAGTAGCGCAGAACTTGCAGCGATTGATCGACAATCTGAAGAAAAAGACAGCCTATGCACAAAATAAGCACCACCCACATAGAGGTAATCCTAAAGGCAATGTGTTACGCATCATAATTTTTTTTAGAAGTTAATTCATCTCGTATAGTTTCAATGAAAGGCGTAATTTAAAAATAAGCTTTTTTTACTATTATTTAAAAGTAGTTGCTTTTAAAAGTTCTTTGTTTTCTTTTTAGGTCTCCAATGTAACACCAAAACGACTTTTGATCTATAAAGTTCTATTTTCCATCTATCTGTGTGAGACGAAACATAGGACATAATATGTTTTTGTAAGAAAAACCTCTTGATGTCTTAAACTCAATAAGTTAGGAAAAAGCGATTTTAGTCAGCTGCTGCAGCATGCATTTCCTCTTATGTAACATGTGGACATATTGGGCCAAAAGTGGTGTTTTCTGCCGTTTTGCGATGCAAAACAATAATTTTGGGCCAAAGGGTGTTGAAAGGGTATCAAATGAAAATCCTGAGATTGTCAATTGATTTGGATTATGGAAAAATTGCGCTAATTGTCTATTGAGCTTCCCAGTTTTATAGGCAGTAGCGACAGGTATTCGTAAAGATTACTTAGAGTGGCGAAACCCTATACAGGCCAGTGTATTCTCTTGATGAGCCCTTATGTTGGGTGTTGCCTCTGAATTATTTGTCTATATTATTTTTTCTATTGTTTGGTAAATGACGACTTATACTTATTGACGACATGACTGCCTGTCCATGGATTATTCTTTATGGTTGATTGTGTGTGGCTATGCTGTTTGACCTATGTGATTGTATGGATGAGTAGGGTTAAGGCCTCATTCAAGTGTTGGTCTATATTAATCACTAATTTACGAAAACAGTCTTCCTTTTCTCCTTCTGTCTCTCTTTTCTTTTTTTTTTCTTTTTTTTTGTGTGTGTGTGTGTGTGTGTGTTTGTGCTGTTGCATTGGTGATTTCTCTTTTCATGATAATTAATAAAAGTCATAGTAATAGAGCTGCCTATTATTGGCTATTTTACCAATAGTCAATAATATTTAAAGTTTTCACTAATATTTGAACTGAAATATTTCTCACTTTTTTATTTACATTGACTATTTATTGTCCTCTTGTTTCATGAAGGAATTGTCCCCTGATCCCCTTGTCTTTCTCAATGGTGGAAATCCCCATAGAAAAGATTTATTCGAAGAACAAACCTTTAACACCCTGAGAATAATGACAATGAAATTGACTCTAATATTTTAAATCTTCCTAAAAAATTATTGGAGGGGTGCATCGTTAATTATCATCCTGAAAGCAATGCTATAAAAATATTAAAATTGAATGTAAAAATCAGAGGTAGATGGAATATATAGCAGCATCACTCACATTTAAGAAAGTTTTATATCCAAAAGTATGGTAGCAATAAAATATGAGTAAAAAGCGACCCTTTTCAATAGAAACCTAAGCCCTAAAAAGGTAAGTTTGGACACAAAATGTGCAACAACAAATCTATACTGATTGTAAAATGCATTTTTCTTTTTTTTTTCTTTTTAAGTTTCTCATCATTGCTATTAACACTTGAAAATCTGCACAATTTTAGAAAAGGGAATTTAACTTCCCTAAGTGATTTCATGAAATACAACTTTTCAAATGAAAGTAAAGAGTGACATTTGAACTTAAAACGAACAAAAATTGCTCCATAAATTGGGAGGGAGGAGCTGCTTCCTCTTTAACCCTTGCTCTTAGCTTTAAATTTTAATTTTATTCGCAATGCTTTGAGAACGACTGCTCAAGCTCGCAGCCAATGGGGATGAGATAATTTTTTTTTCAAATGACTCTGGAATGGAAAACCTTATAATTTTGTATTTGCTTTAAAAAACAAATTTTAAGTTTAAATGTTTTAAAGGGCAATCGGTAAATAAACAGTTGTCGTTACCCAGCAGTTACGTTTGTTCCGAATGTAATTGCTTTCAGTACAGCACTATAAGACTTTAGCGTAAAGAGCGAGTGATTAACAAGGAGGTAGCCCCTCTCTTACACATAACACTTTCTGTTCGTTTTAAGTTATAGCACTGCTCTTTAGTTTCATGTGAAGAAAAGTTGTTATTATCAAATCTTCTAAAACCGACAGACCTTATACCAAATTTATCCCATTTATTTGTCTTTAATCCTAAGAATTACGGGAGGGGCTACCTATTCTTTGCCTTTTGGTGCAAATTTTGGAGCGCCACTTCTTGTAAAATATGTGACACGCTTCTTGTCATTTATACAGGTATTTGCGCCACGCAGCTGCGTTTCATTTCAGGCATGTAGCACTTTCACCGCATGTAGCACAAGCCACGTGGTGTATACAGTTTTTGAAAGTGGAAAACTTTTAAGAAACTATGTTCCGCCCAGTAGCTTAGGATACAGAACATGCAAAGAAAATTGGATTGCAGCCATTTGGGCAAATGCGATCCAGGTTGCTGATGATCATGGTGAACAATATTTCTTGGTAGTTTCTGCATATTGAAAAGGACTTCCTAATGATTGGTTTTTCTTCTTGTTTGCTTTCCAGTGCCATGCATCTAATTTTTGAAACTACCAAATGTATTTATTTTCGCAGCTATAATTCTAGGTAAATACAAGGTCCATGAATAGTGTTGGCCTAAAGAAAAGAGAGCAAACTGAGTAATAAAGTAATAAACGGAGTAGTAATTAACACACTTAGCGTTTTTGGCCGAGCGCTTGTTTTTATTGACCTTTTTTTCTGACGTTGCTAATCTAGTGTTTACACAATGAGTGTTAAGCATTCTACTGAAGAAACATCACTTCATCAGATATCTGACCTAACAGTCAATTTTGATTAGCAATTAATGTTAATCAATTACTGAACAATGAGAAAAATCGATGTATTTTGGCTGGGATACAAAACATAACTCAAAATTTATAGTTCTTAGTCTTCTTGCAATTACCTACTTTTTATGGCCCTTGGTATTAACCAAGTGACATATAGCGATCGCAAATTCTGTCGGTTTGTCTGTCTGTCTGTCGGTCTGTCCCGGTTTTGCTACTTTAGGCACTTCTAGGTAAGCTAGGACGATAAAATCTGGCAGGCGTTTCAGGGACCTAACCAGATGAAATTAGAAATAGTCATTTTCCCGATTTGACCATCTAGGGGGGGAGTGGGGGCCGGTTAACTCGGAAAAAATAGAAAAAATTAAGTATTTTTAACTAACGAACGGGGATGGGATCTTAATGAAATTTGATATTTGGAAGGATATTGCGTCTCAGAGCTCTTATTTTAAATCCTTACCTGGTCCGGTGGCATTGGGGGAGTTGGGGGGGGGGACCTAAAATCTTTGAAAATGCTTAGAGTGGAGGAATCGGGATAAAATTTGGTGGGAAAAATAATCAGAAGTCCTAGATACGTTATTGGCGTAAACGGAACGGATCTGCTCTTTTTGGGGGATTTAGGAGGGGGGTTGATTCTGAAAATTAGAAAAAATGAGGTATTTTTAACTTACGAAGGAGTGATCGGATCTTAATGAAATTTAAAGTTTTGAAGGATATCGAGTTTCAGATCTCTTATTTTAAATCCCGACTGGATCCGGTGACATTGGGGGGAATCGAGGGGGGAACCTAAAATCTTGGAAAACGCTTAGAGTGGAGGGATCGGGATGACACTTGGTGGGAAAAATAAGCACAAGTACTAGATACGTGATTGACATAACCGGAACGGATCTGATCTCTTTGGGGGAGTTGGGGGGAGGGTTAATTCTGAAAAATTAGAAAAATGAGGTATTTTTAACTTACGAAAGAGTGATCGGATCTTAATGAAATTTGATGTTTGGAAGGATATCATGTCTCAGAGCTCTTGTTTTAAATCCTAACCGGATATGGTGAAGGGGAAGTTGGGGGGAGCCTAAAATCTAGGAAAATGCTTTGAGTGTAGGGATCGATATGAAACTTGGTGGGTAAAATAAGCACAAGTCCAAGATAGGCGACTGACACAACCGGACCGGATCCACTCTTTTTGGTGGAGTTGGGGGGGGGAGTAATTTGGAAAAATTAGAAAAATGAGGTATTTGTAACTTAAGAACGGTTGATCAGATCTTAATGAAATTTGATTTCTAGAAGGATCTTGTGCTTTAGAATTCCCATTTTAAATCCCGACTAGATCCGGTGACATTAAAGGGAGTTAAAGGGGGAGACCGGAATTCTTGGAAAACGTGAAAATCGAGGTATCTTACGAATGGGTGATCGGATCCTAGTGAACCTTGATATATAGAAGAACCTTATGTCTCAGATGCTCCATTTTCTGTTCGAATCGGATCCTGGGAAATAGAGGGTTGAAGGGGGGAAACAGAAATCTTGGAAACCGGAAATCTTGGAAAACGCTTAGAGTGGAGAGATCGGGATGAAACTTTATCGGGAGAATAAGCATAAGTTATAGATACGTGATTGACATAATTGGTACGGATCCGTTCTCTTTGGGGGAGCTTGGGGTTGTTAATTTGGAAAAATTAGAAAAATTGAGATATTTTTAACTTAAGAACGGGTGACCGGATCTTAATGAAATCTGATATTTCGAAGGACCTCGTGTCTCAGAGCTCTTATTTCAAATCCCGACCAGATCTGTTGACATTGGTGGAGTTGGAGCGGGAAACCGAAAATCTTGGAAAACTCTTATAAATGTCGTAGATACGTGATTGACGCAACCTGACTGGATCCGCTCTTTTTGGGGGAGTTAGTTCAGCCCCCATATGGGGGGCTGAAGGGAGAGGAAAAATTAGAAAAAATTGAGGTATTTTTAACTTACGAGTGGGTGATCGGATCTTAATGAATTTTGATATTTAGAAGGACCTGGTGACTCAGAGCTCTTATTTTAAATCCCGACCGGCATTAAACCTCTGATCTTCCTTTTAAAGTAATCTACTGATTCTTAGAATTTTCCTAGAGCTCATACCATATGAGCTCTTGGCTCTTCCGACCTCGTCACAAGTGCCATATGAGCTCTGAGTTCTTGTTATAATTTAAATGGAGACAGGGTATTCATTTAGTGAGGCAGGGGGGCTGCGTTACTTTCGATACACCTCTAAGAGACGACCGGTAAAAATAAACGCTCGGTAAAAAAAATGGCAACTGTTCATTACAAACGTAAAGCATCAGAAACAAGAGCTGATCTCTCCGCTTTCTTACACCCGCTAAAGTATGGGGGTAATAGCAGCTATTTTAAGGGTTTGTCGTATTTAGTTAAATCTGATTCTTTTCGTTAACTTTAAGCTATTTTAAACTGTTAAGTAATAAAGTACATTGTGGTATGAAGTTTCTAACTGTGTTTTGGTTAGAACTTTTAAAGACTTTACAAACTAAAGGAACAGTAACTGTATCCACAAGAATCAGTTTTCGCGATCACCATTGCCTGGCTTTATTGTATTATTGCTATACGCAAAACTTAGTCATTTTTTTTTTTTTTTTTTTTTACCGAGAAATAATATCTTGGAGTTTGCTCTTCGTGTTGCTGGCAGTGTTTTTATAAAGATTATATTTAGCATATGTAATTACCATAGCGAATTGTGTTTTTCTAGTAGTGCATCTACACTCGGCGTCTACAAAATGTGGTTCAGAAATCTGGAAAGCTCAACCAATCAACACAAAATCTAGCAGGATGAGAAGGAATCGCCTTTATTGGGCATTCATTGCTTGGTCGGATTTCCCAAATTTTCCGAAAGGTCAAATTTAGAGGCACTTATATCAATTATATAACACTCTTACCTATGTATCTTTGGTGCAGTCATTTTTACCCATACGCATAAGATACATTTGTAACTCGTAATTCTGCTTCGTCTCACTTGTCTGTTTTGTTCCTACAATACGACTGCAGCAGTTCAAAAAGTGTTAGGTAACAGTTCCTATCAAAAGACTTTTTATAAACTAGCCTATTAAGCAAGAAATTTAAATTATTGGTTTTGTCCAAGCTCCAGTATTTAGTTTAGGTCTCAAGATAATTGAGAGCTTCCGATTTTCCCAAAATGTGGGATATATTCTTTTCTAAAAAGGGGAAGCATGTGGATTTGGGCTAAGAGTGCCAAGTCATAAAGTAAAGGAGAGGAAATCTAGGCATGTTTTTCGAAATCTAGGCGGGAATTTTCTTGTTTCGTTTCTCGATTTTTAGAATGAAAAAAAATATTGAAAAGAAAATCCCAAAATTTCAAAATATCCAAAAAGTTATTTCGAAATGGAAATACAAGAAATGATGTTTTAAAATCCACGGAAAGAGGGATAAAGTATTGGAATGAAGATTGCTCCCTCTTCCCCCCACCTAACTGGTATCCCAAAATTTAGATTTTTTTTTTTTGGTAAAACTGTATTTTGTCTTATCTGGAAGGCTAGATAAAAACCATCCTTGTACAAACAACTATGCGTCAATAATAATCGAAAAGTTTTAAATGTGTTTTCGGTTCCTTGAATGTGAAACCTACCGCCTTTTGAATTGCAGTAGCGGTGGTGATTAACTCTACATTGTTAAATATCCATCAAAAATTGTCAAAGTAAACAGGCTTTCGTTATTGTCAAATTAAAAGATTTAATCTTGATTCATGGTGGCCGACAGACGGTAGCGGGTATTTCAATTATCACCATAAGGAGTAATTTAATAGCGACCATGTCACTTTGACACTTGGATTGTTGGATGAGGGTAAGAAATGAAATTGTAATTATTGTCACTTAAGTAAGAGATGCTGACTTCACTATTTCAGCAGGTTTTGACAGGCCAAATAATAGCGATGCTACCCTCGGACGACTTCGTGAAGGGAATAGACTCGCTATTAAAATATCACTAGTGAATATTAGTAAAAAGTAAAGTTTCTAGAGTTCTAAATGACGCCACCTTAAGCAATCTCCATATTTCTTTTCTTTACTAGTAGAACACAGTTGTAAGCATGTTTCAGCCACCCTAAAAACAATCGTTGTCAAATTTTTAATAATGGCCTTATCTAAGCAAATATTTGAAGAATAAGGATAAAGCTTGCAAATTTTCTTCATTATAGCAAAAAGGGCTAATTTTTTTAATTGCAGTTTTAAGCTATACTTGTTATAAGGTTTGAAATCTGTTTTACATCTTAGTTTACATATGCAGATCCCATTTTTAAATTTTCAGCTTGCTTAATTCGCTTCGATAATATGTTTGAAATCAACTTTAATTGGCTACCACTTAGAGGGTTTTTTTCCACTATCCAATTGTTATCAGGTAGTGTTTGCAAACCATTTTCTGTTAGCCCGAGGAAAGAGGGGCGTTAGCGAATACATTTACATTAGTGCAGTAATTTTTATAAACTTAATTTATCCAAATGGTCTTGTGCTAGGCTTGTATTAGCATCAATTTAAAAGAAAACAGAAGGGGGGGGGCAAGGATATTTTTGATTTTTTAATAAAGCTACTAATAAGTATGGCAATGCTATGAGATTTCTTAAATTGACCTAGGGACAAGGTGAACGCACTATTTGATACCTTTTTTTATTTTTCCAAATATAATAATCAATTTACTTGCAATGCACCCCCATCCCCCTGATGGTCCCATATATAATCTTAATAATGCATTTCTCCATTACCATAATCTAATCGTTTACCATAGCTCCTATATCAAATCGGTGATCTTCTCATTCTCGAATATATCTCCATGTTTCATTGAGTGGGTAATTTACCGAAATAGTTGTTTGAATTGATTTTGAAAGTAAATAATAATGGAAGGAGAGTTGAAAATCTGATTAATAGAAAGATCCTGCATATTTTCAAATAGGAATTACTTTGTTTGTCTTCTGTCTTCTTTATTATTTATAATGTCTAACCCTTTAATGTCTTCTTTAATTTTTATATTTTATGTCGGCTATGCGTGGGACCATCATGACAATGTGCATTTGCGAGTGAATTGATTATTATTTTTGGAAAGAGCATAAAAAGAAATCAAGTAGTTTGTTCGCCTAGTCTCAATGTCAGATGCGGAGTCCCGTATATATATATACCAAAAATATTTCTCCAGGGGGATATTTTCTTTGTTTTTTTTTTTTCAAATGAAGATACATAGACGCATTTTTCAAAATCCAGAAGACAAGTTGTTTCCTCAAACTTACCCTTTCCTAACACAGTCACTTCTGTAGGCCATACTATCTCTGAAGATGGTTTATTGGAAATCAACGAATGATTTTACTCACTATACGAAATATTAACCACAGAGGAAGAAAGACTCGACTTGTAAAGAAAAGCTTCCGACTCAAAAACTTTTCGTTCCTTTTACAGGGTTAATGCTATTCAGTAGAAAGCAAATTTTTAAATAGGTTTTAAAAAGGGAAGACTTAGTCAAACAGTTCATAATTACAAACTGTAAGTAAGGAGTGGCTTGACCCAATAGTAATTGAAACTCTAAAAAACGAAATAATGATTTCAATAAATATATCAAAAGAATTTGCTTATTATATTAATTTCAAATATTTAAGATACATTAGGCTTTTTCGTTAAGCCAAGATATATTTCACTATGTCGCTTCGTATGAAAGTTGTTGTAGAAACTTTGGAAAGAAGTCATCCGATTGGAAATCGAATTTTTCCCCTAAGATATCTAATAAAAATTTTGTGATTGAGGGGAAAATTTCACGAAATGTTGAGGAGAAAGTACAAAATACTCATTGTGCATACAGATTGTCAAAAAGTGATATGATGCTAGTGCTGCTAAAGCGAAAGTTATAACGGTAAAAATGTCATAGAAAAATGAGGGGAAACTTGAACTAAATCAAAACACACTATTTGCAGGTTGTCAAAAGGAACGGTTCAGGGTATTAAAATTGAACTTTCAGGGAATAATTAGTGGGAGCATTAATTGACGAAAAGGCGATATGTGGTTACAACTACTACTACTACTGCTACATAACTACTATAGCTAAAATTATTACTACTACTACTAACACTACTACTACTACTATGTCTTCTCCAACTACTACTTCTATGTAAACTACTACTAAAGCTAAAAGCACTAAAGTGAATATTTCAGTAAATGTTGTGGTGTAAGTTGAGTCAAATTAAAACACACCATGGACACACAGATTGTCAAAAGAGCATATTTGAAATATTTTAGGAATGCCTCAGAGCTTAAACCTTCCAGTGCATAATGAAGGGGATGTCCAACTGACCGACGGGCAATTTGTACATACTACTACTTCTGCTAGTACTACTGCTTCTGCTGTTGGTACAACTACCAATCCTATTACTACTACTACTACTACTGCTAACACCACGACTACTACTACTAGGCTAAGGGTATGAAAGTGAAGATTTTAGGGAATGCTTAGGGAAGAGTTGAACTATATCAAAAGACAATGTGTGCTTGCATGTTGTTGAACAGGCTTATCAACAGTTCCTTAGAAATGGTTCGGAGTATTAAGCTGAAACTTACAGAGCTTGTTGTGAGGGATGTTGAACTAACCATAAATTTCTGTTTTCTTGTTATTACTACTGCTGCTACTATTATTACTACTATTGCTACTACTAAAATCACTAATGCTATTACTTTTATTGCTACAACTAAGGATATTAAGGCAAAAATTTCAGGAGAATTTGAGAGGATGTTGAACAATGTCAAAACACACTATGTGCATGCAGGTTGTCAAAAGGATGCATCAGCAATGTCACAGGAACTGCTTAGGGTGTTAATTTGAAACATTTAGCTTATGTGGATGGGAGTGTTGAAAAACAACAAAACGTGCTATATGCATACTGCTATTAATCCTAGTGCTAATGCTATAACTTTTGATGCTACTGAAGCTAAATATTTTAACATGAAGCTTTCAGGAAAAATCTAGGGAAAGTTGAATTAAACGAAACATGTAAAATGCATGTAACTTGTCAAAAGAATGAATTAGCAATATTTCAGGAGCGGCTTAGAACATTAGATTGAAACTTCTAGAGTATGTTGAGACGATTGTTTGAGCCTGCCAAAAGGCACCAAGTACATACTACTACTACTGTCAATAGGATTTCTGCCACTACTAAGGCTAATGGTGTTAAAGTGAGACTTTCAGGAAATGTTGAGGAAGAGTTTCAACCAAATCAAAACACCCTCTGTGCATGTAGATGGTCGAGAGGGTATACAAGAATTATCTTAAGAACGGCTTGGAATATTAAGTCTGAAGTCTCAGAGAAAATTGAGGGGGATGTTGAACTGACCAAAAGGTATCATGCGCATTTTATCACTATTGATACTATCACTATGATTACTACTTTTTCTGAGGCTAAGGGTGTTAAGGTGAAACTATTAGGGCATATTCAGGACAGACACGCAAGCAGGAATTTTTTTAGTGGGGGGCACACATTTTAAGAAATAGAGACTTGCCATATATTGTAAATTGTAACCTATGAGCAGAGCTAAGAGCAAACTTTTCCAGAATCGCATACACTGATACAGAAATACGGAGATCAGTTTTTAGCCTTTTCATTGAAGAAGATGACCTCTTAACACATGCTGTCGAAGTAGGAAAGACAAAGAAAATGCGAAGCAACATATGGGCGTTGGGAAACATGCCTCGCTCATACTCATCTAGGCTCTGCACGCCGTCTTTGGAAAAAAAAGTGAGCTACTTTCAGCCACTTTGCCCGCCATTATTGAAGCTCAGTCTTCATAGCAGACTCCGAGCTTGTTAGATCTGAGGCATAAAACTGTATCAGTTCTTTAACAATGCCAATAGCCTCTTTTACGACAAAAGATGGCAGGGTTCCTCTGAAGCCTTTCAGAATAACTTTGTGCTTTGTGAATCGAGATTCGAGTGATTGTATGCGTTTGTCTACAAATAGGATGATAAGGAATACTCGGTAGTAAAATTCTGTGTGATTTTCTGCCTGGATATCATGTGGGATGTAGACGACATTGCTCTTTCGTGGCATGGCAATGGTGATTTCCAGTTCTTGGCATATGCAGGTGACTTCCAAAAACAGCCGAAAGAAACTTCTCTTCATCCTTATTTCGTATATCTTGAAACATTTCTGTCATACTTTCAACACACTGAATGAAAATAGCCACTGAAGCAGCCTAGACAAATTCAGTCTGAAACCCAGAAAAAATCCATCACAATAAGGGTCATTATATAGTCCAAGCTCAGGATGATATTGAGCAGACTTCTGGCTTCTGACGATGCCACGAAGTCCCCATTTGTCTCTTTGTCTTTTACGGCCATAAAGATGACTAACTGCTTTGGTATCTGTATCGCATCGTGTGCTTCGACCCATCGAGTATCACACACTCTTTCTGATTGACTTCAGTGTAAGTTTTTAAGACAGTGCTTCGCTTGGCACTGAAGTGAAAGAAATCAAATGTTTCACAAATAACCATCATACAATGCTTGATATCAGGGATCTTGCTCGAGTCCGTCAATACCAAGTTCAAGGAGTGGGCCACATAGTGAACATACTTGGTGAGCGGATATTTGTTCCAATATAAAAGCCTGGGCTCCTGACAAATGGCCGCTCAGGCTTGCAGCTTTATCATATTATTGTCCCCTGTACGATTTCATATCGAGACAAAATTTTTCCATTGGACATAGAATAAATTGACCGAAGCCTTTGCCTCGCAAGTCTTGAAAAACAGCAAACTCGAAAAACTATTCCCTGATCTGAAAAGTTTTGCCGTCCAAAAATTGAAGCCCTTGAGCCATCTGTTCCTGCCTTGAAATGTCACTTGTCTCATCCTCCAGGATGGTGAAAAAACGAGCCGATTTCACTTGATGAGCGATCTTTGCAGTAATGATCTGTCCACAAATATCAACTAATTCGTTCAGAATTCTGTGGCTGCAGTACTGGGAGTTGCCCGCACTTTTCTATATCACCTCTTTCATTATTGGATCGTCTTTCATCCAATAGCGTAGCAAGGTCCTGAAATTTCTATCGTTTTTTATAGGCTCTACAAAGGTCAATTTTTTCGAACCTTCGTCCCCACTCAGTGCAATTCCTTTCCATCCCCATACCAGTAATGTTTCTACGATGAGATGAAGTCGTTTTCTGTTTATTTATATTCCATCTCTTTTCTGAGTATTCAAGACTTCCACTATAGAGGACTTTTGCCTGCTCACTATTGCCAGAAAACTTTCCCCCCAACCAGCGGCGTCCATATGATAGGAATTTGACTGATGCTTAGAAAAGTATTCCAGGGTGTTTATCCAATTCACCTGAGGTTCCATGGCAATCTGCCCTAGTTTTGATGAGACCCCCTTCTGGCTTGATCACAAGAAAACAGAGCATACTGTTTGCAGAAACACCCTTTTTCACCGAAGAAAATACTAGCCAAGCGTACTTATCCATGCAACTAACTTGAAACTTCCTTGTTTTTGAGCCTGTGACATGAATTGTGAAAGGATAGTCCTTGTTTGATTTAAAATGCCTTTTCAGTAAATTAGTAAAAGTAAACCTCTTCTTTCGAAAAAGGTTCCAATGTGAAGCTCAACATCAAGTATTATTTCATAACACTTGTCTGCTACTACCTCACCATTTGGTATTGATTCTTGATCTAAAGTCGAAGGTTTGGTCGTAACGACAATGTTCTGCTGATTACCATCTCCAAAGCTGGAGAAAACTGTTGTTTTTTCGACATTTTCACGCTTGTCCTATTTTTATCAACGCTTGGTTTTAGACAGTCAAATGAAAAGGGCTGGGTTTTATAGCATGAATGACCGCTTCATTTCCTCCTAAAGAAGGGCCACCCAAGAACAGATGATCTTCAAAAACTAACAATTAGCTCAAAAATTGCTTCACAGAGGTGGAGAAGTTGGATAGTAAATGGACTAATACTATAATGGTGACACAATCGGGTGATTACAGGCCGAAAAATCATCGAAAAGTTTAACACATTATGTCTAGATCAATAATTAGCCATTTTCCCTTATTCTGTGATTATTAAAAGAAAATTATGGGGGGGAATCATGAGATTTTGGGAGGGAGCGAGGTCGGGCCAGACCCCCCTTCTACGTGTGTGCCTGAATCGGGTTGATTTTAAACTCAAACACAACAAACAATGTGCATTAAAGGCACCAAAAAGGTGCATAAGCCATTCCTCGGAAACTTCTTAGAGTATTTAGTTCAAACTTTCAGGGTACGCTGATGTTTCGGTTTGTAGAAGGAATGGCGCGTTATCCTCCATGCCTTCTTAGCTTCAGGCCTCTTAGTTTCTCTTCATTTCGAGTTCTATTTGTTTATTTATTATATTTTATGTTTGTTTTGTGTTTAATGTATTTATTGATGGTGATTTATGTTTGTTTTACGTTTGAAAAGAAATTTGACTGTATATTTGCTCGTCTTTGGTGTGGTATAGCACTTTCAATCTCTTTTGTGGGAAACGTTTTAGAAATTAATCTAAAAAGCAGTAAAGCCTAGAAAGAAACAACTACTGCTAATACTAACAACTCAATGTAACACCAAGCCACCTGAGGCCAACATAGCTACGCACGCTCGTCCCCATCTCAATCTATTCAAAACCTCCCTCTTTACACCCTCCCTGAAAGTTACCATTTCCCTTAAACCTTTCATTAAATCGACACCTTTCCACTCCAACCACGGACAAGCTGCTTTTCGTTTAGTCCTAGATGGTTCGCCGCGGAACGTACCCGTGCCATCTCAAACTTTCTCAAATTACAGCCCTAGAAAGTGAGATTGAACCCCACTTTTCGTACAGCCTAATGTTTGAAATACGGTCAGTCAATCGGATACCCAAAACAATCAAAACAATCCGTATGCAAAAAAAAACAGCACATTATATTCACAAAATTTATTTCCCATGATCAGGAATAGAGCGTGACATCAAAATAAATTTGCTAATGAAGGAGACATTCTGCTCCTAGAGACCATTTGGTAGATACTCATTACAAAAGATCCTCATTATAGCAAATGAGATAGGTTTCTTATATAGTTTGAGGACCGCAAAATAACTCAATTCATCAAATACACCCTTAGTGGAGTATTGAGAGATTATTATTATTATTGGTAATATTAGTAATTGTTCTCACCAGCTAGGAGTTTCAAATGGGTTTTAGTTCATTACGCAAAAGTATCCTATTAAATGCCACCAAAGAAAATTGTTAAAATTTAATCAAGCTTCACTGACCTGGATACATAAGGAGTGAAAGAGGGCAACTGCTTCTACCAAAAAGTTAATCTCCAGAGACAAGTCGTGTAATTGAAACGAAAATGTCACTTCTCTGACAAAATAGTTAAATTTAGCTTCACATTCCCCCCTCCCATACTTTTTACCCTAATGTTCTATTTAAGAGGACTAAAAGATTATTAGAACAAAACAAACATAGTCAGTTGGTAATTTCAAAAGTTCTATTTGCTTATTGCCTTTCAGTATATTTAAATTAGATATCATTATAAAATAAACTCGTATTAGAGCCCTCATTTATCAGTCCAAATATAGCTAGTTAAGGAAATTCGTCTTATAAAATATGTGTTTGAAAATCTGTATTGTTTCCAGTAAAGTAAATTTTTTTAAGCTTCAAAGCTAGCAGGCCTGTCGACATTTTTACCAGTGTTTATTCTTAAGAAAAAAAGATAGTATTTCGTCATTTTTATATGTTAAAAATCTTTCCTTTAATTGAATGGAGCTACCTTCCCCTCAATCACAGTCCCCCTTTTTTCAAATTTTGCTCAATTTGATTGTTGTTGTCACACCCTAAGTTCCCTACTTTCGATACTACGTTGTATTTTCACCTTAACGAACATCATTCATCTTAGATATTCTATATTTTTGTATTAGATGCAGAAAAATATATTTACTTTTGAGTTTATATAGCTTATTTATTCACCTTAAAAAGAAATATAATCATCACAATTTTCATTGCTACTAAATTTAAGCTGATAATCAATTTTAATGATTAAGATTGTCCAAACATATAAAGGCATAATTCTATTTATTTCTGCTAGAAAAAGAGCTTAAAACAGTAGAACCGAGTTTTGTACATTATTTAGTTGAAATGACATAACTTTCTTTTTTTATACCTGGTTGGGTTCTTTATTCCCGTTTTCTGTTTGTTCTGTTTTAGACAACTCTTTGAGAGGAGGAATTTTGCTTTACACCCTTTCCTCAATGTGAAGTTACGTATGTCAAATGTGTCCATCCATGTGAGACTCCGAATTTTTCCCAATAGGAGAAGGTTGCTGCCCTTCAGGGCCAGTTACACTTTAATTAAACAATAACTGAGATAAATTCCCATCCAAAGCTTGATCGTAAGGACCTCCTACAAAAACTATAAAACTGTGGTCAAGAACTTATTTTTTAAAGCTTCACACTTCATCCCCTGAAAAACCATCTGACCTCCCTTAAAAGCCTGCAAGTAATTATATAATACTGTTCATACCACGTATTCAACAACTCAGATAAAGCTGGAACTAACCCTTTAAATTAGACGGGTAGATTTGACGAAAGGCATTCAAATCTTCTTGAGGAGATTAAAAGAATGACAGGTAATGGTAATGATGCCAAACACAACGTCAGCGAAGTTAAAACAAAAACGAAAAGGTTTGAAGCCCTAATTATCAATAATTACAAAAATCGATTATAGAATAATGACCTCAATGATGACATAAAAAATGGTGTTGATAATGCCATTGATTACGATGATGAGGACCACTGACGACAGCAATGCCGTTAGTGGAAACCCAACTGATGATCATAGCAGTGACATTTGATTTCTCTTCTACCAGACTTCGTCCACTTTAGTACTCCCTTATCCTAATCGCCCCATAGAAAAACAAATTTTTTGCCCCTAAAATTGCCCAGAGACTCCCAACAAAATATAAAAAACTTGGGCGTCGTAAAACACTGTTGATATTCCGAGTATTTTCCTCTCAGATTTGAGCCTTGAGTTTCGGATGATTGTCTGAGGGGAGTAGCCAAAATACAAAAAGAATATTTTGAAGCTGAACATTTTCAGGTTCGCCAGGACGGTTCTGTCTCCCTAAAATTGTTTGAAAAATAGGTTTCTATCCTATCCTCCCGGTTTAGTGGGTATGACTAAAAATTTGCCTTAGCCAAATTTAAAGTTAGTTATTTTTTGTCTATTTCGAATTTTGACATGTTCAGGCCCGGATTGAACCCTTCAACATTATGTTTGTGTGTTGACTGGTTAATTTGTCTATTGTTATGGCTACATTAATTAAAGCCGGTTTCATGTATGTTGATATAATTTTGTGGTTTGAGGTTTGCCAGGCTGATTTTTGCAAGGGTTGAAGTTTTCGATTTCAAATGTGTCGGGATGGTTTACTTTATAAGTCATTTCTTGCAATTAGAAACCGTGATGATTTTTTTTTATAGTATACTAAACATAAAGCTCCTAGCTAAAATCCTACGCAAGGATTTTCTGGTGGGGGGGGACGGTGAAAAACCCAAAAATCAGGCAATTTAAATTGAAAATATTGGTAATTGGTTAATTGCAACATTTTTTCTTTACTTCATTGAGACAAAGAAACACAAACACGGGATCCTAAATACACGGTCTGTTAGACTGCTGCTAGTAGAGGTACAATAAAAATTACTCTATGCAAAACGTAACTGATTCTAGGGAATTCGAAAATATGGCAATTGAAAGAATGTTAAAAACGAAGACCGACTTCAAATCTTAAAATGAAAAGAAATTCACTTAAATAGCTTAAATTAGCTTCAAATTGAACATATTAAAATCTAAACAAGCCCGATGAAGACAAGCCTTATTTATTCGAACCCAAATGTGATCGCAAACACCATTAGAAATTTCAATAGGAGGAGGCAGAGGCACTCTCTCTAGAGACCCCCTCCTCCACTAGATAATAGAAATGCCTTTTGGTTGTCTTTGTTGAAAAATAACTTTTTTGGTATTTTCATTGAAAAAAAAAACGAAAAATGACAAAATTTCCAACCCCATAGATTAAGAAAATACTTTTTGTCCTCTCTCCCCCTGCATTTTTGTGAGTTCACATCTCTAAGCACCATCCCTAAAATCAGCAAAGTTCAGCATGTTCGTGATAAAAATATGGGTTCATGGTGGGATAAAGGTGGGTTTAGAAGGGACATGTACAGAAAGACTACAAAGGTCTCAAATAAGACCTTATCTTAGATCTTAGTTCCTCCAGTGCCTCTGGAGGCATACAGGGTGTCGGTGAATAGCCTCCAATCTTCCCTCATGTGAGCAGCTTAAGGCAGAATGTTCCAAATAAGGAACATTAATAATATTTGCGATTAAACGAGCCTTTTCTGAAATTCTACGACCATCTATTCTGCATGATCAGGCTAGGGGGAGAGTAATTGCCAGAGGCAAAATATTTGGTACATAAATTGCTTTCTGTTAAGTAACATAATTGCAATGAATGCAGGGGAGTAGCTTCAGCATTTTTATTGGAGGGGCATGAGGGGTCGACATCCAGAGACACAAGGGGCATGGACTACATAATAATTTTTCTTCAAATTTTTGGGGGGTAAGTGCCATTGCCTCCCCCAAATGATGCCCCTGATTGACTATGAATCATTTATTCAGGCTGTGCGGTTCCAGCCACGTAAAGCCTGCATATTTTCTCGCTCAGATGAAAACATTGAGAATGATAGTAGATGCAGATGCAGAATTTTCATAAACTTGCAGATTCTCATTAACTGAAAGGCTCATTGTTTCTACCAAAAGCTGCACTTCCGCTCATTAGCGGAAAAAGCAAATTTTCTATTACGGAAGTATCCATTAAGTTGTTTGCCATTAAAAGGATGAAAATGACACAATCTGTGAAGCAGCACACATGTCCTTTCACTAAATGTTTTTCCCTATGAATGGTCTTACCGCTTTCGAACGCAACAGTATGGTTTTGACCTAATGCCGCTTTGATAACATTTATTTAACCGTTATCGAATGAGTTAATTGAAAATATTCCATGACACCCGTTCGTAAGAATTAAAGGGATAGCCAAATGGTAAAAATACATTATCAACTTAATTTTGTTTATTTAGTCGTGTGTAATTAATCGTTGTTTTATGTAGTTTGATAAATAAATATACGGTAAGCAGTGTGTTAGTCAAGAAGCCATGAGATCAAATGGGTCCAACGAAGGTGTAAATGCAGAAGAGGGAACAAAAGGATGCATGCTTTTTGAGTTACCACGGACTTACAAAACAAAGACAAAATATCCCACTTGTACAGTGATTTAATTTAATTCTTATTAAAGAAATTTTTTATGATTTACGAAAATAAAAATAATTACTATAAAAATGTTCTTTGGCAAGAAGTTGGATAACAACTGAAATAATACAACTAAAGAGCAGAAAACACTATACAAAGTGCGTAGAAATAGTAACGAGGTATCTCCCCATCTTTTTTGGCAACAAAGTAGGCAATGCATCAGAAGATTCGCGATCGAATGAGCCCTCTCTCTAGGTTGTAATACGATTCATTCTAAATGATATGTCTGAAAAAAAGTATATATACTGGAGCCGGAAAAAAAACTGAAAGAATATAAAAGTTTCCTTTGATCAAGTTTTACCTCCTCTTCAATATACCCTGAAAGTTTCAACTTAATACCATTTGCACATCCTGCATGCTCATAAAGTATCTTTTGACTTGTCCAACATCCCGTGACAGGGCTTCTTATAGTATGGTGAAGGTGCTCAATTGAAACTTTCAGAGCATATTAAATTAGTTAAAAACACACCAATTGTATCCAGGCTATTGAAATGGTGTATCTGCACTATACCAGGGATGTCAAAGGATATCAAGTTGAAATTTTCAAGGAATTTTGAAGAGAATGTTGACCTAAGTTAAAAGTCACTAAGTGCTTCCATGTTGTCAAAAGGGAATACTTGCATTATTTCAGGAACAGTTAAGGGAATTAAGTTGTAAGTTTCATGGCATGCTAAACTCAATCAAACACCACTATGTGAATCCACGTTGTCAAAAAGGCGTATCCGCAGCATATTAGGAACAATTAAAGGTATTAAGTCGAAACATTATGGAATGTTGAGGGGGATGATGGACTAAGTCAAAAGATACTTCATAAACACACAGGATGTGCTAATTGAAACTTTCAGGGTATGTTGAAGAGGAGGTAAAACTTTATCAAAGGAAACTATGTGACACTTGTTTGTAAAAAATGGCACATACGCGATACCTCGGAGCAAACTATGGCATTAAGTTGAAGCTTTAAGAGACAGTTGAGGGTGGAGGTAATATGATAAATCATATTACTTAATATGTATCCCCAGGCTGCTTAAGGGGTGTATTTCAAATATTTCACGAATGGCAAATGGCATTAAGTTTTAGCCTTCGGGGGATATTTAAGTATTCGTAAGATATTGTATGCATCCAAGTTGTCAAAAGGGCGTATCTATAATATCTCAGAGACGGTTAAAGCTAATATGTTTGCCCTTTCAGAGAATGTTGAGAAGGATGTCGGACTGAATCAAACGACACTACATGAATCTTAGTTATCAGAAAGGTGTACCTGCAACATCAAAGAAACGCTCAGACTTTTGAAAAGGCGTAATTGTAATATCTTTGGTTGAAGGCTATTAAGTTAAAACTTTCAAGGAATGTCGAGGAGGATGTTGAATTAAATCAAAAGTCACTATATGCATCGAATTTGTCAAAAGGGTATGCCTACAATATCTCAGGAAGAGTTAAGGGCATTAAGATGAAAGTTGTGGGGCATGTTAAGCTCAATCAATAACCATAAAGTTCACCTAGAATGTTAGAAAGGCGGATCTTCAGAAGCTTAGGTACGGTTAAATGTGTTAAGTTGAAACTTTCAGGAATACGGAACTTAATCAAAAGACAATTTTTGTGCATGGATGTTGCCAAAAGGACATATCTGGATTATCGCAGGAATGGCTAATGGCATTAAGTTGAAACTTTCAGAGCATGTTGTAGGGGAGGTAAAAAGAAATCAAAAGACACTGCTTGCATCCGGGTTCTCAAAATGGCATGTGCGCAATTTCTCAGAAAATGTTAGGGTGTTAAATTAAAACTTTCCATCTAGTTTGGGAAAAAGGTGCATTGAAATATCTAAGGAAAGGCTAAAGGTGTAAAGTTGAAATTTTCAGGGCATACTGAACCAAGTCAGAAGAAATTATGTGCATTCGGGTTGTTAAAATGGGGTGTTTGCAATATCTCGGGAACAACCAAGGCACGGCTGGTGAGAGGAAAGTGCAAGGAACCCATTCCTTTGGGCCTTTGACCACCAAATAGGCCTGGCATGGCCGAATATAAAATTCTTTTCTGTACATGTAATGCACTAGGTATTTAGCATACTGCCTATTTCACAACATTGTTCTTTAACACTTTCTGAAGGATTTTCTGCAAATAAATGATGGAAAAAACTGTAGTCATAAAGCCTGTTATATTCAGTGATAAAAAAAAGGATAAAATATGATTGGCTTACTTCTGCGTTCGACTCAGGAAAAAAAGATAAATGGGTTAATCTTGTAAAGTGACCGTTTAATGTCACTTTGTTTCTGTCTGAAAGAGGACTTGATTTTAGCGGTGCTAACGAAAAGATTGGCGACTCGTCTAAGGGAAATCTTTCAGGCATTTTAGAACTGCTTGCTAATTATGATGCAATTTTAAACGAAAATTAAATAAAGTTAACTCTTTTAAAGAAAAAATTGAAAGAATGCAAGTGCATTACTTATCTCATGACATTCAAAACGAGTTTATCAGTTTGTGAGTTTACTACTACATAGTGTAATAGTTGATGCGATTCCTGACTCAGAGCATGTTGAATAAACTTTCTCTTCTATGGGAAACACATTGCTGAGTATGTTTTAAATAAGTTAAAAAAAAAGTATGAATATTCGATTGAAAAATTGTAAATGCCGGAGTTACGACAATGGCAGCAACATGAATTGTGCTTATAACAGAACCCCGACCATCGTTTTCTTTCACAATAGCGAAGTCATTCACTCTGCTTGCACTGACTTTTCTTTAAACCTATGAGGAGAACAAGTGGCAGAGATTTGTCAAGACCCAATGACTTTTTTTGGAAGTGTTCGATAATTGTACAATGTAGTGGCTCTAGCCCACAAACTGGCACGTACGCAGGGAGGAGGGCCTTCAGGACTGCCCCCCCCCCCGAAATTTTGTGAACTGTTCAATTTCCCCATGGTTTCTTGGGAATTCTGGAAAAGTAGGACATTTATTAAGAATCTAGATACATGTGTGAACCTTTTTTGGGATTTTACAGCATGCAATTATCCGGTCAAATCACTGTCCAATTATTAACCCACTTTCTGTCTAACTTTTTACCTTCTTTGAAGTAATTAGTGATTGCACTGTTTTTTGTTGTTTTTTTTGTAAAGAGAGTCTGCTTTCCACATCAAAACAGAATCATCCTTGATATTAGGGCGTCTATCCCCCCTTTTCAGGATAAAGTACAGCTTTCAATTGATTAATATTGGAAACTATCATTTTTCATTAAAATCAATGTTTTCGCAATAGAAGAACTACCCCCCACAGCACCAATATTGCAGTATTAATCCTAGAAGTTCCCTTTCAGAGGGATATAATAGATCAATTACTGGTTCTAAATCGCTATGAACATAACCTGAGCCTAAAACGTACTTTTGAGTCTTCAGTCTTCTTCCCCTTGTCCGCTACAATACCACAGATTAATGCTAATCTGCATTTTCCGATATACCTACTTTTTGCATTTATTTATTTACTAAATAAAAAAAGTGCTACTTTATATCTGCTGTTTCGAAGGTTTTGCACCCCTCCCCGAAAAAAAATTCCTGTGTACGTGCCTGCACACAAAGATTGGATAAGATAAGATAAAATGTATTCCTCGTGAAATACACATACAATATTATAGTTTATTATTCCCCCAAAGGCCCTTTGGCCTGTAAAGAAAGGGGAAAATAAACAAGTCAATATTAAAATTCAATAGACTTCAATTAAATAATAATAATTATATATATATATATATATATATATATATATATATATATATATATATATATATATATATATATATATATATATATATATATATATATATATATATAGTGAAAAAAAAAGATAAAATAACTTCTAATAAGCCAAAGAATTTCTAACAATTTTTTTCGAACAAATCTAATGAGTGGCACCTTCGAGCTGATTCGGGATTCCTATTGCACACAATTTGACTCGCAATTAAAGTAATAAAATTTGACCTTACACAAGAAGTAAAAGGAACTGGAATATTATTTTGGTATTGCGAAGATTATAATTATTCTGATCAGAGGTGATAGATGTCGGAACTCTTAGGGGACGGGGAGGTCACCATGAAGCTGAAAAAAAAAGTAAAATATGTATACGAAAGGCTATAAAGTGACTCGAGATAACTCTTGAACGATTAGCTTTCTTAAGAAGGTTTCTAGCTTTATTGTAAGCCTTAGAAAGTGGTTTTAACAATGAAGAAAAGGTTGACATCCATACTAATGGACAGTAAGAAACTTAGGATTGGATCAAGCAGTGATCCAGGGAAAATATGCTTGAGTTTCCTTAAAATACCGAGACTCCTGCATATCTTCATTTTGATCAAATCACTGTAACGTTTGAAAGACAAGTTTTCATCGACAAGAATGCCCAAAAAACGAACATGTCGATCTTAAGATCTATGAATTATCCCATTTGGCTGATGAATTACTGGGGATAAATCTGGGAAACATACGAAAATATACAAAAATGGACTTGGACAAATTTAGGGTAAGATAATTAGCTTCAGACCATAAAATTACTCTGTCAAACAAATTTTCGAAATTTAATCGAAGCTCAGATTCGCAATTTTCCGAAGTACCAAGTGTGCCGTCATCAGCAAAACAAACAAGGACATCAGAAGATGGCGAATTATAATTGGCTTTATGGGCAACGGAAGGCTTAGGATGACAGAAACTACAGCAATTAATAAGTTTCCGCTTTTTAACTGCATAAAAAAGATCATTTACATAAATCAAAAATAGGACAGGCTTTAAAACTGATCCCTGAGGGACGCCAAAATTCACTTCTGAGGGTAAATGGAAAAGTAGATCGTCAGAAATTAACCTATCATTCAAATAAGATTGTAACCAAGAAAATACATTAACCCTAACGCCAAAATGAGACATCTTCGATCGAAGAATTTCATGGATTTAGAAGTCGAATGCCTAACGAATATCCAGGAATATAGCAGCAAAAATTAATCCCGAATCAAATGCAGAATGTATAAACTTCAAAAGGGTCATACAGGCATGTGCAGTGGAGTGCTTCACTCGGAAACCAAATTGAAAATCATGAAGAATTTTTTTTAGATTTTAGGAAAGTAAGGAGACGAGAAAGCATAGCCTTTTCGAATCAAACAGTTCGTGGTAAAGAACTGTAGTAAGGAGCAACCCGGCTCAATAGTTAACGAATCTCTAAAAAACGGAATTTTGATGCTAAAAGATACATCAAAAGAATTGGATTTTCATGCTGATTTTAAATATCTAAGTTTCATCAAATTTAGTCTTTTTCATCAAAAGTTACGAGTCTGAGAAAATTTGCCTTATTTTGGATAATAGGGGAAAACATCCCCTAAAAGTCATAGAATCTTAACAAAAATCATACCATCACATTCAGCGTATCAGAGAACCTAGTAGTAAACATTTCAAGCCGCTATCTACAAAAATGTGGAATTTGTATTTTTTGCCAAAAGACAGATCACGGGTACGTGTTTATTTGTTTGTTTTTGTTTTGTTTTTTCCCAGGGGTCATCGTATCGACCAAGTCCTAGAATGTCACAGGAGGGCTCATTCTAACGGAAATGAAAAGTTCTAGTGTCCTTTTTAAGTGACCAAAAAATTGGAGGGCACCTAGGCCCCCTCCCATGCTCATTTTTTCCCCCAAAGTCAACTGATCAAAATTTTGAGATAGCCATTTTGTCCATTTTGTCATTTTGTCCGCATAGTCTAAACCCATAATAACTATGTCTTTGTGGATGATTTACTCCCCCACAGTACCTGGGGGAGGGGCTGCAAGTTACAAACTTTGACCAGTGTTTACATACAGCAATGGTTATTGGGAAGTGTACAGACGTTTTCAGGGGGATTTTTTTGGTTTCGGGGAGGGGCTGAGGGGAGGGGGCTATGTGGGAGGATTGTTTTTTCTTTAAGGAATATGTCATGGAGGAAGGAAAACTCAATGAAAAGGGCGCTGGATTTTCTAGAATTACTAAAAGAAGAACAATGAAAAAATAAACATGAAAACATTTTTTCAATTGAAAGTAGGGAGTAGAATTAAGACTTAAAACGAACAGAAACTATTACATATATGAGGGGTTCTAAAAATACTTTAGCATAAAGAACGAGGTATTTAGGAGGAGATAAATACCTCGCTCTTTATGCTAAAGTATTTTTAGTAATTTCAACTATTTATTCTGTGGCCTTTCTGATTCAGGGGCCATTCTCAAAGAATTGGGACAAAACTTAAGATTTAGCGTGAAGAGTGAAGTATTAACGAGGGGAAAAACTCCCTCATATACATATTAAAAATATAAGAATATAAAAGTTTGTTACGTAAGTTAATTCTTAAGTTACGTATTTTTTTTACTAATAAAAACGTTCGTTAAAAATTAAAAGTTCTAGTTGCCTTTTTAAGTAACCGAAAAACTGGGGGCAACTAGGCTTCCTTCCCCACCCCTCATTTCTCAAAATCGTCTCATCAAAGCTAAGAGAAAGCCATTTAGCCAAAAAAAAACTAATATGCTAATTTTGTTTTAATTATTTATGTGCGGAGAGCCAAAATCAAACATGCATTAATTCAAAAACATTAAGAAATTAAATAAAAAAACTAGTTTTTTAATGAAAGTAAGGAGCGACATTAAAACTTAAAACGAACAGAAATTACTCCGTGTATGAAAAGGGTTTTCCCCTCCGCAATTCCTCGCTCTTTACGCTAAATTTTGACTCTTTGCCACAGTTGTACTTTTTAAAACAATTAAAAACTTTAGCATAAAGAGCGAGGCGTTGAGGAGGGAAAAACCCATTTCATATACGGAGTAATTTCTGTTCGTTTTAAGTTTTAATGTCGCTCCTTACTTTCAGTTAAAAAAAACTAATTTTTTTATTTTATATTTTAGTAAATACGGATAAAATTGAAATTGGTCGACAATTTGCTGGATCATTTCTTGGTCCACCATTACATAAAAAAATCTGTCTTTTTCGAAATTCGTCATCGTTCACGAGTTTCAAAGGATTTTCACGTCTCCAATTCTTTGTCTGAAAATTCTGCTCTCTAACTAATGTTGGTGGAGGCTGCGAAAGACACAGAGGTAGGGCTGAGGTACAAGAATTCGATTTTACCCTAAACTACAATTCCCCTGGAGCACAATAAGATTTTGCATTAAAAATACTTGGTATTTTCTTTAATTGATTAATAATTTGCCCTTTTCTTTGAGGATTCTTCCAACTCCTTTTAATTCGAGATTTTTAATTTTCAGATGAACTATTCTAGAGTAGAATGATTACTTGTTTTATCTGTAACAAAGAAATAATCGAAGCGGACGATTGTTGTAATTTAACTAGGAGCAAGAAGCACAAACGATTCAAATAAAAAGTGGAAACGAATTGATTTGACGGCTTTTGTGAGGGATTGTTTTCACAAGTCATGCCGTGTTCATACACAAATGCAAAGTCAATTGACCTATCTTCACTTCAAGTCTCAGTTTTTGAGTCCAAACAAGTGATTCACTTGGTGCATGGTGGATAATTGGGATATATCTACTGGTGATTAATTATATCGGCTTGGGTTTGATTGGAGGTTTGGTCTCTGATTTTAAGAAGTTTGCTAGAGGAAATTCTAGAATAAATAATTTTATGGACTGGAGATTAGTGGTATCATGAACAGTCAAAATGGCCCCCAGCTGAGGGTACAGTAGCTCTCACTAGTGCTGGACAGCATTCAGTGTTGCATAGTTCCATGGTGGTGCCTGTAAATGGTGCCCCAGGGCCACTGATGATGCAAATACAGTGGAATGTGCCTAGTGGTATGCAAAACGTCATCTTTCCGACAGTTGTATAAAATGTTTACGGAGAAGTATATACCCCAACATCCAACCCATTACAGCAGTATATGTACATAGACTAAAAACGCAAACGATGGACTTGAATCAGACCAAGTTATGCCACAACTATATGGACAACAAGTGTACAGTAATCGAGCACCAGTGCTGAACCAGGCACAGTATGCTTGCACAGTGAGTAACAGACACAATGGTTTTGAAGTGGAAGAATTTGAGTTAGATAGTATTAAATATTCTCTACCTGACACAAACTTTGAATCTGATGATATGGATTCGATAAATCCTAAAGTAGTGGAAGGACTATACTCAGGAGGAAATGAGAAAAACTTGAAAAGGAGAGTGACGTGTTAATAACACTTATTAGTACTGAGACTGTCAAGTGTTCAGATCGAAAGGGGAGCACCAAAGAGACAATTTGTTCACCAAGGAGAGATAACCAGTGGGCCGAACACCTGACACTTGTAAAAGATAAGAGAAATTGTTAAAATACCCAGATCTCAGTATTGGACATACCTGAAATGAAAATGATACATGGAAATGTCATAATATAAGCAGTAGATGTAAATGCTAAGTTTTCAAACGAATACCAGCTTTGTATGTTTTTCAAGGAAGGAATTGCGGTATGTTTGTGGTGCTGCGGTTTACCCTACCATAGGAAGGTGATGCAGTGTTACAGATGCCAGAAATATGGGAATCTTCAGAAAGACTGTAAACCAAAGAAGATCTACCTCAGATGTGCTTAAAAACATCAAAGCCATGATTGCCCTCTGAAACAGGAAGTGCAGATGAGTGTACCAGAAGATACAGGTGTGCCAATTGTAAACAAAATCATTCATCCACTTCATCAGTATGCCGAGTAAGAAGAGAGAATCAACAAGTGCTAGAAGTGCCGGAAAAGTATGGCATGGGATTTAAGAGAGCAAGGACAGCATTTAGAAGTTATTTCATGCAGTCCTGAATAACCTGAATCCTGGGAGAAGAAAAATAAGCAACACAGCAGCAAAGTTGCAACAAATTATTGCAAGGAAGTTGGTGATATGAAGGCTTATAACCCCAGAAATACTGAGTTTTGAAAACTTGCCATTGAATGAAAAGGTAGATAAACTGTGTGAATTGGCTGAGCAAATGAGGTTTGGTAAACTTGACCGTAATGATATAAAATCGGCTTATGAAACAAGGAACACCTTGGAAAACAGAACAAGTCTTTAATGCAGCTCACAATATTATCCTGGAATGCATTTTCAGTTATGAAATAGAAAATTGTGTTCAAGAAACTTGGCTAAAACCACATATCATGAACCCATGCAAAGGTTTCAACATCTTGAGAAATGACAGAATAGACTAACAGGAAGAAAGGGTGGAGTTATGATTGGAATAAGAAGTCATATTCATTATGAGGAATTGGATTTAACACGAGGAGACAAAAATAAACATTAATAGAATAGCTTCTAAGAAAAATCCAGCAATCAATTGATAATGACGTGGAAGTAGTCGAAACTAAATTATTTTTAAAAAATGACAAGAACAGGAATATTATAAGTGTATATATCCATCTGGAAATAATGGTGATATGAATGGACATAGTAAATCTTGGTGCAAAAGTAGGAATGTAAATAGTTCACCAAGTAAAGACTGATCAAACCTATCAAAGACTGAAAACTACAGATACTAGCAGTTTAGGGGAAAGTTATGAAAAGGATGGTGAAGAAGAGAATGGAGGCTGTAATGCAACAGAAGAAAAGTTTTAAAGATATTTAGTGTGGTTTTAGAAAAAATAGAAATGCAGAAAACATTCTTACGTCCCTCAAACAAGAGGCATTATATGCTTTGCAAACTGGGTGGATTTTAGCAGCGATTTTAATCGACATTGAAGGTGCTTTTGATAATATGCTTTATTGAAAATGGTTGGAAGCCATGTAACAGGCCAGGCCTAGTAACATAAACGGCCAAATGTTAGTATTTTCAAATGATTATTTGTAGGGAAGAAAAGTTAAAGTGCGATTTGGTGGAACGATTTCAAATATGACAGTGATTCCTGAAAGAATCCCTCAAGGATCAGAATTGGGCCCTGACATGTACAGCATAGGATCATATGATATTCCTATCAACATGAAGGATGATGGAGGAGCTATTATTTCAGATGACAATACTGCGTGGATCACCGTGACACATACCAAATAAAGTCTCTAATGACTTAGGTCATTGCAAAATTAGAAAAATGGTCCAAAGAAGCTGACTTAAATTTTTCTTTAATAAAGACAAAGGCTATTGTGATCATTAGGAAAAGAATTGGAACCCTTCCAGATCTGCGTTTAAGTGGCCACCCAGTTGAAGATGTTAGCGAAGCGAAAATAGTAGGTTTAGTTGTTGACAATAAACTTACCTGGAAATCCCATGTGAAGTATCATAAATCAACATTTATGAAAACACTCAATGTTATGAAGAGTTTAGCCTATAAAGCTAGAGGATTACCAGCAGAACTTTGATACAGTAGTATGTCAAATATGTATTGTCTAAAATGGAGTATTGCCCAACAATATATGACACAGCTTGTCATTCTACCATTGCAAGATTAGATGTAATCCAAAACTCAGCCATGAAAATTGCGTTTGGAACAAGAAAATCAACACCTGATAGTTTCCTTCTATCAGAAAGTGGTCTAGCAGATCTGGAAACGCGAAGAAAGATCAGATTTGTAAAATATGCACAGGGGATTTGGACTTTACAAAATAACCTCCCAGTTAAGACAAAAATCATCAAACCTGGCCGTCAAGCAGCTGCTAACATATCTGAAGCAAGGAATCAATCCAATTGTCTTGAAGCATCATTGGAAATTTGTAGAAATTATGGAATTGATATGTTACTTTCCAAAATATTAAGAGTGGGTGAAAGAGGTGTTACTCCATCATGGGAGGAAAACAGAGTTCAATATGGAACAATACACTACAGCGGAATGGGCATTCTGCATGATGATGGACAAGGATACTTTCCATTATTCACTGATGGATTGAAAGTAGATAAAGTGAAGCATGTAGGAGCAGCATTTTGGTGCCCTTTCAAAAATGTGTCCATAAAATTATATCCAGAGAGCAGTGTATTCCAGGAAGAAGTTTACGCCATTAAGAAGGTGCTGGAGTTCATTGGGGAATCTGTTGAAGAGGACAAGGTGATCATTTGCTCTGATTCAAAAAGTGCTATTCAAGCAGTTATAAATGCTAATACTATGGCAAAACCAAATAGAGATGTCCTTATATGTTACGTTAAACTACAAGACATATTAAACAAGAAGAAAGTAGTTATTCAGTGGATTCACGCCCACATTGGGATCACTGGAAATGAAATAGCAGATTTGAAGGCCAATTCCGCAGTTGAGTCAGGAATGCTTGTATTTGACATGGAAACTCCTCGCGAAGTTAGGATGTTTGGAAAAGTGATTAAAGATATTGATAGTCAAGGTTTTAAAATGAATAGAGGTTTGACTGGAAATCTTTTTGTGAAAATGAAAAAAAATAGCGGAATATAGAAACAAAAGTGTATGAGGAACTCACTAGATATGAACCAAAGAAGTTGTTTCGACTTCGATCACACCATGCTGGAGTTAGTTGTTACAAAACAAGATTTCTGGAACAGACTGAGGAATCCCCTATGTTTGGTGCGTCAGAAACTATAGAACACTTGATGATAATGTGCCGTGAAGGCGAACAAGAGAGACGTAAAATAACGAAAATTTTCAGACAGAAGAAATTGCAGCCGAACTTATATATGTTGTCATGACGATTTGATAGTGAAGAAGAAAATTGTACGACATTTCGTCTTGTCATACAGTTTCTGACAAGGTTTGGAAGATTAAAGGACATTTGAATTACAGTTCCAGTAAAGAATATTTCCTCCTACTATTGAATAAAAAGTGAGAATCAACTTACCATAAAATGTCCCTTAGGATGAACAGCAAGAGGGGAGTCAACGTCAACTCAAAGATAATTGACCAGCACTTGCGATTCTTAGCCAAGCAAAATGAGTCCCAGAGGAGTTCAAATCTCCTGAGGAAAATGGCTTTCACACCACAGTTCAGTGAGACACTGGTGGCACTTTGTGCACTGTGTGAGGAAGTTCACAGCCAAATTCTAGCAGCGAACTTTGATGTGCATACAACAGACTTTGTATACAACAAAACATATTACTGCAACTTTGTATCTGGCGAGAAATTCCCTTCCAAATATGCATGAAATCTGGCAGATAAACTTGAAAAAGAGAGGTTGGAGATAAAACATCAATCAAAAGCAAGCATTTGAAGAGATGATGCGGTTCTTTGAAGCGAAGGATGACGAACAATTCATAGTCGTGATTTAGTCGACACGATGAGTAATTTTCTTGGTGATTTGGAAGAACCTATGAACAGCCAATTTAACACGAAGAAGCTCGTCAAGGAGAATTTTAGGGATGGAGTTGTAATTGCAAAGACTGACGGTAAGGCTAGTGTTGTTATATTAAGGCTCATGAATCATGCTGTACTGTTATATTAAGGCTCATGAATCATGCTGTACTGCAAAACTCTTTGGCACAATCAAATGATAGTGACGAAAACAAGAAGAAAATGAACATTGTTAGTGCTGTGTTTGAGTTGCTGAAGGGCGACATAAAATGTGTCACTCGAAATAAGACTAAGGTGTATCTGCAGCGGATTAAAACGTAAAAACGATCGATGAGCAAAACATGATCCATGATATGGGACTGTTAGTTTCATTCATACCACGTCTTCAGTCTTCACAAGCACTCAGACAAAGAAATACATTGAGCGCCACAGAAATACTTAAGGCGTGAGCATTACCCTATTCTTTACTAAAGAGCTTCAAGTTGCAAACCTTCCATCCTATGTCAGGAACTACCGATACTTTTTGCACCAGATCCTTCGCGCAAATTTGAATCTTCTGTAAAATTAAATAAAAAACAAGTTTTTTTTAACTGAAAGTAAGGAGCGACATCAGAACTTAAAACGGACAGAAATTATTCCATATATGAAAGGGGCTATCCCCTCCTCAATGCCCCGCTCTTTGTGCTAAAAGTTTTTATTGTTTTAAAGGTATAGTTGTGAGAAAGAGTCAAACTTTAGCGCAAAGAGCGGGGCGTTGACGAGGGGACAGCCCCTTTCATATACGAAATAATTTCTGTTCGTTTTGAGTTTTAATGTTGCTCCTAACTTTCAATTAAAAAACTTGTTTTTTCTAATTTATTTTATGAAAGTTTTTGAATTAATGCAGGTTTTGATTGTGGCTAACCGTATATGAATAATTAAAACGAAATTTGTACATAATTTTACTTTTTTTGGCTAAATGGCTTCCTCAAAGTTATAATCGCACGATTTTGAAAAAAGGGTGGGGGAGGGGACCTTTATACTAAAATTTAAATGTTGTTCCAATTCTTCAATACTGACCCTTGAATCACAAAGGCCTTTTAATTAGAATAGATAACTCTTTTGAAATTACTAAAAATACTTTAGCGTAAAGAGCGAGGTATTGAGGAGGGGACAAACCCCTTACTGTACGTAATAATTTTGGTTCACTAATTTTTAATTTTGCTCCTTACTTTCAGTCGAAAAAACTTGTTTTTCTTGTTCAATTTCTGAAAGTAATTGAATTAATCCAGGTTATGGTTTTGGTTCACCGGTTGACCACAAAGGCCTTTTAATTAGAATAGATAACTCTTTTGAAATTACTAAAAATACTTTAGCGTAAAGAGCGAGGTATTGAGGAGGGGACAAACCCCTTACTGTACGTAATAATTTTGGTTCGCTTTAATTTTTAATTTTGCTCCTTACTTTCAGTCGAAAAAACTTGTTTTTCTTGTTCAATTTCTGAAAGTTATTGAATTAATCCAGGTTTTGGTTTTGGTTCACCGGACATGAAGAATTAAAAAGAAATTTTGCATATTAATTTTACTTTTTTTGGCTGAATGGCTTTCTCAAAGTTTTGATCGGGCGAATTTGATAAAAAAAAAAGAGGCGGAGGAGAGGGCCTAGCTGCCCTACAGTTATTTGGTTGCTTAAAAAGGTCACTAGACCATTTAATTTTATTTACGAACGTTTTTACTAGTAATAAATATACGTAACTTACAAATTAACTTGCGTAACGAACTTGTATTTTCGTATATTTTATTACGTATATGAGGGGGTTTACCATCCCGTCAATATCTCACTCTTTATACTAAAGTTTGAATTTTGTTCCAATTCTTTAAGAATGATCCCTGAATCACAAAGGCCGTTTAATTAGAATAAATAGCTCTTTTGAAGTTACTAAAAATACGTTAGCGTAAAGAGCGAGGTATTGAGTAGGGGACAACTCCCCCCCCCTCATATGCGTAATAATTTCTGTTTGTTTTAAGTTTTAATTTTGCTCCTTATTTTTAGTTGAAAAAACTTATTTTTTTATTTAATTTCTCATTGTTTGTTTAAATAACACTGGAAAATCCAGCGCCCTTTCATGGAAATTCTCTTCCCCCCTGATAAATTCCTCCGAGGAAAGATCCTCTTATTTAACCCCCTACCTCCTCCCCCAACCCTCCTACCACCAGAAAAAATCCTCCTTGAAAACGTCAGTATACGTCCAAATAACCAATACTATATGTAAACAATGGATAAAGTTCATAACTTGCTGCCTTTCTCCCGGTACTGTGGGGGATCAAGTCTTCCTCAAGGACATAGTTCATAAGATTTTTCGACTATGCTGAACAAAATGGCTATCTCAAAATTTTGATTCGGTGACTTTAGGGAAAAAACGAGCTTGGGAGGGGGTCTCGTTGCCCTCAAATGTTTTTGGTCACCTAAGAAGGGCAATAGAACTTTTCATGGTCATTAAAATGAGCCCTCTCACGATTTTCTAGGACCAAGGGGTTGATGCGATCACCCCTGGAAAAAAATAAAATAAACAAATAAACACGCATCCGTGACCTTTCTTCTGGCAAAAAAAAAAACAAATTCCACATTTTTGCAGATAAGAGCTTGAAACCTCTACAGTAGGGTTGTCTGATACATTGAATCTGATGGTGTGATTTTCATCAAGATTATATGACTTTTAGGGGATGTTTCCCCGTTTTTTTTATATGGCAATTTTTTTTCAGGCTTTTAACTTTTGATGGGTAAAACTAAACTTGATAAAACTTATATATTTAAAATCAGAGTAAAAATGTGATTTTTTTGATGTATGTATTGGGATTAAAATTCCGTTTTTTAGAGTTTCAGTTACTACTGAGCCGGGTCGTTCCTTACTTGTAGTTCGTTACCACGAACTGTTTGAAATGTCAAGACTGTTCCATATCCGCATCCCAAGTTGGCGAGAAACACTACAGACTATTTTTTCTTTCAATGAACCATTGGCTTACTACCCTTCAAGCCATGGTTGTGAACTTGCACACTTCTCGTGTGCAATGTACTCTTTTTTCATTACACTCTTTATCTCCATGGACCGGGTTTGCATTTTTTTTTTCCGCCAATTATTTGCTTTATGCACTCTTTTAAGAAATGATGATAGATAAAGTATTAGGGAAATAAAAAACTTCAATAAAATTGCTTGAGTGCAAAAGATAGTCATCTCGATATTTCCAACCATTTATGAAGAAGTTGATCGAAGTTTAAATAGCACGTAAAAACGTGATAATCAAAATAGGGTTTTATAGAAGAAAGTCAAAAGCTGTTGGGCACAACCAATCTTCTTAGAAATGGAAGAGTGAGTATGGAACTTGCAGTAAGGTGACGGGGAAACAACAACCAAACAAATATTTCGAAGTCCACACTCAAAGAGATAAAATTCTCCAGACTTTAGGCCTATGTACCATTTTAAAGTGTAAATGATCCAATCTCGGCTTCTGATCTCGGCCCAGGAATTTGCTCTGGGAGGGATCCATACTATCAAAATGACAGAAAAGAATATGAAAATATCGGGTAGCCCGAAGTTTTAGTTAAGACTCTTCCTGCTATCTGGGAAAGCAGTTGAGTTAGGTGAATGACACTATTATAAATGAATCCAGGGCCAGAAATATTGGAGCGAATTGAAAATGACAATGAAAAATGAGCCATATAGCTCTAAAAAGACAAAGGTATACGGAAAAAAAGATCTTTTTCTGTGGATCCTTGAATTATGTTGCCCTATCTTAATTTTGACAAGATTTTTGAAGATCATAAATTTCCGCTAGAGGGGGGGGGGGGGGGGTAAGCTGGGGCCACGTATTAAAATCATCCACGTTCCTTGCACTTACTAAATTTTAAGCAGGCTTGATAGTAAAACAGCTTTCTCTTTACCAAGCTTTGCTTATGGACAAAGCTTGTAATCAAACAGTTCGTGGTAACGAACTTTAAGTAAGGAGCGGCGTGGCTTAATAGTAACCGAAATTCTAAAAAAACAGAATTTTGGTACCATTAGATACATAAAAGAAGTTGGTTTATTATGCTGATTCCAAATATATAAGTTTCATTAAGTTTAGTTTAGCCAATCAAAGGCTATAAGCCTATGAAAATTTGCCTTATTCTTCAAATAAGGGAAAAGACTCGAAGAGTCTCTATGAAAATAGCGCCATCAGATTCAGCATATTAGAGAACCTTGTTGTAGAGGTTACAATCTCCTCTGTCCAAAAAATGTGGAATTTTCTATTTTTGGCCAGAAATAAGATCACGGATGCGTGTTTATTTGTCTGTTTTTCCTCCAGGGGTAATCTTATCGACCCAGTGGTCCTAGAATATTGAGAGAGTGCTCATTCAAACGGAACTAAAAGTTCTAGTGCCCTTTTTAAGTGACAAAATAGATTGGAGGGCAGCTAGGCCCTCAAATCATTGAATCCCAATCATTGAACAAAAAATAGTTCGATCAAAATTTTAAGATAACCATTTTGTTTGTCATAGATGAAAGGCCCAATAAATCTACCTTTGGATATAACATTACCCCCCAGAGCCGCATGGGAAAGGTGTTTAAGTTAAAAAATTTTCCCAATATTTACGCAAAGCATTTGTTATTTGGAAGTATAGATACAGTTTCGGGTGGGAGGGGGACAAATGTTCTAATATTTTTCCAGGAGGGGAAATTTCCATGGGGAGAGAAGTTTCAAAGGGTTGAAATTTTCAGGGGAAATTTTACACTGAGGAAATTTGTCATATTTTCTATATAAAATTTTTCTTATGTGTCCTGCTTTCTCTTCTTCGTCGCAATTATACGCGGGGAGATGTTAAAGGTGAATTTCCAGGGTAGATTTTTCACCACTACACTGGTGAACAGATGCTTCGATTCTTTGCATCTTCCAACCATCACCCGTACGCGACGTCCTACAGAGTTTATCTTCAGAAAATGGTCGACCTTAAAGAAACAAATCCTCAGGTCTTCAAAGAAATCATAAACAGCAGTTTCGTGATATGGTGCTCAGACAGGTTTTGGCTGGTTTTTCCCTTGACCTGGTCATGGAACAAGTATTGATGTACTCTCTATATACTAGAGGAGGTATAGCACGTCCACGCGGTATGAGCGAGGTGCAGCGTTTAACATGGCTTTTCCAAGACTTCACGAGGTATCTTTTGTGACTAGTGAGCAGCAAAACGACGCAGGGGTTACACGAATGAAACATGAATTTAAAGATGTTGAAAAGGTTTTCTACTTTCTCCTGGATTTTTCGCCTTTCGCAGAGGAGCCATCTCTCAGAAATATAGTAACTGGCTAGATTGCAAGTGAGCACTCGGACATAGACGAGGCTACACCAATAGGTTGGACTATACTGAATGACATGACTGGAAAAGATGCAAAGATTTACACTTTCAAGAAGAAAGCAATTGCTATTATGCTTTCTCTGCTATTATTTTGCTATTACTTTCTCTGCTAATAATTGCCATTATTTGCACTATGAGAGTGTAAAGTAACCTGAAGTCAGTTGCAAAAATGCCTACCGTTGACCCTGCTTCCATGTTTTAAAGGCTGAAAACTGTTGCAACGAGTTCAAATGAGGAACTTCAGACGTTTTGAAGTACGAACTCTGCTTTCCCTCAGCTTTGTTATTTAAGCCGAATGGTATCCTTCAATTAGCGGTCAAACAGGCACTTGCACAGATCTGGCGCGAGGTCGAAGGTCTGTAACCAAAGACAGATTGCGTGATTAAAAGCCTGGATGAACCTCAGTATGTGCTAGATTGCGGGGACCTTCTGCATCGTTTACTCTAGAAGGAACGCAGCACCTACGTGGATATTTGCACCAAATAAGTCGACTATTTGATGCGAAGATATGAATGCGCTTTCATAGCATCTGATAGAGATTTTGCTGGATGTTCAATTAAAGACACAGCGCCTGGGAGGAGGATCATTTCCAAAAGCTGTCCTACGATGAGCATTCCGCGGCAGATGCTTTGTGTAGTACAATAAGATGATTTCCATAGCAACAAATAAAACAAGCGGGGAAATATCAGCACGTTGTCCAGCTACCTTAAAGATGCGGGATGTATGGTGTACCAGTCGCCAGCCGATGACGACCTGCAGATTGAGATGACTGCGGTCAAGTCGTTAGAACGCCAACCCACTTTCTTAATAGGTTAAGATACGGACTTACTAGTCCTTTTACTACCCCACGCGAAGAGAGACTGTTAACTGATATTCTTCCATTCCGAGTCAAAGTCACGGAAAACTGGAGGCCATCTGTGGAATATATTGGCAACTAAACTGAAACTTGGTGATATCCCTTGCGACAGAATTCTTTCCTCTATGTCTTTCTCGAATGCGATTTGACTTCGTGAATTTATGGCATCGAAAAATCTATACCACTGAACCACGCGAAAAAGAAAAAAAAACTTTCAGGATGGGCAAACTTTTCAGGACATGGGCACTGCTAAAGAGAAGGCCATGCTTATCTTGTTTAAGGCTGCAGAAAATGAAATAAATCTTGACCTGGTCTACTACTGGAAAATCTTCGTAAAATTTGGAAGTTCTGGGAAGTATGTAGAGGCAAAAACACTCCCACCAACAAGTGATGTTTGCAAGTATCATCCGCTTCAGTCTACTTCCAAGCACAATCGTAGAAAGAAGTTGAGTGTCGACTGGATACTCTGGATTTTTGATGGATTGTGTGACAAGAAGAATTACGAACTTTGTATTCAAATAGATCACCGTCACCACCTTTCCTTCTCTCAGTATTTCACTTTAATTGCTAGAGCGAATGTTCGACGCTGCGATGTTCTTGCAAATAGCAAGGCTTAAAATGTATCTCTGCTTGTAGCAATTGTAAAGGAACAAGCAGTTCTAACTGTGAAACATTTGGTGCCGAAAACCTTGAAGACAATGGTAGGGAACAAGAATACCAAATTTTTGAATAGTTTACCACTATCCAATGAATCTCTGTGTTAATGTGATTTTTATCGGCCTTATGTAATTGAACTGTGTGTTGCATGGAATCTTTGTATATTGATCTCTTATTTGGAACTTAGTGTCCTGTCTCAGCCAAGAAAAGCTCTTTGACCGAATGTTTTTGTTTTTTTTGTTCCCAAATATGAATCGCAACTTCCTCTCATCCTCCTCATTCTTACTCACTTTCACCAAAAAATGTTCAAGGCATATTGAGCTTTACCTAAACCCATTCTTGGTTTTTTACCACAGGCATGAGACTAGATATGTCTTGCCATGGACCAAGTTTAATATATGCCTGTGGACCCTACTTCTTTCTCAAACTCATTCTCTCTCAGAGCTTTGGGCTCCAAAACAACTTTCTTGACTTTGAATATTTAGTCTTATGTTAATCAGCAAAAAAAGCTTAGGAATGATATACCTGATCATAGTTGCTGGTATTTACTTAATCATCATTTTTTCTCAAGCTTAAATTCATCCTTAAAAAATCGAATTTATGAAAGAACTAGAGCAGCAAATTTTTGCCGTTTAGCTCTTTAACAACTTAAGCATTCATTTGACTGTAAATTTTGCAGCTAATTTTTTATCTATTTTGTTCTGTTGCTCTAAAACACAATATTTATGCTTGAATTGTGAGTTAAGTCGTTCTACTTTTAATAAACTTCATTTGGAACTTCCAAAAAAAAATTCGTAACTTTCACAGTCTACTTATCTAGAAGTCCATTCTGTTGATGGAAAATCCCGTTAGAATCCTAATGCGGACAAAAATATGTAGGTTATAAAGGTCCCCTGAGAAAAAATACATTGAAAAAAATGAAATCTCAAAAAGAAAATAACGCCTTGAAAGAAAATGAGATCCTGAAGAAAAAAAAATCTTGATAAAAAAGAAATCTCGAAGAAGAAAATCTCTTAGAGTATTATGTACCACCAATTTTTGTACCTTCATTACGTAACACACACATATGTACTGTCATTGCGTAACATTCATGTGTGCGCTGTCACTACGTTACATCCCACTTGTGCACCGTCATAACGAAACATCCACGTATGTGTTCCCCTCATTAACTATCGCGATTTCCCGCTTGACTAGTGGACTCTAATAAGTCCTATTACGGAACAACCAAAAGTAAAAAAAAATATTACGTAACAAGCAAAGAAAAAAACACTATATTAGGTAACACGTACCTGCGTCTCTTAAAAAACGTTCCCTATTACATAACATGCACCTACGTCTTCAAGAAGTTTCTCAAAAAATAAGTGTCGGGACCTGGAATGGAAGGGATATGGCTGCCCTTAAATAGATTTACCACTAACTACTAGAGTGGTCAGAAGAGTGAAAAAGGCAGCGATAAGCGCAAATGTTTTGACTCTTACTCTTTTTTAACAACTTTCACTCTTTTTTGGCCTTGATATGCGCTCTTATTTGTTGAATTTTATCATGGGTAGTAGGATGATGAGGGGAGGAAGGATGGGTTCGGGAGATAAGGGTGAGGCTAAGGAAGTAAGGGTGGGGCTAGGGAGATAAGGGTGGGCTAGGGAGGTAAGGGTAGGCAGGGGGATAAGGTGGGGTTGAGAGGAATGAACGGGGGGGGGAGAGTTATGTATTAATGATTAAGAGACATTTGATTTGTTATTATAGGTAAGTAGATATGTGGACTTTCGCGCAGATACAAACCCTCATAGATTTTCCCCAGCGCTAAAGTGTTGTATTTTATTTATTTATTTGTGAATGTTGAAAAAAAAATAAAAAACTTGAACTAAAACAAACTTGCCGTTTGGCAACCCTGGTAAGAAGCCAAAATCTTAATTCTGATGCTGACAAACTAACAAAATTCAGCGAACACTCCTTTTATTAGCCAGCACAAAAAATGTCAATTAGTAACGAACTGTGATGAATTTAAAAACTTATTCTGGAAAACTAAGCTTTTCAAGAAAAGGAAAGTGCTAGTATATAAACCAAAGCTGAACAGAAATTAAGTCAAATAATAATTCATGCTTAAAACAAACGAAAATCATCATTAGTAAATATATGAAACTCAAAACAGAAATTCAATGAATAACCAAATCGAACATAAAAAAAAACAGAAATTACCAAAGATAGAAGTAGTTGTAAGGCTCTCTAAGCCTTTTAAAGGCTAGAGCGTCATTTGCGCTTTATAGAAAGCAAAATATATTAATTTGTTTCAGTACTTAGTTATTATTACGATTTCTTTGTTGTTGTTTTTTTTTTGGGGGGGGTTGTTATTGTTGGTATTAAGGAGTGGTGAGGGATACTTACTGAAACTCTAAAACCTGAATTTTTCGTATAGTACAGAAAAGAATCGACTTTTTATCGTTTTTTTAAACATGTAAGAATCCTTCAGTTTATGTTTATCCATAAAAATTTTTGGGCCCGAAAATATTTGCTATATTTGTGAAAATGGGCCGAAGCAACCCGAAAAGGATAATTTATCTTACTGAAAAATACACCATAAAATTCAATGTATCAGAGAACACTATTGAGAGTTTTCAAGTATGTTTAAAACAGTAGAATTTTGCATTTTTTTTTTTCAAGAAGAAAGATCACAAGTGCTTGTGTATATGTGTTTTTTTTCTGATGGGATCCTACTTACTACAACAAGCTGTCCTAGTAAATCGCAGAAAGATTCCTTCGACCAAAAATTAGAAGTTTTAATGCCCTTTTAAAGTAGAAAGAAATATTGTACCAGAGGAAAACTCTGTTTTCTACCATTTTTTGAGCAGAACTATTTTGGCCCAATAGATGCCAAAACGCCATTGACTGAGAATTCTAAGATAGCAAGTCTATTTAAAATTATTAAAAATTACTTACTGAGCGCTCTAGTTTCAGAGGCAGAAATGATGCTCGGGATTACATTCGTGCCTAAAGATGCATGAAGTTGATACAAAATAGAGGGTTCATGTAGTCGTTTTTGTAAAGCTTAATTTGATTATGTTGATCGGTAAATACGTTTTTCGACCACACTGCTTTTCCATTTACCAAAAATTAAGAGATAAATACGGGTTTAATATTAAATGTAGCAGTGGAACAAAAGCGACATAAATGAAAAAACAACAACAAATAATTAGTTATTATTAAGTCCAAATTTTTCAGCTCCACGCCTGGGAACAGAATATATAATATAGAATGTATTAATCTGGTAAATTTAATTGGAGTGATGGCCTGGGGTTTTACGACCCCTTCATTTTTAACATATCTCATTTATCAAATGATAGAGGAGCATTACCTTTTGTATGCTATAGACATTCGTTTTTGCCTTGGTCACTGATTAAATAAAAAAGACAAGTTTTTTTTACCTGAAAATGAGGATCGGCATTAAAACGAACAGAAATTATTCCATATATAAAATGGGGCTGTCCCCTCCTCAACGCCCCGCTCTTTATGCTAAAGTTTGACTCTTTCTCACAGCTCTACTGATAAAAAAAATAAAAACATGTGTTAATTCATTCGATGCTTGGTAAAAATATGTATAGCTGTGCATAAGTTAGCATCAGCCATTACGAAAGAAGGCCAGTGGGTCTTTGTGCTGGTGATTGGAGCCTGCCTCAACCTCAAACAGTGATTTTTTTTATGCCCAAATCTTTTATTTCTCTAATGATCCTTAATGTAAATATAAAATTAGGTTTTATTTGGGGTGGTGGTGTTGAGATTGATATACAATTGCCTTGATTACCATGATTTTTAGACTATGCTTGCAACATGGGATAGAGCCCTTCTTTTTGGAGACAATCTTTTTCTGTGTAACATAAAAGATTACATTTCCATGCTCACCAGTACAGGTAGAAAGGTCTAGATGGGGGGGGGGACTTCGAGTGCTGTCAGGAAATTACTTGAGGAAGAGTGCTGAAGAACATGCCTTGAAAAACGTGGAAAATATGTCACTGTAACTAAATCTCGACATTCCGTACTAAGAAATGTTTAGGAGGAGTGCAAAGGTGATTTTAATTCTCAAAACATTATTAGTCAAATATTCAACTTGAATACAAAAATCTCAGGTCAGAGAACAAGCTCCCCTCTTATTGTAGAGGCTATGCTTTATTTGGATAACTATACTTCAAATTAGCACTCAAGTACATTTCAGATGCACTAAATGAGCTCTTTTTCTCAAAGCATTAAATTGCAAACTTACATTTTTATTGAACAAGTCGTGTATGGAGTGTGGTAGTCCCTGAGTGTTGCGTTGAAAATAAACAGAAGTTTGGAGTGTGGTAGTCCCTGAGTGTTGCGTTGAAAATAAACAGAAGTTTGGAGTGTGGTAGTCCCTGAGTGTTGCGTTGAAAATAAACAGAAGTTTGGAGTGTGGTAGTCCCTGAGTGTTGCGTTGAAAATAAACAGAAGTTTGGAGTGTGGTAGTCCCTGAGTGTTGCGTTGAAAATAAACAGAAGTTTGGAGTGTGGTAGTCCCTGAGTGTTGCGTTGAAAATAAACAGAAGTTTGGAGTGTGGTAGTCCCTGAGTGTTGCGTTGAAAATAAACAGAAGTTTGGAGTGTGGTAGTCCCTGAGTGTTGCGTTGAAAATAAACAGAAGTTTGGAGTGTGGTAGTCCCTGAGTGTTGCGTTGAAAATAAACAGAAGTTAAAGAAAAAAAATTAAAGAACAAAATTGAAACTTAAAACGAACCGAAATTACTTCATATATGATGGTAGCTTCCCACCTCTTTCTATCCTCCTCCCCCACCTGCTTACGCAAGAGTTGGAACTTAAGTCCAAATTCTTTAAAAATTGCTTAAACATATGGGCAGTTGGAATTGCATAAGAACTATTCTCGAAGTACTAAGAACTACACCTATATGCTAAATAATTTCTGTTCGCTTTCAGTTTTAATGTTGCTTCTTACTTTCAGTTGAAAATACTTGTTTTATTTTATTTAATTTCTGGTTTGTTTTTCTAATAATGTTGGTAAATCTGGCTGATCCTCCGCGAAAAATTTCCTTTCCTCACGGGGAACTCCACTATGGAAGTTTTTCCCACATAAAAAACACCCCGCCCCCTGTAAAATTACCTCCGGACAAATCCATCCTCACTAAACATTCCCCCCATCCTCTGAAAAAATTTTTTGTGGGCGATTCAGCCTAAAATATTCTCCTTAGTATGCTTTGATTTGAAAAAGACTTACCATTTTTTTATCACTCTTGAAATACAGTTTCTGTGTTCTGGGAATATGATTTTTTTCCCTAGAAATCCAAGCCCGTTGAAAAATTTTCCTGAACAATCCCCCGGAACATCTCCACATGCAAAATTAAGTTGATAAAGAGGAAGTAAGACAAATAAAAAGAATATCATAGAGGAATTCTATGAAATCCCCTCAGTGTTAAATTTCCGTTCACCCCTGGAAATTTTCTTCCCCATGGAAAATCTCACCATGGAAACCAACTCCAAGCACACAACCCCCCTCTCCCTCAGAAAAATGTCTGTATACTCTCCAATAATAAATACTATACGGAAGCAATGGGCCAATTTCATACCTTACACCCCTTTTCTCACGGGCCGTCGGAGGTTATGTTACTCTTAAAGCCAGAGTTATTGGATTTTTCAATTATCATGAACAAAGAGGCTATCAAAATTTTTTTATTGGACCATAATATGGAAAAAATATGCGTGGAGGTGGGGCCTGTTGCCCTTCTATATTTTTGGTAACTTAAAAGGACACTAGAACTTTTAATTTCCGTTTAATGCACCTCTCCTGATCTTTTAGGACCACTAGTTTGACACGATCATCCCAGAGAAGAAGAAACAAAACGAAATAAATAAAAAAAATAATAACACGCATCCGTGATCTTTCTTCTGGCAAAAAAATGCAAAATTTCACATTTTGGTATATAGGAGCTTGAAACTTCTACTATAGTGTTCTCTACAGTAGTAATATGGTTGTGTGATTTTCATTAAAATTTCTTGACTTTTCGGAGGTGTTTCCCTCCATCTTCTAAAATCACGCAAATTTTCTCAGGCTCATGGCTATTGATAAGTGACACTAAAGTTGACGAATGTTATTTATTTGGAATCAGGATAATAAGACAACTCCTTTGATGCATCTACTGATATCAAGGATTCGTTTTTTTGTTTTTCTTTTATTTCGGTTACTGTTGTTCATAGTCGCTACTTACTTACAATCCTTACTTAGAGATTAGGATGCACATTAATAACATAGATTACCTCTTCTCGTCAAAGTGAAATCAAACAGCTGAATCTTTTTAATGATTTTACCCCTTTTTAAATAGATGCTTTTCAACGTTTTCTTTTTGAAAGTGACCAATTTTCGTGACAGCATATCAACCAATCCGGAAATACTTCAACTCCCTCGTATCTTGAATTAGTGGGAAATCTATTCAGAAATATTTAATGGAAAGCTTGAGGGGAGGGAGAATGGAATTTTTGGAAACATAATGAACCTTACCGGTGCTCTATCATTGGGCAGTTGTTTTTTTTAAAGATAACTTAGGGATGAATTGAAATTCACTTAGTTGGTCATGATCGCTCAAATTAGAAAGAAATTCAATCTTGTTTGAAGCAGTGATTTTTCCTAATACAGTAAGAGCAATATTAGGCTTCAAATTTCCGATCTACTTCTTTATTCCTAGAGAAAGTTCACTTGTGATATTCCGCTGCTGAAATATTCAATAGATAATTTAACAAAGAAACAGAGACAATCGGTTTCTACCCGTTAATAAATCACTTAGTTTCATAGTCACATTTTTAATCACAGTTAGTATTCGTAACATATTGACTATAGGCTACACCTAATGTTATCACCGCTTTCTACAGGGATTTCACTAGGTATCACATCCGCTTTTACTGGCATCTATTCAAGAAAATATGGGGTGACGAATCTGGGGAGAGAGGGAAATTTGGTTGTTTTTTATTTCAATGACTACACTAAAATAGACATTTTTATAAAAAAAATCAAAATAAAATATTCATTTAAATTTAGAAGAAACGGAAAATGTAGGATTCAATTATTTCTGTGCCCCCCCCCCAAACAAAAAACTTGGAGCCCATTTTGACGTCCCCCAAAAATAATATAATACTCACAATGAATTGGCTTTAAGAACTTGTGACGCACATACGTGTAACCAAAGTCTGTAAATCTCTACTTGCAAAGCTCATTGCATCCACAAAATCGAGCACCGCGAACAGGAGCTAATTCTAGTCAATGCAAATCGCTGCTGTCACGCCCAAAGGTCATATCTGATATTTTAATCTTCTGAAATAACTGCTAAGAAATCCTTTCCTTAGGTGCACTAAAAAAGAGTGAGTAGGGCAATGTAAGTCGAATCACACTTTGATCCTCCTTATATAAATACCAGCTGATGTCCGTTAGGAAGGAGCTTCAGTAGGTCAATGTTGATTGAATCAAACTTTGACAGGGGTGTTGTTACGGGAGGGCAATCGCCCTACCCCAAAGCTGGAGAAAAACTATTATGTAGCCCATGTCCCTTAATTATCCAGATATGGAACCCTCTTGCCCACCAATAAAAGTACTGGAGCTACTCCCCTGCACTTTGACCCTCCTTATTTAAATACCTGCTGATCCTCCATTATGGAGGAGCTTCAGTAGGGCAATGTAAGTTAAATTACACTTTGATTCTCCTTATATAAATACTTACTGATCCTCCATTATGAAGGAGCTTCAGTAGGGCAATGTAGGTTAAATCACACTTTGATTCTCCTTATATAAATACTTACTGATCCTCCATTAGGGGGGAGCTTCAGTAGGGCCATGTAAGTCGAATCACACTTTGATGCTCCTTATATAAATACCTGCTGATCATCCATTAGAGAGGAGCTTCAGTAGGGCAATGTAAGTTAAATCACACCTTGATCCTCCTTATATAAATACCTGATGATCCTCCATTAGGGAGGAGCTTCGTAAATGGTTTTTGGCAATTATATCAAAACTTCGAAAATGTTGATGTAAGAGATTTCCGCATAAACCCTGTTAGTGAATTTAACCCCAGCAAATATCAAAGACGGGAAATCTCAACTCTACTAACCAGACACAGCAAAAAACTGAATAGCCAAGAAAACGTGATCCATGGAAAAGTTTTTCAAATCCATCATAATTGCTATATATTTTTCTCGGATTGGAAAGTTCCTTATGCTTTAAAACTATGATTTAAGGGAAAAATCACATTTTGTTCTATCTATTTAGGCTATTTTGGGGACTGAGGGTCTTAATATTTAAATGCAGTTTCTGCAAAACGGTGATTTCGGTTTTCATGTCCTTTGGTTTTGGATGGCCAATTAATCTTTCTGTCTCTTATTTTCTTTATTCGAATCATTTGTAAATATAAAGTCTCAGAGACCGTTAAAGAGTCATTCATTTTTCTTGGTGGGATAGTTGCAGTGAATTCAAAGGGTGCTACGTGACATTTAATAAAAAATTTTAACTTACAGCCAAACGCCACCAACTAAACAACTTTTTCAATTTGTCCAGTGTCCATGTTCATCTATCTTATTTGTTTTTAAGCTATATAGTAATGCCATTTTCTTCCAAAAATGAACAAGCCTACTTATTCACTATGAGTAGTTAGAAAATCAAAATTGTGTTATCACAATTGTCTTAGGCATCTTAATTACGTAAAAAATGAACATACGGATTCGTAATAACACAAAACGATCTTAATTCCAATTTTCAGTGTTTCTGTTCTTTTCTACAGCTTATGTTGCATAATAAAACGCCTTTTCTCTTGTTAGTCTAATAAAAATTTGGCTTGACATCCAACAAATTGCTATACAAATTATTATTTCACTACCCGACTTGTGCTGATCCCAAATCCAAAAGGCTCAGTCTAGCTATGATAGAGTTCAAGTTTCAAAATTGTGGCGGAACTGTTACATTGAGTGACATATTAAAATTTTAACGGGCATATTAACAAAGGTTTAATGTCAAAAAAGTTCTATAACAGCTCAAGTTCTATGAATTTGTATGTTATATTTATCAGCACTACAGTGGCCGTGAATACTACTACCAATTCTTTTTCAACAGGTTGTTTGAAGCCATCACAGTTGCTAAGTCACCTTCCCTGCCCTTTTTCTTCAAATTCTCACTCTCTACTGCTCTTATGAGCTCCCATTATCTTTAAGTTATTCCTTATGACCCATTCCCATTCAATTTGATGAGATTTTGCTTGTTGTTTGGCTCCAAATTCACTAACTGCTTGGACTCGTTTATGCCACCAGAGGTACCAAGGGCATATATAAACCTTCACAAATGTTTCCCGATGTAGTGACTGCTTGTTCCGCCTGAGATAGATCAAAGCAAACACTTTAGTTATCAAAAACTAAAACTAACTTCAAACAAGTTAATTTACGTCCATCGCCTACGTTATATTCGAACACGGATGGTCGGAAGTGCTTCGGAAAGGCATGTGTAATGTCAAATTGTTCCAAATCTCCATATTATCGACTTACAAATAACAAGGATTCTTCCCTGTGAAACTTGGATTGGGCCTAGTCGCCCAAAAGTCAAAATTAGGACATTATCTCTTGAATACAATCAAGTTTGGTTAGGACAAACAATCCTTTCTGATAGACTTCCCAAAGGCAGGACATTTAAGCAAGCATACACAACGCGTAAGAATACACCACATAAGTTGGAATCCTGTGCATATACCTTCGTAATGAGGTATCCTATTTTGCTCGAAATAGAAAAAGAAAGAGGTTCTATTTTGTATACTCACTCCTCCAAAACTGTCTTTTGAATTTATTTTAGCAAAGTATACTGTTAAGAAGAAAAAAAATACATACACCTAAAGATAGTCGGTGTACCAGAATTTTCTGCCGAAATGTCAAAGTAGCTACATTGTTGCAAAACACCTGCATATTAGAATTTGGCAGAACTTCCTTTATTTAGATTTGCTCAAGATGAAAAAAAACTTCGGTTAAGAATTGAACCACAGTACGTTGAAACTGATAGAAGGGTTTATCTGAGGCATTCAGTATTTATAATCTGGAAACTATTCAACCTGTTGGGACGGATGGGATAGGATGTAAAGATTAGAAAAAAAATCAACAGCAGAGTAAATTCCTCCTACGGAAGTGCCTTGGGTATTAGGTAGTCATTACAAGGGTGGAAAAAGGAGCAGGCTTTGGCTGTGGGTCTGCAACCCACATCCGGGACCATGAAAAGTGATGACGGATTCCCACCTAGGCTTATTAGCATTGTCAGAAGTGCGGTGGACTGGCTCAGGAATAAAAAAGCTTGATGCTAACCATACGTCATATACAGCGGCCCAGCAAATAAGCGAGGAGCCGGAGTTCCCATGATGATGCCAAAGCAGACCCACAAGTCACTCCTGCCTACCCAAAAATATTAACTGCAAGTTTTTGGGAACAAAAGCCAAATTATCAGTCGTTGTCTGATAAACCCCAGCAAATGAAACCACTAATGGAGAAAAAGGTGAGTTCTATAGATCTTTTCAAGCCGTAGCCAAAGATACACCAAGCCATGACATCGTGTGCCTCCTTGGAGACTTTTATCTTAAAGTTGGAAACGACCAATCCTTCAGCCAACAAGTTCTTGGTAAACATGTTCTGGGTCAAAGAAACGAAAATGGGGAGCTTCTTATTGATTTTACCCTAATGAAAGACCTTGTAGTTGGAGGTTCTCTGTTTCTCCATCTAAACGTGCACAAGTGCTCTTGGACTGCGCCAGATGGAATGACTAAAAATTAGATTGATCACTGCTTCATAAGCAGAAAATAGCTATCGAGTCTACAAAATGTTTGGGCCTATAAAGGAGCTAACGGATCAGATCATTACTTCATGATAGCCTTCATCTGTCTAAAATTAAAGAAGATATGCAGCAAATTTACAGTCCCCAGCCCTATTTTTGACCTTGAGAAACTCCAAGACAAGACATTGAAATGAGCTATCACAATTGAGCTATACAAGAGATTTAAAGCCCTATCCGTACCAGAGGAGGCTGAATGTGAAACAGTATGGGAAGCCGTGAAAGAATCCTACCACGAAATTGCTAAATCAACTCTGGGTGCCCGTAGGAGCAAAGAAGACCAGTGGCTGCCCGAGCAAATGTGGCAAATAATAGAAGAAAGAACGAAGATGAAAGTGACTCTCCTCCAACAAAAAGTACCTGATCGTCTTGTTTTACGAAATGAGAAGTATAGAGCACTTGACAAAGATATAAAGAAAAGTGACTGTACTGATAAGTGGAACTTTCTATAGCATAAAATACTGCATGCAAAAGAAGCAGCAAAAAGAGGAGAACTAAGAACCGTTTACGGGATCACCAGTAATATAATGTAGAAACGACAAATAGAGACGGTCCTATCAGAGATTCATTGGGGGTACTGATGACAGAACAGAGTACAGCAACGAAGTATGGGGAAATCGTTTTGAAAGTTTACTGGACAGACACGTCCCAAAAGAGCACCCTGACATTCTAGATATTCCCTTCTTCTCGCTGAGTACCAGCACAGGTCCACCTTCTGCCACTGATATACGAGAAGCAGCCAAGAAACTGAAAAACAGAAAATTACAGAGCCTATACCACATATCCGCAGAGATTATAAAGGCATCAGTATCCTTATGTATCTCCCTTTGGTCTTTACTCTTCACTCGGATTTTGACAACGCCTAAAGTACAATCAGACTGGAAACGCAGCACACTCATCAGGATATTCAAAAAAGGAGACATAAATGATCCTGACAACTGGTGGGGTATAAGTTTACTGTCAATACTTGGGAAGATACTCTCACATATTATCCTGTAGAGGATCAGAACGCAACTGGATCATCACCTCCGAGACAAACAGAATGGTTTTCAGAAAGATTGCTTGTGTGCGGACATTTTATTCAAGCTTAGACTTCTAACTGAAGGAAACAGAGAGTGGTGTTTGAATATTTATATGATCTTTGTGAACTTCGAGAAGGCCTTTGACTCCGTAGACCGTGAAAGCCTTATGGAAGATTCTCATCGATATTGGAATCCCTGAGAAAATAGTGACGATTATTATTGCCATGTATGAGGTTAGCAAATGTTGCATCAAGACACCAGAGGGCCAAACTTGTTTCTTCCGGATTTTGTCAGGAGTAAAACAGGGGTGTGTTCTATCACCATTACATTTTGTGATATTACTTGATTACATCCTGCGTAACTCAGAGACAGGAGGTATCAGATTAAGCCTCTAAGTCCGAGCCAATGATATTCACTTTGCAGACGACTTAGCAGTGCTTGGGTCAATCAAAAAGTGGTTTCAAGAATTACTGGACGAGGTCATGGTAAGGCAAACAATCTTGGCATACGTTTGAATGCTGATAAAACCAAATGTATGGTGACTAGTGACTCTTCTCTGTCCATTAAGTTTGGTAACCAAGATATTGAACAAGTTGTCCAGTTCTAATACCTAAGAAGTCTCTACGGAAACGCTGGCTCGACAATGAAAGAAGTACTCACAAGAATAGGACAGACAAATGGTGCCCTCAACAAACTATGCCAAGTTTGGATGTCTCAGAGATTTTCTATTCACCTAAAGCTACGCCTTTTCAACAGCAAAGTTATACCAGTACTAATCTCCACGGCAGAAACATGGAACATGAATCAAGAACGAGAAAGAAGAGTCATGGCTTTTGAAAGCTCGTGTCTCCGAAGAATATAGAATATCCACTGCTCACAGAAGATAATAAACCAGTCGATCCGTGAGAAGGTGAAACAGCCACCAGTAACGAACAATATCAGAGTCAGAAGGTGGAGATATTTGGGACATCTTCTACGTATGGATGATTATAGATTCCCAAAGGCCACTTTACACTGGCAACCACCGGGAACACGTTGCTGGGAAAAACTCAGAAACACACTACGCAGGACCTACCAGATGGATGTGGGAAGACATTACACAGCAGCAAACCTAAGGAAAGATTGGCGGCTCCTTCTTGATGCCTTTGGTGCCTCAGGAAGGACAAGCTGAGCTGAGGTCTAAGGTAAGGTAAAATAGCCTTTGAGGAAGTTATTATGTACCATTAGCATATAACATTTTGTGTTTTTAACCTATGTATCAGAATATGAAGAACTTTCTATTATTGGAGGGAAGAGGAGAGGGAAGGCTATTTCTCGAATAGTAGCACTATACTAGCTCACAAACGAAATGAAGCAATATGAGCGAACATTTATAATCATGATGGCCCTAATACTAGCAACTGTTTTTTTTTTGGGGGGGGGGTGGTAAATCTTCCTTTGAATTATTATAAATGACAAATGACTTGTGATATGTTGTGCACTCATATTTGCCCCAATGATTTGCTGTTACGACATTTTACTTTTTTAATATATTTCCTTTATAATAGCTGCTTCATAAACGAAATACAAAATAACAGACAAGATTTCTAATAAAGCACTTGAAGGTTTAAGCTACATTCTATAAAAATAAATGCACAAATGAATAAAAAAAAATACAAGCACAGTAGTCATCTCATCCCTAACAATTATTCTCCTTTAAAAAAAAGTTCTTTGAAACAGTCTGCCTATATTTGACGAGTTCAGAGTAAACATGGAGTTCTTACGATTTTAGCTACTTCTTTTACAATAGTACTATATTTTTGTACCAAAGAATGAAAAAAAATGTACATGCCCGGATTTCTGATCACGGATTTATATATATAGCCTATATATATTTTTTTACTATTTGTTCTATAATTGCACTATGCTGCCGCTCAAACGAGTTTGAAAAATAAAGGACGAGATTTTAATCAAAAGGGTCATCTTCTTCCTAACAATCGTCCTCCTAAGAAACTTCTCTTTGAATAAGTATATCTAACGAAAAGAAAATTCTTTGTTAAGTTTCGAAGGAAGTGCCAAAGACGAATCTTCAATTTCTGTTATAAGTTCTTTTCATTGGATGTTTATTCCAAAGGGAAGTGGACTTGCCAAGGGGAATTATTGCCTTATCAAGATCTTACAATTTCCCAAACTATGCTATTCCCTATTTTTGACCTTGAGAAACTCAAAGACAAGACATTGAAATGAGCTATCACAATTGAGCTATACAAGAGATTTAAAGCCCTATCCGTACCAGAGGAGGCTGAATGTGAAACAGTATGGGAAGCCGTGAAAGAATCCTACCACGAAATTGCTAAATCAACTCTGGGTGCCCGTAGGAGCAAAGAAGACCAGTGGCTGCCCGAGCAAATGTGGCAAATAATAGAAGAAAGAACGAAGATGAAAGTGACTCTCCTCCTACAAAAAGTACCTGATCGTCTTGTTTTACGAAATGAGAAGTATAGAGCACTTGACAAAGATATAAAGAAAAGTGACTGTACTGATAAGTGGAACTTTCTATAGCATAAAGTACTGCATGCAAAAGAAGCAGCAAAAAGAGGAGAACTAAGAACCGTTTACGGGATCACCAGTAATATAATGTAGAAACGACAAATAGAGACGGTCCTATCAGAGATTCATCGGGGGTACTGATGACAGAACAGAGTACAGTCAACGAAGTATGGGGAAATCGTTTTGAAAGTTTACTGGACAGACACGTCCCAAAAGAGCACCCTGACATTCCAGATATTCCCTTCTTCTCGCTGAGTACCAGCACAGGTCCACCTTCTGCCACTGATATACGAGAAGCAGCCAAGAAACTGAAAAACAGAAAATTACAGAGCCTATACCACATATCCGCAGAGATTATAAAGGCATCAGTATCCTTATGTATCTCCCTTTGGTCTTTACACTTCACTCGGATTTTGACAACGCCTAAAGTACAATCAGACTGGAAACTCAGCACACTCATCAGGATATTCAAAAAAGGAGACATAAATGATCCTGACAACTGGTGGGGTATACGTTTACTGTCAATACTTGGGAAGATACTCTCACATATTATCCTGTAGAGGATCAGAACGCAACTGGATCATCACCTCCGAGACAAAAAGAATGGTTTTCAGAAAGATTGCTTGTGTGCGGACATTTTATTCAAGCTTAGACTTCTAACTGAAGGAAACAGAGAGTGGTGTTTGGATACTTATATGATCTTTGTGAACTTCGAGAAGGCCTTTGACTCCGTAGACCGTGAAAGCCTTATGGAAGATTCTCATCGATATTGGAATCCCTGAGAAAATAGTGACGATTATTATTGCCATGTATGAGCTTAGCAAATGTTGCATCAAGACACCAGAGGGCCAAACTTGTTTAACCCAGATTTTGTCAGGAGTAAAACAGGGGTGTGTTCTATCACCATTACATTTTGTGATATTACTTGATTACATCCTGCGTAACTCAGAGACAGGAGGTATCAGATTAAGCCTCAAGTCCGATCCAATGATATTTACTTTGCAGACGACTTAGCAGTGCTTGGGTCAATCAAAAAGTGGTTTCAAGAATTACTGGACGAGGTCATGGTAAGGCAAACAATCTTGGCATACGTTTGAATGCTGATAAAACCAAATGTATGGTGACTAGTGACTCTTCTCTGTCCATTAAGTTTGGTAACCAAGATATTGAACAAGTTGTCCAGTTCTAATACCTAAGAAGTCTCTACGGAAACGCTGGCTCGACAATGAAAGAAGTACTCACAAGAATAGGACAGACAAATGGTGCCCTCAACAAACTATGCCAAGTTTGGATATCTCAGAGATTTTCTCTTCACCTAAAGCTACGCCTTTTCAACAGCAAAGTTATACCAGTACTAATCTCCACGGCAGAAACATGGAACATGAATCAAGAACGAGAAAGAAGAGTCATGGCTTTTGAAAGCTCGTGTCTTCGAAGAATATAGAATATCCACTGGTCACAGAAGATAATAAACCAGTCGATCCGTGAGAAGGTGAAACAGCCACCAGTAACGAACAATATCAGAGTCAGAAGGTGGAGATATTTGGGACATCTTCTACGTATGGATGATTATAGATTCCCAAAGGCCACTTTACACTGGCAACCACCGGGAACACGTTGCTGGGAAAAACTCAGAAACGCACTACGCAGGACCTACCAGACGGATGTGGGAAGACATTACACAGCAGCAAACCTAAGGAAAGATTGGCGGCTCCTTCTTGATGCCTTTGGTGCCTCAGGAAGGACAAGCTGAGCTGAGGTCTAAGGTAAGGTAAAATAGCCTTTGAGGAAGTTATTATGTACCATTAGCATATAACATTTTGTGTTTTTAACCTATGTATCAGAATATGAAGAACTTTCTATTATTGGAGGGAAGAGGAGAGGGAAGGCTATTTCTCGAATAGCAGCACTATACTAGCTCACAAACGAAATGAAGCAATATGAGCGAACATTTATAATCATGATGGCCCTAATACTAGCAACTGTTTTTTTTTTGGGGGGGGGGGTAAATCTTCCTTTGAATTATTATAAATGACAAATGACTTGTGATATGTTGTGCACTCATATTTGCCCCAATGATTTGCTGTTACGACATTTTACTTTTTTAATATATTTCCTTTATAATAGCTGCTTCATAAACGAAATACAAAATAACAGACAAGATTTCTAATAAAGCACTTGAAGGTTTAAGCTACATTCTATAAAAATAAATGCACAAATGAATAAAAAAAAAATTATAAGCACAGTAGTCATCTCATCCCTAACAATTATTCTCCTTTAAAAAAAAGTTCTTTGAAACAGTCTGCCTATATTTGACGAGTTCAGAGTAAACATGGAGTTCTTACGATTTTAGCTACTTCTTTTACAATAGTACTATATTTTTGTACCAAAGAATGAAAAAAAAATGTACATGCCCGGATTTCTGATCACGGATTTATATATATAGCCTATATATATTTTTTTACTATTTGTTCTATAATTGCACTATGCTGCCGCTCAAACGAGTTTGAAAAATAAAGGACGAGATTTTAATCAAAAGGGTCATCTTCTTCCTAACAATCGTCCTCCTAAGAAACTTCTCTTTGAATAAGTATATCTAACGAAAAGAAAATTCTTTGTTAAGTTTCGAAGGAAGTGCCAAAGACGAATCTTCAATTTCTGTTATAAGTTCTTTTCATTGGATGTTTATTCCAAAGGGAAGTGGACTTGCCAAGGGGAATTATTGCCTTATCAAGATCTTACAATTTCCCAAACTATGCTATTTCTCTTCTAAAATGCCCTGAAGTATTCAGTTACCATAACAACCATCAACTCAATTTATTAGGAGGAAAAACAATTTTGAGCCCGGATTGGAAAAAGTCTAATCTAATTTTGATGGTTTTCCCTTAGGCAGAAACTAGACTTTTATCCAATAGCGTAATTATAATAGAACATATGTCATCAACGTTAATTTATGTGATATTACATGTTTCAAAATCTTCACTGATTTCACACTAGGAGCTTCTTATTCAGGATTATTGGGGGGGGGGGTAAACATGTATTTAAACTCTAGCAGGGAACAATTATGATGTGTTTTCGATTTTATTAATAAAACGGTATTTTTCAATGAAATTACTCAAAACAAGGTATCTTACAAAATCAAGAGAACTTTTACCTCCTCCCCCCACCCGACACACACACACACACAAAATTGACGTGTATATTGATTACAGAGACTGTCTGGCAGATACGGACGTAGTTTCAGCCCTCGCACGGAGCATGGTGCGTGAAAAACATTTGCTTAAAAGATTCATAATTGGAAAAAGAATTTTCTTATCCCGTTTCAAAAATGATATTCTCTATTAGTGTAGTAATGCCTGTCGAATAGCTACAAAAACAAAACGGTGCTGATAAGAAAATATTGGATAAGCCAGGAGACTTTACTAAAGGGCAAGACTGAAGTCCCATCAGACCTACCTATATGCCTGGTTTTAACTATTGCCTCACAGGGATTGATAATCAGGCGATAAGTATGCAGCGGTGAAAATGTTTGATGGAACAACGTGACGACACAAAAACATTTGTGCCTTAAAAAGTCAAACTTCGGCACAAAGATTATGGGGCTGCGGAGAAGACTGCACTCTCATGTATGAAATAATTTATCTGCGTTCCAAGTTTTGACGTTGCTCCTTACTGCCAGTTGAAAACATTATTTTTGTTTAATTTCCGATCGTTTCTGGCCTAGGCCTAGCCAAGATATGGCGTGGACTATAAGCTCTATAAGCATCCAATATCTGGTCGTTACATTGAATATGTCAATAATTGTTTGTATATATCAATTATTGTAAATTAATTGATAGCGTTCCATTTTGTCTATTTTCTGCTAAAGAGTGAACTTATGGGATAATAATTGAAAGTTTAGACAAACATGAATATTTAGACAAAATTTTCGATGAGTGGTAGGTTTGTTGAATCAGATCTTAATAATATTTTTAATACAGAACGCGTCGTATACACATATTTAATTACATTGAAGCATTGCGTATACATAAGAAAAGACCAGAATTATTACTGAAAACAAAGTTTCAAAGTTTCTGGTAGCACTTTCCAACCCATCTCAACCCATCTACAAATTTGTGTACAACTAAGAAAAATTGTTGTAATGGTGGGGGGTATAATTCCCCCTCCTGTCTCAATAATAAAATCGTACGCTCCCAAAAATCAAAAGAGTTTGACGAATTCCTGGTATGGACTACGATGACTTTTCAGGAGCGAATATGACACCTTACGGCATTTCTTCCTCTACAACTCGGAAGCAAAATATATAGTTTTTCTTATGTACTTTTAAATCGAATGGCTGTTTCTGAATTTTTGATTGATAGCAACATAGTCCTCTTTGGAGCAAAATCGTAGTATGGTGCTACAAAATGGGAGAAAATGCCACTTTTCTCAAGCTTTCCATCAAGTTTTTTTTTGTCTCCAGAAAAGGGTACTGGTACTTCTGATTTAAGTTTGAGTGAATTCTTTCTCTCTCTCTCTCTCTCTCTCTCTCTCTCTCTCTCTCTCTCTCTCTCTCTCTCTCTCTCTCTCTCTCTCTCTCTCTCTCTCTCTCTCTCTCTCTCTCTCTCTCTCTCTCTCTCTCTCTCTCTCTCTCTCTGTGTCTTTTAGGACCATTGATTCTACACTATCAACCCCAGAAAAAAACTACAAATAAATAAATACACGTGCGTGATCTTTCTTCTGGGGAAAAACACAGAATTTTACGATTTTATAGTTAACAGCTTGAACCCTCTACAGTAGGGTTCTCTCAATCTAATGGTGTGATTTTTATTTAGGTCACCTGCCTTTTTGGGGGTGTTTGTCCCCTTTTTTTGAAAATCAGGCAAAATTTCACAGGCTTGTAGCTTTTGATGAGTAGTACTGAACTTAATGATTTTTATTTATATTTGGGATCATCATAAAATTCAATTCTTTTCAGATATCAATTGGTAGCAAAATTTTCTTTCTTTTTTTTTAGTTTTGGTTAGTATTGGCCGGATTTGTAGCTTGCTTACAATTGGGTACCACGACCTGTTTGACAACCATTTGTTCTGCTCACATGTGAAACGAATGTGGAAAGTATGACTAAAAATTTACTGCTTGTCTAACTAATCAAATTAGTTTGACCATTGGAAATATTAAGATACTAATTCTTGGAAGTTTGAGTAATTTTTGGATTTTCAGTATTACAATGATCAAAGAGACTGTTCAAAATAAATCTGTTTTCAGTTAAGCCCAAATGACATTCTGGTCCTTAGAGGGTGTGGAAGGTGGTAATATCTTTTATCCGTGGTAATATCCATTCGTTTTCTTTACTATTTGTTTCTTTTCAGCTCATTTATTGATTAAATAAAAAACAAGTTTTTTCAACTGAAAGCAAGGAGCAACAATAAAAGTTAAACCGAAAAGAAATTATTACGTATATGAGGGGGGTTACCCCCTCGTAAATGCCTCAATCTTTACGCTAAATTTTGAATTTTGTAAAAACTTTAAGAATGACTCCTGAATCCAAAAAGTCAAGTAAACAATTGACAAAGTTCATATCTTGCATAACGTGCCTTGCCCCAAGGGACTGTTTTTTTTTCAACTTGCCCCAATGGACTTTGGGGAGTTAAGTCATCCTCAAAGACATAATTATTAGGTTTTCTGATTGTTCTAGAAAAATGGCTGTCTCGAAATTTTGATCGGGTGACTTTAGAGAAAAATGAGCGTGGGAGGGGGGCTTATTGCCCTCCAGTATTTTATATCCAATATCCTTAAAAAGGGCACTCAAACTTTTGATTTCCAATCAAATGAGCTCCCTTGTGATCTTCTACGATCGCAGGTTCGATATGATCCCCCCCCCTAGAAAAAAAACAAATAAACACGCATCCGTAATCTTTCTTCTGACAAAAAAAATGTAAAATTCCACATGTTTGTAAATAGGAGCTTGAAATCTCTACAACAGGGCTCTCTGGTATGCTAAATCTGATGGTTTGATTTTTACTAGGATCACGTTATGTTTTTGGGGCTTTTCCAAAACGTTATGTTTTTCCAAAATTGGGCAAATTATTTAAGGCTCGTAGCTTTTGGTGGATAGCATTAAATCTAAAGAATTTTACATATTTTTGAATAAGCATAAAAATACGATTCCTTTGATATATCTATTGTTATCAAGAATCTTTTTTATAGACTTTTGGTTAATATTGAGTCGCATCACTTCTTACTAAGTTCTTTACCACGAACTGTTTGATCCGTAGTAGTGTATGTCATCTTTAGATGTGATGTTATTTTCCGTTTTAATTTTTGTTTATTTGTGGCTACAATTTATTCCTTCATAGAATATCTGTTCGTTATAAGTTTGAATTATTACATAACTTTATTTCTTATCTTTTAGATTTTAATCTGGCTTTTTTTTTTATTTTTTAAGCTTATCTTTTTTGAGAATTATTTTGTCAATTTCTGTCCATTTTTATCTGACAAGGTTTTATTATTGCTTTGTAGGAACTCTTAAAATTTTTCAATGATATCTGTGCTATAAAACTTAGGGTGGATGGAGTGCAGGATTTTATTCGTTTTGATTGAAAATCAGCATACATTTTGAGATTTTATAGGGTTAAAGCCACCCTTCTTGCCATTTCACAAACACCCTTGAATAAACCCGTTACTAAATCCTGCATTTTATTGGAATTAATTTTTAAAAAAATCCCCTAAAACAAATTTTCCAAATAAAAGAAAAGAGCTTCATTAAGCCAAAAACCAGCAGAAATAAAATCAACTAATCTTCCAAGTACTACCAGAAATCACTATCAATAAATAAATGAAACTCAAAACGAAGAGATATTATAATAATTAGCCGAGTCAAACTCAAAACGAGCAAAAAATAAAATGAGTAGAGTTGATAACCCCCATGCCTTCTCAAGACCAGAACATAATTTGGGCTTTACTAAATAAAAATAAAAAATACAAATAAAAAAAATGACCGTGGGTTGTCAGTTTAATTGACATATACTGATATTTATTCCTTAAAGTTTTGATAATATTGTTTTATATGAACGTGAAAAAAGTGAAAACTTTTAAAATGTATTTTGTTTTCAGCATATAATATTTAAACAACTACTCCTTCCATAAAAACCTTACATGCCCCTGGGGCATAACTTACAAGCCTTGCCCCCGCACTCTGGGATATTCTGTCAACCCCGAAGGCCTTATTGCATGATTTTTCGACTAGTTTTAAATAAATGACTATCCCAAATTTCTATCGGATGGACTTGTGAAAATGCGACGTGGGGTAGAGGGCGGGTGGTTGTCCCTCTATCACTTTCACTCTAAAAACGGGCATTAAAACAACTGATTTCCGATCCAATGAAACTTTATAATTTTTCCGAAAAAAACTTTATATGCCCCTCTGGCATAACTTACAACCCTTGTGCAGAGGGCTGTTTGGGGGGGGGGTCATCCTCAAGGACATAATTTCCAGTTTTCAACTTCGCTGAATAAAAGGTTGTTTCAAAATTTTCATTATATGTGTTTTGGGAAATGATGGACGTTGGGGGGGGGGCTTGTTACCCTCCAACCCATTTTGAATATTAAAAAGGCAATATTCCTTTCAGGTTCCAATCGAATGAGCCTTTTTCGAAGCTTCTACAACAACAAATGGCCATCTTAAAATTTGTATCAGAGGCATTTTGGGATAATACGAAGTGTGTGGGGGGGGGGGGGGGTATTCACCCTCCAATAACTTTTAATTTCTTATAAGCACTAAAGCTTCTGATTACCAATCCAATGACCCCCTCCAAAGTTTATACGACCACGCTTTCTATAAAACCTTATATAACCCCATGGCATAACTTACAACCCTTGTCCTGAGGGCTTTAGAGGGATTGTTATCCTCAAATACATAATTTCCGGACCTTTTAACTTCGTTGAACAAAATGGCTTTCTCCAAATTTTGATCGGGTGTGCTTAGGGAAATGGCAGGCGTTAATAGTCGAGTTCATCTAATCACTTCGACTTTTAAAAGGGGCACTAGCCCCTGCAATTTCCAATTGATTGAGGCCTTTTTGAAGTCTCCACGATAATCTCATCAATACGAAGTGCCCTGGTCTAAAAAAGAAATAATAATATAGTGTGCCTACATCACTCTTTGCTTAGGTAGCGCTATTGCGCTGCCTATGATAGACTTTTCATTTTGTGTTTTGTTCAAATGTCTGTTTACTTAAATAAATGCACGTTAGGAAAGTCATTTATAAGAAAAAAAACATAGGTCACGATCCAACATAACGAGATTTTCCCTTTTATTTATTTTTTTTCTTTAATGGAGGCTCTTTGGACCCTGTCTATACACCCTGAAATTTTCAATTGTGCTGTTAAAAACACACTTTATATTACGAATTGTTTCTATTAAACTCTTCTTAAGAAATGAGTTGTCCTCATCCAGGTCCCCTGGGTTTAGTTTAATTACGCTGAAATTTCATGCTGTTTGGAGAAAGAGAAAAAACGTTTTACTCATTTCGGAGCATCGTAAGTGAATGAAGAAAATAAAATCGAAATATTTTATCTTCTTAAATCCGTTTTACCCAGTTCACATGTATCCTACTTTACAAGCCAAAAGGAGACAAAACAATTTTGGGCCTATTTTGGGAGTCATGGATCAAGTCCAACCATATTTTTGAATAGTTTTTGTCTTCATTGAGTCTCCACTTCATGTCTGAATGCTTCCATATTTATAGGGCTCAAATATTAAGACAGTGCCCCTATCCTAAGTTTTCTATGCAATAGATTTTCTTGGCCAAGAGCCTGTGACTGTAGCTTTTAAACTGATAAGAGACAAAAAGCATTTTGGCCCTTTCCGAGGTCCCTAGCTTTCCTCTCAGTAAAATTTCAGATCTCTTTTAGTCCAGGCATCGATTTTCAGAAACTCCGAGTAAATGAAACAGTTCGTGGTAACGAACTGCAGTAAGGAGCGAACCGGCTCAATAGTAAAATCACACCATTGAATTCAGCGTATCAGAGAACCCTACAGCAAAAATTTAAAGCTCCTATCTAATGTGGAATTTTGTATTTTTTGCCAGAAGACAGATTACGGGTGCATGTTTATTTGTTTTTTTGTTGTTTTTTATTTTCCCCAGGGGTCATCGTAACGACCAAGTAGTCCTAGAATGTCGCAAGAGGGCTCATTCTAACGGAATTGAAAAGTTCTAGTGCCCTTTTTAAGTGACCAAAAAATTGGAGGGCAGCACCCTCCCACGCTCATTTTTTCTCAAAGTCAACGGATCAAAATTTTGAGAAAGCCATTTTGTTCCGCATAGTCAAAAACCATAATAAATATGTCTTTGGGGATGACTTACTCCCCCACAGTCCCTGGGGGAGGGGCTGCAAGTTACAAACTTTTTCCAGTGTTTACATACAGTAATGGTTATTGGGAAGGGTACAGACGTTTTCAGGTTTGTTTTTTTTAGTTTGGGGGTGGAGTTGAGGAGAGGGGGCTATGTGGGAGGATCTTTCCTTGGAGGAATATGTCATGGGGGAAGAGAAATTCAATGAAAAGGGCGCAGGATTTTCTAGCATTACTATAAAAAAAACAATACTATAAAAAAACGAACAGAGATTATTACGCATATGAGGGGTTCTAAAGATACTTTAGCATAAAGAGCGAGGTATTTAGGAGGAGATAAATACCTCGCTCTTTATGCTAAAGTATTTTTAGTAATTTCAACTATTTATTCTGCGGCCTTTCTGAGTCAGAGGTCATTAATTAAGAATTGGGACAAAACTTACGATTTAGTGTAAAGAGCGAGGTATTAACCAGGGGACAAACCCCCTTATATACATAATAAAAATATAATAATATGAAAGTTTGTTACGTAAGTTAATTCCCAAGTTATGTGTATTTTTTTATGTGTCTCTAAAGAAGAGCACCATAACTTTTAATTTCCGTTCAAATAAGCCCTCGTGCGATGTCTAGGACCACTGGGTCGATACGATCACCCCTGGGAAGACGAAGAAAAAACAACTAAAAAACAAATAAACACGCATCCGTGATCTTTCCTCTGGCAAAAAAACAAAATTCCACGTTTCTGCAGAAATGAGCTGGGAAACTCTATAATAGGGTTCTCAGATACACTGAATCTAATGGTGTAATTTTCATTAAGATTATATGACTTTTAGGGAGTTTCCCCTTTTTATCAAAAATAAGGCAACTATTCTTCGGCTTGTGGCTTTTGATGAATAAAACTAGACTTGATGAAACTTACATATTTGAAATCAGCATTAAAGTTTGCTTCTTGTGATGCGACTAGTATCAAAATCCTATTTTTAAAGTTTCGGTTACTATTGAGCCGGGTAGCTCCTAGTAAGGATTACCACGTTCATTACCACTAACTGTTTGAATAAAGTCAATGCTTCGCATTCATGAGACCTAAATATCTTATAAATTATATTAACTTAAGAAAATTTGAATTACTAATCTGAAATGTTTTAATCTGACAGTTTCGAATTCTTTAGCCAATAATAAACAATTTTCAACCAGGTTTCCTCAAATCCCTAACTACCGGATATCGCTTGGAATATGGATGGAAATCAAAACACAAGCATTATACATAAACATTAGTAAAACATAGATAAAACTTAAACATAGAAATAAGGTCGTTAACCTGAACTAAATAACCGACGACAAAACATATGCTATAGCAAGTCTACTAAGGCAAAACATTAATTAATACGGCTTATTAAAATCATTCTGACAAATTTAGGTCCGTTAAAGAAACAACGTCTTTCTATCGTTTCTTTAATATCGATGTTTCAAACTTCCAAGTAAAATAGTCAAGGCCTAGGGTGTTTTTTCACAGTTGAAAAAAGTTTGAAAGAATAACAAGATAAGTCAAGCATGGTTCTGAAACGTGGGCACTTTGGAAAACGGATGAGGATTTGCCAAATGTTTTCTAAATAAATTATCTATGGATTGTTTTGGGTACACTTCTGATTGACCGCATTTCAAACAGTAACCTGTACAAAAAATCTGGTCCAATCCCTTCTTTCTAAGGCTATAGTGAGAGAAAGATTAAGATGGCCAGGATATGTTCTGCAGATGGAAAATGACAGATTGCCAAAGAACGTCTTGTTGGCCAACCATCTAGGGCCGCACGAAAAACAGGTCGTTTCCTAATAGGGTGGGAGGATGTTTTAAGGAAAGATTTAAGGGAAATTGGAACTTTTCGGGAGGGTTTATCAGCATCAGGTGGTTTAGAGCTACTGAGAGTTAGAATTACTAATTAGTAGTATAGTAGTAATAGATTTTTCAAACCCAAACCAACTTTAAAAAGGACCAAATTCAACGATTTGATATGACAATATCAAAGCAGAAAAATGAACAATATTTTGAACTATAAACTGTGTTAGATGGAGTGACTTAATTTTAAAACTTGATTAAGAAGCTTGAAATATTATTATTCAATTTTAACGTTCTTTTTATCCCTAATATTTTTTATCTAAAAATATTTTTTTTGATTAAAATTTAAAAAAAAATTATTTAAAAAAAAATTTATACAAATTTTTATCCCTAATATTTAAGTCCACTAATTCCAGTACACGTAAGTTCATCCTTACAGTTCGTAGTACACGACACTATAGTACACGTCAATGAGCCACCAGTGACCCCATAGAAAATGGTTTAGCGATATTTTCTAAGGAATCACTGAGTAAAAGTTTCAACTAAATGTCAATAAACATATTTCACTACTTATAACTTCCAATTTAATAGAGGTCGGAACCGTCTTTAGTGAGCCTTTCAAAAAAGAAGTTGTGTCACTTGTCACAGTTTATTAGTATGAATTCTTGCAACAAGAAGCCCCTCCTTAATGCATTGTTCAATACATTTCAAACATACTTTCTTCCCTTTAATGGGCGTGTTTTCATTGAGTTACAACGCTCAATAAGAACATAATTTACCTCAATAATTGAGTTGTATTGTGCTGATTTTCTTTTTTTTTCTGTTACCAATGGTTTGTGGCGTGAAGCTGAAAAATCAGGATCTTTGGTCTACAAATTATTGTTTATTTCAATCATAAATTATTATATTCAATAAGAACTGATAGAAAATCAGACAACAGTTTTATTATGTTTATTTAAACTTTAGCACAAGCTTTGCAGAGTTTAGCACAATGGCTGATGAATAAATAAGCACAAACGTATTTTTTGGAAAAACTACGGCAAAAGCATTCATGAAATTTGAAGTTTAACAACGAAGTGAAGTTGAAATTTGAAATTGAAATTTCATTGAACAACGTGTGAAGAAGTAAAAAAAAGGTAGAGAAGTATTTTCACATACAGTAATACGTATATTGGAATGAAAAGTTTTAAACCGTGAATGTAAAATGTCTTTCTCATAACAAGTGACATTTTTCCCTGATGCTGTTATTTTTTGCATCGTCAACTTTTTGAAATTGTAAATGTCCTTTTTGCAATATCAACTTTGTGATTATTCAGCATAAATTGTCATGAGGCTTTTTATTGAGGATACTTTTTCATCACTTTTGAAAGTTTAAAAAGAAACGGTACAAATTTTATTTAACTTTAGTAGATCATTTTAGTTTTCATCGTACTTAGCGTACTACATAGTATTTGTTAAGCATTAGACGGGGCCACTTTAGCATATTTAACGAATATAAACAAACATAGATACACAAGCATAAACATATTATAAACGAAAACCACATAAACATAAACGTATTATAAATAAAAACCCTATAATCGTACTGAAAGAATATACATAAATACATAAACATAAACATATTACAAGCAAAAGCACTCTTTACGCTCACATTCAAATTTGTCACTAAGTTTGGTATTTATGAGCTAACGTTTGTTGTTAAAAAAACTATCATTTTCGAGATTAACGGGGATAATTTGAACTCCCCTCCCCCTCAGGACCCATATAGCCTTAGTTGAAATATGAGCTCACACCTCCTAGTCAAAATATGAATTTAGTCTACGGGGTTCAACCTTCCCCCCTCCATATTTATCTGAAGGGCCTCCATTGTCTTTTGTTCATAAATAAAAAAAAAAACAAGTTTTTTTAGTGACATTAAAACTTAAACAAACAGGAATTACTCCGTAAATGAAAGGGGCTGCCTCGCCTCAAAGCCCTACTCATCATGCTAATGTTTTCATTGTTTTAAAAAGCAGAGTAGCAAGAAATAGTCAGTCATTAGTGTAAAGAGCGAGGCGTTGAGGAGGGGACAGCCCCTTTCATATATTTAATAATTCCCGTTTATTTTGAGTCATAATGTTGCTCCTACTTTCAGTTAAAGAAACTTATCTTTTTCATTTAATTTCTGAATGTCTTTGAATTAATGCAGGTTTTGAATTTGGCTCACCGCCCATGAATATTTAAAAAAAAATTGTATATGAAATATACCTTGTTTGGCTAAATGGCTCACTCAAAATTTTGATTGGACAATTTTGGGGAAAAAAGGGGCGGTGAGGGAGCCTAGTTGCCCTCCAATTTCTTTTGATTACTTAAAAAGGGCACTAGAATTTTTAATTTTATTTACGAACGTTTTTATTAGTAATAGAAATGCGTAAATAACGAATTAAATTACGTAAACAAATTTCTATATTCGTATATTTTCATTATGTATATATGGGGTTCACCCCTTGTCAATACCTCACTCTTTACGCTAAAGTTTAAATTTTGTTCCAATTCTTTAAGAATGACCCTTGAATCATAAAGGGTTTAATTAGAATAAATAGCTCTTATAAAAGTACTAAAAAAAATCTTTAGCGTAAAAAGTGAAATATTAACGATGGAGCGAACCCCCCTCATATACGCAATATGTTAGTTTTAAATTTTAATTTTATTCCTTACTTTCATTTGAAAAAAGTTGTTTTTTCTATTTAATTTCTGATTGTTTTTGAACAATGGTGGAAAATCCGGCGCCTCTATCATGAAAAATTCCCTTCTTCTGTGAAGAATTCCTCCATGGAAAGATCTTCCAACGTAACCTTCTCCCCCTCGCCCCCCATCACCAGAAATAAATTCATTGAAAACGTCTGTATACTTCCCAATAACCAATACTATATGTAAACAACAGAAAAATTTCACAACTTGCAGCCCTTCCCCAGGGGACTGTGGGGGATTATGTCATCCTCAAAGACATAGTCATTAGGTTTTTCGACTGTGCTGAACAAATTGGCTACCTCAAAATTTTGATCTGGTGACTGTGGAAAACAGATGAGCGTCGGAGGGGGCTTAGTTGCCCTCCAAGTCTTTTGACCTCTTTGAAGGGGAGCTAGAGCTTTTAATTTCCTTCTCGCGAAGTTGTAGGACCACTAGGTTGATACGTTTACCGCTGGGATAGAAAAAAAAACAAAAAACAAATGAACTCGCATCCGTGATCTTGCTTCTGGAAAAAAAAAAAAATCTCGCAATTTTGTAGATAGGAGCTTGAAACCTCTACAGTACGGTTTTCTGATACACTAAATCTGATGGTTTGATTAAGATTCTTTAAGATCATTAAGATTCTATGACGTAGATAACTTCGAAGACCACGCTGCCTTTCCATGACGAATGTAAAACAGTTCAAAATAGGGACGATACCTTTTTATTGACAGTTGTTATTTCAAAAAAGAAAAAGTTCGATAAGATTAGTAATAAGGATAACAGATTATATTTACCTATTAATTTTACTTGTAAGCAGATTGAAGATATTAATTTACCAGAAATTTTAAATCAGCGGCATGTGAAACAGGCCCTTTCTAGTAATTTGAATTATAATGATAGTCCAGTTTTAACTTATAAATTTTCAAAAACTATTGGGCAAATTATTTTTAATTATAATTTAATACTAAAAAGATTAGATAGTGATATAAATTGGAAACCGGTTTGTAATTGTAAGCAACTTGGCCCATTTGTAAATCCTACTTACAAACATGTTATAACAGGGGACTTGTCAATAATAAAGCAAAATGATCTTCAAATTATAATGAATAAAGGGGCTAATTGCCGTCTTTCTCATCATCTGAAACCATCGAGTGTTCTTGATGACTTGGAAAATGATTTTGATTTATTTATTGATAAGTGGTGTAAGAAAGAGAATAAAAATAAAGAGAGTTTTCAAAGTTGGAAGAATTTAATTATTAGTAGAATAAGAAATAGAATATATTCTAACTTAAAAAATAGTAACACTAAATCATTATTTTATAATGCGAAGATTAAACAAGCAATTGCTAATCTAAAGAATGAATTTGTAATTGTGCCAGTGGATAAAGCTAATAATAATTTTGCCATAATTTGTCAGAATCTGTATTGTGACATCTTAAAAAGGGAGTTATGCACAACTAATGTTTACGAAAAGGTAAATATAGAGGATGAGAATTTAATTGAAAAGACTGAAGAAATACTTTTTAAAAATTTCAATATTAAAATAAATGACAATGATAAAAAGTTCCCTTTCCTATATTGGACTGTAAAATTTCATAAGAATCCCCCTAAACCACGGTTTATTGCTGGAGCAGCTAAATGTCCAACCCGCATTGCTGCTACTGACCCCTCTTTAATTTTAAAGGAAATTGTAAATAAACTTAAAACCTATTGTTCTGGTATTAAAAAATTTTCGAATTTTAATCCATATTGGAGTGTTAATAATTCACTGCAGGTGATAGATTCTTTAACAATGGTTTCAGCTAAAAGAATTGAGTCTTTCGATTTTGCGACAATGTATACTAATTTATCACTTAATGTAGTGTTTGATAATTTAAAAACTGTTATCAAGAAATCTTTCCTCTTATCTAGTAGAAGGTTCTTGAAAATAGACACATATAATAAAAAAGCTATATGGACAAGTTGCTTTAATACTACAGTTAACTCGAGATGTAACAGCTTGGATATGATTTTTGAGTTATTAGAATTTGTTTTATACAATACTTATATAAGATTTGGTGGTGATTTATACAAGCAAATTGTGGAAATTCCCATGGGGGGGAATGCCAGCCCATTTATAGCTGACTTGTTTTTAAGTCAACAAGAATATAAATATATGATGGGTAAGAATAATCCAATTAATTTAAAACATGTATTGTCAAATAATAAAAGATATTTAGCTGATATTTTGGTCTTAAATTGTAAGGATTTCATTTATATTTCTAAAAATATATATCCATCAGAGCTTATTCTTGAACCTAGTCATGGCGCTGGTCATGAAGATCATTTCTTAGATTTAAATATTAATATTTGTGATAATAATAAATTAAGTTTTAAAATGTATAATAAAACGGATGTTTTTGATTTTGAAGTGATTAGTTTCCCATTCCCTGAAAGTAATATACACTCAAATATGACGTATTCAGCGTTTTTCTCACAGTTACTTCGCTATGCAAGGGTTTGTAGTAATTATATTGATTTTAAAAATAGATGTAAAATCTTAAGCCAAAAATTGATATCAAGAGGTTTTTCTGCAAATAAATTAACTTGGCAATTTAAAAAAGTTTGTTTTCATTATAACGAACTTTTAAATAAATATCAAAAGAATTATCTAAAAATACTTAAAGAAATTTTCAACTAATTTCGGAGGTTCGAGAATTGTTGTTGCAGCGCCATTTATTTTAAATTGGGTTTCTAATTGAGCGGATTTTTTTAATAAATTAGCCACATGGTAAATATGAATTCTATAATTGTTTAGTTCATTCAGGTTTTTTGCAATGTGTTAATATTTGTGATTTGGTAAAATTTATTATATTTAGTTTACCTATTGTTGCTAAAAAGAGGGATATATTAACAGGATAAGCTTGTTTTGGTGTTACTTGGTTGTTTTACATTTGCTGTTTTTTTTTTTTTTTTTTTCATAGGCATGTATTTTGGGGGTGATACCTGACACGGGAATGCCATGGATATTCTGTGGTAGCCACAACACTGTGCTGGGTAGAGAATTTAAAGTTTAGAAACCCTATATAGGCCAGTGTATTCTCCTGATGAGCCCTTGTGTTGGGTTGTTGCCTCTGAATTATTTGTCTTTTTTATTTTTTCTATTGTTTGGTAAATTACGACTCATACTTATTGACGACATGACTGCCTGTCCATGGATTATTCTTTATGGTTGATTGTGTATGGCTATGCTGTTTGACCTATGTGATTGTATAGATGAGTAGGGTTAAGGCCTCATTCAAGTGCTGGTCTATATTAATCACTAATTTAGGAAAACAGTCTTCCTTTTCTCCTTCTGTCTTTTTTTTTGTGTTTTTGCTGTTGCATTGGTGATTTCTCTTTTCATGATATAGTTTATTGCTCTTATTTTTTTCAATGCAACAGCCGAGGCAAATCTCTTTGACCTTTTCGGTTCTGGTTCATTAGAATTAACTGACATATTACGTGGACAGAGGTCATAGATCTTAGGTGAGGTGATATTTACTTTATTTGACCTCAGTAAATTATCATAAATTGAGTTCAATCCAAATTCACCTGTATCTCTGTTTATAGAATTATTCTTGAATGGAATTTTTTTAATTTCGATTGTTTCCCTGAAAGTTTGCTTTAAACCTTGGTCCCTAGAAATCAAAGAAACATTTTCAAACAAAATAAAATGATTTGGAAAATTAAAGATATGCTCCGAGAGGGCCGACGTGAAATCTTCAGGTTTGGTATTTTGCTTTAAAGACGATGAAATGTAATTATGATGTTGTAGCAATCTCGTTTTTAAATTCTGGTTAGTACGTCCCACATAAGAGCTTCCACAAGTACATGGAATTTTATAAACCCCACTTTGTTGCTCTACGGAAGTCCGATCCTTTCCAGAATTTAAAAAACTAGCCAAAGTATTACTACCTCTTAAAGCTACCTTTAAACCATTATTTTGTAAAACTCTTTTAAGTTTTTCACTCAAACCTAGAACATATGGTAGAGAACAAAAAATATCTTTCTTTTCTGTTGTTTCCAGAATATCGTCAGAACATTCTAGAAATTTTTTCCTTCTTTTCGAAAAAGTCTGGTCAATTAACCAACCCGGATAATGGTTACTTATTTAAATCTCTTTTAACAACAACAATTCCTCCTCAATTAATTTTGGAGAACAAATTCTAAAAATGCGGTCAGTTAAAGATATGATTAAACCAATTTTTACTTGGCGAGCATGACCGGAGAAAAACGACAAAAATCTGTTATTGTTAGTAGGTTTTCTGTAAATCTTAAAATCCAGACCATTTTCATTTTTTAAAAGAAGGACGTCCAGAAAAAGGAAGTTTATTATCCTTTTCTAATTCTATTGTAAATTTTAAATCCCCTCCCCAAAATTATGATGTTCTAAAAAACTTTTTAATTCCTCCACCCCATAATTCCATACTGAAATTATGTCATCCATATATCTCCCCCAAAATTTATGTTTTAAAAAATATGAATCTAACGCTATTGTTTCAATATTTTCTACAAAACAATTTGCTAATAAAGGACTTAAAGGGACCCCCATGGGTAAACCATTTACTTGTTCGAAAAAACCCCTCTGAATTGAAAAAAAAATAAGAGAACATGTTGCACAACCTGACTAAATTCATAATTACACCGACTTCCAAAACTGTTTCACCACCAATTAAGTCCAAATTTCTTAGTATCTTTCTCTCAAGAAGAATTTCTGCGGCTTTTACATCAATACTCGTATACATTGACACTATGTCGAAACTTGAAATTATAGAATTTGAAGAAATCTCAACTTCTTTTAGTTTTTTTTTACAAGTTCTGACGAATTCTTAATGTAAGAAATTTGTGTAGACATGAGTGGTTTATAAAATGACACTAGCCACTTACTCAGAGCACTTGTTGGTGACTTGTTACTCGCAATAACTGGTCGTAATGGCAGATTTGGCTTATGTATCTTTGGAAGTCCATATAATTTAGGGCACAAAGAATCTCTTGGTAAGAATTTGTAGAAAAGTTGAGGTGTAATCTTCCCTTCTTCCTTCAAACTCTTTAACTCGTTTTTAAACTTCTTTGTGTATGAGTCCGTCGGGTCAAAAGAAAGTTGTTTGTACGTTTTTTCATCTTTCCGTAAAGCGTTTAATTTTGAATCGTAGTCCTTGGTGTCCATTACCACTAAAGTGTTACCCTTGTCTGCTTTTGTAATAATAATAGATTCATCCCTTCTTAAATTATTAAGAATCTTTATGTCTTTGATAGAATTGTTAGGGATTTCTGGTTTTAAAGCAAACTCTGACAGGGCTTTAACTGTAGAAGCTCTTACTAGGCTAACATCTTTGATTAGGATGGGGTTTCTATGTAAAGATGTTTCTATTGAAGAGATAATTTCTTCTACTGGGACTTTATTAGTTTTAAAACAAAATTTCGGATCTTTTTCTAATGCGGACTTTTCTTGTAACGTTAAGGTCCTTGATGAAAAATTAATTACACCTGGTCCAAGAGTTGACGAAGGTATTACGGCTTTATTTTCATATAATTTTGAAAACTTTTTAAGTAATCTTTCTCTGGAAAGGTGAAAGTCATGATTGAAATGATTTCTTGCTGTTTGTTGAATAAAACAAAAATCACTTGCACTCACCTTTTTTATATAATATTTTCCAGGAAAAGTTTATCTTTCTCTAATAAAGCTTTTTTTCTCCTTTTATCTTTAATCAGATGATTTAAAGTCTTGAATTGTAGACCTCGTTCGAACTTTTTCCCTTTAAAAGTGCCTAAATGTAGATTGAATTTTATTGAAGGTGGCTAAATCCTTTTCTTCTTACATTGATGAAGAAAACCTTGTTGATTTATAACCTTTGCGTGTCTCTTATGGGTGTTAATATAATTAGACACCTCCTTGGTCACATTATCCCCATATACTCGACGTAGATAACTTCAAAGACCACACTGCCTTTCCATGACGAAAGTAAAACAGTTCAAAATAGGGATGATACCTTTTTATTGACAGTGAAATATAAAATTATTTAACTGGATATTTCGAACACATATACAGTGTTCATCATCAGCAGTAAAACTAAAAGACATGAATAAAAATAAACAAAATTTATACCTAATAAACTAATTACCTATAGTTTATTGCTCTTATTTTTTTCAATGCAACAGCCGAGGCAAATCTCTTTGACCTTTTCTCCGGTCATGCTCGCCAAGTAAAAATTGGTTTAATCATATCTTTAACTGACCGCATTTTTAGAATTTGTTCTCCAAAATTCATTGAGGAGGAATTATTGTTGTTAAAAGAGATTTTAATAAGTAACCATTATCCGGGTTGGTTAATTGACCAGAATTTTTCGAAAAGAAGGAAAAAATTCTAGAATGTTCTGACGATATTCTGGAAACAACAGAAAAGAAAGATATTTTTTGTTCTCTACCATATGTTCCAGGTTTGAGTGAAAAACTTAAAAGAATTTTACAAAATAATGGTTTAAAGGTAGCTTTAAGAGGTAGTAATACTTTGGCTAGTTTTTTAAATTCTGGAAAGGATCGGACTTCCGTAGAGCAACAAAGTGGGGTTTATAAAATTCCATGTACTTGTGGAAGCTCTTATGTGGGACGTACTAACCAGAATTTAAAAACGAGATTGCTACAACATCATAATTCCATTTCATCGTCTTTAAAGCAAAATACCAAACCTGAAGATTTCAAGTCGGCCCTCTCGGAGCATATCTTTAATTTTCCAAATCATTTTATTTTGTTTGAAAATGTTTCTTTGATTTCTAGGGACCAAGGTTTAAAGCAAACTTTCAGTGAAACAATCGAAATTAAAAAAAATTCTATTCAAGAATAATTCCATAAGCAGAGATACAGGTGAATTTGGATTGAACTCAATTTATGATAATTTACTGAGGTCAAATAAAGTAATTATCACCTCACCTAAGAGCTATGACCTCTGTCCATGTAATATGTCAGCTAATTCTAATGAACCGGAACCGAAAAGGTCAAAGAGATTTGCCTCGGCTGTTGCATTGAAAAAAATAAGAGCAATAAACTATATTTAATTAGTTTATTAGGTATAAATTTTGTTTATTTTTATTCATGTCTTTTAGTTTTACTGCTGATGATGAACACTGTATATGTGTTCGAAATATCCAGTTAAATAATTTTATATTTCACTGTCAATAAAAAGGTATCATCCCTATTTTGAACTGTTTTACTTTAGATTCTATGACTTTAGGGGATGCTTACCCTTTTTTCGAAAATAAGTCAAATATTGTCAGGCTTTTAACTTTTGATAAATAAAACTAAACTTGATGAAACTTATATATTTAAAATCAGAATAAAAATTCGATTCTTTGAAATATCTATTGGTATCAAAATTCCGTTTTTTCTTATAGTTTGGTTACTATTGAGGCGGGTCGCTCCTTACTTACAGTTCGTTAACATGAACTGTTTGATTAAAAAGGGCAATACAAGTTCCAATCTCCGTTTAACTGAACTTTTTCCAAATATCCAGTGATCACTTATTCGATATAAGACCATTAAAAAATTAATAAATAAAAAAATAAGTAGCCACATGTAGGGGACTTGTAAGAAAGTTCAGCTGTTAGCTCATAATCATCTTCGGCAGTGAGGGGTTTGCAAATTTTGCTATTTGGTGTAACTTATTATTTGTTTCCAGTGTATTTGATGATAATACCGAGTTGGTTCCAGTGGTAAGACTTGTAGGGGACTTGTCAGTAATAATCGTCTGTTAGGCTACAATCATCTTTAGTGAAGAGGAGTTTGTAACTTTTGCTAGTTGGTGCAGCCTACCCATACTCACTGTAACCTAGAATTAAGTGTTTACGCAACGGGTACAAACGATAACATAAAACAACGAGGCAGTTTTGTAATAATTAATAGAGTGGTATCATCTATGGTATTTTTGATGCTGAAAAGTTACGGATAGCTTTATAATACCAACTAGATTATATAAGATATTGTTCCAAGTCTTGATCCGTCACGATGTGTACGATTGAAAAGGATAAAGTTCAACTGGCTGCAAAGTCAATTTAGTCCCTTCTTTCGATATTCTTTTGTTATAGTTGTTTTTTCAAAGCTGAGGAATAGCCTTTGATCATGTGATTATTGATCGCGTTCTTCTTTGAACATAACGTTTTAAAAGCTTCGATAGGCTGACAACTTCAGCGTTTAAGCGATAGCAAAAAAACAAAACCAAAGTGTTGCTCTCGCAACGCTTTATTCGACGAAGCCGGACAAAGGTTGCCGCAACACTTCACGTTGCTCAGGCAACGTAGGTCTAGTTTATTTTTAATTAGTTTCAATAAAACAATCTCAAGTTGAGAAAAAAATCACACATACAAACAAAAGAAACTATTACTAGAATCGGGTGAAATTCAAAATGAATTGATGGATATATGAATGTGTGTATACCGTCACAATCTCACCGAAATAATCAAAAGCCAAAGTTAATAGTCATAGTCAATAATCAAAAATAGTAGTCAAAAACTGATTGCTAAGTAGTTCTCAATGGGAGAATGAGCAGGGTAATATATATTAGGAGGATCAAAGCTTGACTTGACATACATGCTCATCCACCCCTTGAGAGCAGCTTATTAAGCTTCTTTTTCAATTATCTCAGTAATATGAAGATATAAGTTAGCCTACGACCTTTAGGCGTATCATTGACAATATACTAACTTTAAATAGAACCGCTATTTTATGTTCAAATTGTAATGCTACAGAAATTATCGTCATTCTACCAATATAGGAAATTGAAATAATCTTACACGAAATAAATGTTACCAAAGAGTAAAAAAACTTAAAATTTATTTTGGGTTTTTCAATAGCTAATGATGAACAATTCCCTTCAAAAATTAATAATACCAATCCGGCTTTTAAGATAAAACAAGTACAATTTCAATATGCGAAAAACATAAGATAAAATGATTTTTAAAAGCTTAAAATTCTGAATATTTCTGTCTTTGAGAAAAAGAGATAGCCGTAATGCATTCAAAGAAAAATTTCAAGCTTCTAATATCCGATGATCTACTGAAGATAGCGGCGACTGGATTAGAGCAATCAATTTTTATGATTTCATTTAAGGAAATGAACTATAAATAATCTTTGCCAAAAAAAAATATCACGTAATGCCTTATGGGATTACTGCGGCTAAATTTTAAATTATTGGAAATTTTCATTAACTAGGCTAATTGGACATTAACATCAAATTTTTGCTGTTGAAATTTTCTTCCATAAAACATGGAACAATACGCACCCATTATATCTTCTTCTTCTTCAACTTAAGCTTATATTCTCCTGAGCGATGATAGCTTGCAATTTAGTTCTTTCAAAGAAAGGTATTTTATCGCCGTGAATTGCAGTTTTGACAGTTAAATTATAATAACCTGTTCAATAAAAAAGATCTAATCTTTATTCTCTTGAACAATCAAATACTTACTGCTGAACTACTGGGTACGGTGGTAAGCTTAACTAAGCAAATTCTTTGGCTCTGCGAACTAAATCTTGGAATGACATAAACAATTATTTGGATAGTGTTTACAAAACGTTCAAACATATAGGTATTTTAAAAACTTCGCGATGACACTGAAAATTAGTATACCTTTCATTTACAAATTTAATTCACGGATGGTTTTTTTTAATTTAAAATTGAAGAATTAATTTCTTAATATCAATTCTACAAGCTTTGACTGGTTGATTAATTATTTTCATTGTTAAATTGAAAAATAGTGATATTGGGTACCATTTTACGAGGTTTGATTTGAATACCTTTGGCGGACGGATGTAAATTACAAGCTATTAATAAAGCTTTAAGTTGAATAATAATATCACAAAACTAACTCTTGATGTTACGACTGATCTTTCATTTATTTCTATTTTTTTTATTGTTGGATCAAAGGTTTATGATACTGGGTATCAATTACACCTTTTTTATTAATACATCTTTAGTGTATAGATGTTAGTTAAAAGCTGTGTATCAATCAATCAATCAATTTATTAATACTACAGAAAACTATTACAAAAGTAAATCAGTTAATAGGCCCAAGAAGCTATGCTTGTAATGTGCCACAGAGAACAAAAATAAAACACTTGTAAAATATATACAAAAAAAAAATTAAAAGAAGAGAAGTGACATACAAATTGGGATAGAATTAAAAGAGAGACAAAAAATTATTTAACTGGAAAGACCCGACGAAATAATGCCTTTGCAGAAAGAAAAAGAGGGACATCCAAAGGGATGGAGTTCCATAATAGAATTGACTGATATACAGGAGACCTCTGAGCTGCTGTAGAGGATCGTTTTGGTAAAATAAATCGTCGAGAAGAATTACGCAAAGAAGAAAAGTACCTACCTGAGCCTGTCCTTGAGAAAAACTGCTGCAGGGTCGGTGGAAGAGTACCTAGAAAAACAGAATGCGCTAAATAAAGAGTACTTTTACCTATAATTTGATCCAGCGGAGCTATTCCAGTATCATTATAAAGATCAGAGGAAGGGTAAAGCCGAGGGAGAAGAAAAGTAGCCTTCACTGCCCTATTTTGGGCTCTTTGAAGTGAGCAGAGAAGAGATTTATTAGTATTGCCCCAGACAGAGCAGCAACAAGAAAGGTAAGGATGAATAAAAGCATGATAAAGAGAAACCATAATATCAGGAGGAAGAAATGAATTAATCCGGTGCAACATTGAAGACTGGCGGAGGATTAAGGAACGGGTGTGAGTTATATGCGGTTTAAAAGAAAGAAAACAGTCAAGATACACACCAAGAAGTTTCACCATAGTAGCTTGTGGTATAATATCGTTCCCAAAAGTCAGGGTGATTGGCTCCCGTACGTCTCTCATGCGGTAAGGGGTCCTAAAGTTGACAATGGCACTCTTTCGGCTGTTAAGAGCCATACCATTTGACCAGCACCAATCCTTTACTTTATCAAGAAGACCTTGAGCTATAGAAGTTGCAGATGGCAGGTCCACCGCAGCAATGAAAAAATTACTGTCATCAGCAAAAAGAACAGGGTGAACATGGGGATGAAGACCTTCAACAAGATCATTAATGTAGATTAGAAACAAAAGTGGTCCAAGCACAGAGCCTTGTGGGACACCTTTCAATACAGGCAAAGTAGTGGAAGAAGTACGGTTAACCAAAACATACTGAGATCTATCTGAGAGGTTATACTGAAGGTTATACTTTTTAAGAGTATAACCTTCTTTGAAAAAAAATGTAAATTGCGGCCAGTAAATAACAGCTGATTCTGAGTAATATTCTCATAATACTTAGTCAAGAGGACTTGAATAATGAAAAAATATTTTGATGATAAAATTAAAATTTTACGATATAGGACAACTTTACGATTTCTTATAAGATACGGGAAAGTATTAAAAAACAAATGGTGCATCTATCTCGTACATATTTGAAATGCAAGCTTAAATTTGAAAAAAAATTCAAACATTAATTCTAGAAGATTTGTTGACAATTTTTTTCTATTTTCAAATTGTCACTATATACAAAACTAGTTTTTCCTACTAATAAAAACAACTTTTTTTTACTAAATGCAAGGACACTTAAAACGACACTTAAAACGAACAGAAATGATTCATATATGATGGGTGCTGCCCCCTCCGACTTTTGAAACACAAAGTTCCTTTTAATTTGGTGTTGCGCAATCTGATACTTGAATTTTTTACCCAGTCAGATTTTTGTCGTTTTAAACTGGGAAAATTGGATATTTCAGCCAAGTGTGGTTTGCGAGAAAATTTGATATTATTTGTGGATGGTGTTCTGGATGTCAGAACACGCTGGTTAACAATCAGCAGGTCTCCGCGGTCCATCGTGCTGTTATCCACTGCCATCCAGGGGCCTGCCCACATAAAGATAAGTTTATTTTCGTCTCTATTTGATGCTAATCAAATTCTAACTTTATTGATTTTTTTGTATTTGCTGGTACCGTCATGGATTCGACTAACGTTCAAATTGGAGATTTGTTCCTCGCCAAATTTACGGATTATCCCCTTTGGCCGGTTTGAATCCTAAAAGTTACGAAGACAAATACCAGAGACAGCAAATTTGTTGTTTTTTGCTACGACAAAAAAGACGACCTTCAGGCTCTATCCGTCGCGAGCTAACTTAGTTTTGACGGCAATGAGAAGGAAGCATCAGCAAAGAAAACTAAAGGTGTTAATCATGCGTTTGAAGAGCTAAAAAATTATCCTGATGTTTACCGGCTGTTTCTAAAAAAGGGCAAGATTCGGTAGCAGATAGCCTACTCTGAGATTCCGCTACTGATCTTCGTAGACTACTAGTGGCTACAGAGAATGAACTTGTGGCTACAAAACAAACTCTAGCTAAGGAAATCGAGATAAATAAAGCTGAAAAAATCGACATTGCAGACTGCAGCTAATTTTCATGCTAAATTTCCAGCTGAAACACTGGTTTCCGTAATCCATGATGCAGTATAAAGTGAAGAAGCAGTTTAGTGGCTCAGGATTACTTGTCGCTGAGAGCCTTATGAAACGTAAGCGCAATCTTCTCGGTGCTTCAAGAAATAAGTTTGGAAACCGCAGTGCGTAGTCTGATCAAGGCCGCATTTTTGTGTGCGACACAGAAACTGCTCCAATCAGGCGTATGTGGTCAATTGATGACCTTTTATATAGTTTTTTTAATATTTGAGTCATTTTTGTTTTTTATTTTTCTTTCTTCTCTCTTTTTTTCAAGTCTATTTCTTGGTCTTTTATGTGAAAAACCGTAATGTCTGATCAAGATCGATTTGGTCTTAAAGATTATTTATCATGAGTTATTGCCGGCGATGATGATATACCGATTGTTGAGTTAAAGCCTATGAGGTAGAGTGATTATACTCGGTTGCCGTATATTCGTGATATAAATGAAATGGGTCTGCGATTATGTTCTTTGAATGTCACGTGACTATAAGCTACTTGGATATTTTGGAATTAATTGAACAATTTTCATCCTCTTTTGATATTATAGGATTATGTGGAAAAAAAAATTAATTCAAACCAGTCTCTCTCACTGTATTCATTTTCAGATTATGGTCTTCGTGTTAAAAGCCGAGTGATGAAGTGTCGTGGTGATGTTGGATTCCTTGTAAGGAATGGGATGAATTATAATGAAAGAGATGATCTTAGTATATGGATTGAAGGTAATATTAAAGTTTTTTTTTTAACTGAAATTGAACTTCATGGGAAAAAAAATATAATTAGTTAACTATGTTGAACACAACGGCTATCTCAAAATCTTTATGAAACAATTTTGGGGAAAAATAGGCGTGGGAGGGGGCCATGTTGCCCTCCAATTTTTCTGGTCACTGAAAAAGGGCACTAGAACTTTACATCTCCGTTCAAATGAGGCTTTTCACGATATTCTAGGAGCACTGGGTCGATACGATCATCCCAGGGAAATAAAACACACATCAGAATACAAAATATTTCAGCAGAAAATAGAAAATTTCACTTCTTTTCAGACAGGCTCTTGAAACTTCTGTAATAGGTTTACCTGATATGCTGAATCTGCTGGTGTAGTTTTCATTGAGATTCTATGAATTTTTGGTGGTGTTTCCCACTTTTTCAAAAATTGTAACCTTTTCAGGTGCTCGTAGGCACCTAGGCCCCTTCTCACGCTCATTTTTTCCTAAAAGTCAACGGATCAAAATTCTGAGATAGCCATTTTATTCACCATAGTCGAAAAACCTAATAACTATGTCTTTGGGGACGACTTACTCCCCCGAAGTCCCCGTGGGAGGGGCTGCAAGTTGAATCTGCTGGTGTAGTTTTCATTGAGATTCTATGAATTTTTGGTGGTGTTTTTGGTGGTGGGTTTTTTCAAAAATCAGGCAATTTTTTTCAGGCCCGTAACCTTTGATTGGTAAGATTAAACTTATTGAAACTTATATATTTGAATTCAGCATAAAACTCCGATTCGTATCATACATCTATTGGTACCAAAATTCCGTTTTTTAGAGTTTCAGTGGCTATTGAGCCGAGTCGCTCCTTACCTACAGTTTGTGGTAGAAGAAATGTGAAGCCAAATAACTTGGGATTAGCCTACAGTTTCTTTACCACCCTTCTTAATTATAAATTATTGCTATAAAAACTGCAAGTATAGACATGCACATTTTTTAAGCCGGTAATGGAAAGTCTAAGCGATAAGGACCACTCGACTGGCATTCTAGATCGCAGGTTCTTGAGTCAATTGTGTACATTAAAAAAAACGCAACATTTGACCAAGAAGCTTTTTCAGACAGTTCGTGGTAACGAATCAAACAGTTCGTGGTAACAAACTGTAGTAAGGAGCGACCCGGCTCAATAGAAACTGAAACTCTAAAAAATGGAATTTTGATACCAATAGTTACATCAAAAGAATCGCATTTTAATGCTGATTTTAAATATATAAGTTTCATCAAGATCAGTTATACCCATCAAAAGTTACGAGCCTGAAAGAAATTTCCTCATTGTAGAAAATATGAGGAAACACCCCCTAAAAGTCATACAGTCTTAACGAAAATCATACCATCTGATTCAGCGTATCAGAGAACCTTATTGTAGAAGTTTCAAGCTCCTATCTAGAAAAATGCTGAATTGCTTATTTTTTGCCAGAAGACAGATCACGGATCCGTGTTTATTTGTTTTTTGTTTTTTTTTCCAGGGGCGATCGTATCGACTGAGTAATGGTTATTAGGAAGTGTACAGACGTTTTCAGGGGTATTTTTTGATTTAGAGGGAGGGAGAGTTGAGGGGGGGGGGTACGTGGGAGGATATTTCCATGGAGAAACTTATCAAGGGGGAAGAGAATTTCAATGAAGGGGCACAGGATTTTCGAGCATTATTTGAAAAAAATTATTTCGTTTTAATTATTTATGTGAGGAGAGCGAAGATTAAAACATGCATTAATTCAAAAACGTCCAGAAATTAAATAAAAAAACAAGTTTTTTTTTTAAATGAAAGGAAGGAGCAACATTAAAACTTAAAACGAACAGAAATTACTCCGAATGTGAAAGGGGCTTTTCCTCCTCAACACCCCGCTCTTTACGCTAAAGTTTCTTACTGTTTTAAAAATAGAGTTAAGAGAAAGAGTCAAACTTTAGCCCCTGTATAACAATCCCTGTTGTTATAAGATATTCACTGTCTTTTATGACATCTACCATTTTCTATTAAAACTTTGCCTTCAACATAATTTTGAGGATTTTTGTTTTTAAAGGATGATAAGGAGTTTTCTACGGAGACACTACATAGTTTTTTAGATCACAATGCTTTTCTGCTTACAAAAGAATAAGAGAGAAAATATGGGTTTTAACGGATCATTAACGGATAAATCATTAACGGAGACACTAAATTAACTCGGTTAAGTTAGCGGAGACACTACTTGTTACAAAGCAAAACCTATCAAAATCCAACATGTATTCATTTAATTTTTGTCCTAAAAGAGATTTGGCTTCTTTCAGAGTCTAGGTTTATTGTTTAAGCTTTTACGGGTCTCGAAATCGTGCATGAACTGAAGTGAAAACTGATAAGACTAAAAGAAATAAACGCTTTTAGGAATTTTTCAGGCTGATGAGGAGATTTCTAGGGAGAAACTAATTCCCCCATTCCTAGCTTACACACATGCAAATACGATATGCTCTTTTGGACAACCCTTTTTTTAACTTTGAAGTGCCCTTTCGATCCAGAACGGAGGAGTGGCGGTGTTTCTTTCTCTCCACTTTCCACTTTTGTACAGACATGTCATGAATACCTCAAAGTTATATACACATTAATCGGAGTAGGCAAAAGGTGAGTAATAGTATTTAGTCCTTTTCGTGACGCTGAACTGGAATATAGTCAATTAAAGAATGTTGCTTTGATACTACCCAAAACTTTAGATGGCGTTGATTTGTTTTCAGCAACCAACGTTTAAATGACTGATCATATTATAGTCATTTTTGCTTATTCGTTTGTTATTGTTTCTTATCTGGGGAGGGGGGACGAAAAATTATTTAAATTAATCTTAAATAACAATTAGGTGCATCAGTGTGTATTTTTGGGCGAATAGGCGATTAAAAATTAATCAAATTATGGAAAAATAAAAGTGTAGAAAATATTGAGGTTTTACGGAGTGTTTCTAGAAGCTATCTAAGCTGATTTTGTGCATAGTTTGTGGCATTTATTTAAATTCTGGGTGATAGCCCCTGCGTTCTCAGCTCCATTTTCGTAATTTTCTGCACAACTTTTTCAATGCATAAGAATTCATATTACTGAACACTCGGCTACTTTCCTTGCTATCCCAGTTTAATTTTCTGCATTCTCCATGACATTCCTTGAAATTCTGTGGGAAAATCTTGCAATTTCGGCACCAAGCTATGCAATCCAGAGCAATATTAGGTCAAGATTGCTGGCCTGAACAACATTTTGGTATATTTGTCTAAACTCTTATTATGAGAACCTCGTTTTGGGTGCTTAATGTCCACTCTAAATAGTGAAGTCCTGGGTATGAGAAGAAAAATCCCTGATGACAAAAGCAGCAATTTTGGTTACATTATATGCAATCTCTGTGATATTTTATTCATTCTGGGATCTTTTTTGTCGATTTTTAACCCCAAAGGAATGCCACATATTTAATATGCAGGATAAAACTAAGATAACTTTCTTACACTTGCTATTTCAGTTTCATAAGAAGATCTATTTACCAGCGGCTTTCTTGATTTTGCTTATTAAAGGAAAAAATATTTTCTAATGAATATTATCTTAATATAATTTCAATTATTTCTACCACAGTATTCAATCTTCAACTAAGATATATTTTATTTATTTGCAAAGGCACATGTTAATAAACAAATATAACAGCATAAATAGCGAGAACACTAAGACAATATGCACTTAATGTAAAGTTCTTCAATAATTACATTTCAAACAATCCCATATTGTAGAATAGATTGGAAATTTGCATGTGGCGTTATGCAAATGCAAAAGGCTTGCAAATCTGGAAATGTTGAACAGAAAATATTTCATTTTAAGCCATCAAAAATAGAAACAAAATAAGCATAACGCCTCGCTGTACAATATTTACAATCATCACAGATCCTTTTGCACCAATTTTAGCATATTCATTTTGAATAATTTGTTAAAGGTGAAAAGAAAAATGAAACTAAGTTTAAAGTACCAAACACATCAAGCTTGAAATAAACCTACGCTTCATAAGCCAGAGTGATTTTTTTTTCCAAAATTTGACCCTCGAAATAAAATTAAGCTTGCTTTTTTTTGTATAGGGTTGAGGGTCCTGCTTTCATACTCTTCTGAAGCAACGAAATACGCTCCAATGTAATAGTCCCTTTAATTTTAATTTAATCCAGTAAAGGTAATGTAGAAATAAAGAAAATTACTGAATGTATACAATAAACTAAAAATCGCACGAAAAATATTGAAATATTCTCCACAACAGCATGTGCACAAATATTAACGTCAATACCGCGTCAACAAAACGTGCTAAGAAACACAAAATTCAGCAGAAGTGTTCGGGAATCTCACAATTCGTCAGCTTTGTTGCTGATTCAACGTTTCGAACAGGGAGAGTATCCATTGCCTAAAAAACAATTAAATTATGAGAAATAAACAGCCTATACAGAATAAGGAAATTAAATGGACACATCAAAAAAATATTAAATTAAGAAAATTTCAGAGTCTCAAATAAGTTCAATCCTGAAAAATGATGATACAGAAATATTTTTAAACACACTTCTGTTTCTGACCTAACTCCAGTTAACTAATTTTAGGAATAAACTTATTCTAAAGAAATTCACAATTAAGGTTTAATAATAATCGGAACTCTGTTCCACCCAAGCTTAATTTACTGAAATTTTTTTAGTGACTCTCCCAGTTAGAAGTCTTTAATGTAAACCTTAATTTATCAAGAAAAGGACACATTTGAAAAGAAAAAATCCCGTTTGGACAGATGTGAATTAAAAATAAATTTAATATTGGGAAGAGCTTTTGAAGCTCATAAGGGTCAATAGGATTAATTATTAATAATTATAAAAATTATATTATTAATAATTATGATTATTAATAATTATGATTATGATAATTATGAGAAAGATAATTATTGTGATTAATTAAGGGTCAATATGATTAAATACATTCGTGAATAGATTACTGAGAACCTGAGTTTACACATTTCATTTTGAAAATTTTTATCGTAAGCGGTCGAAACTCACCAATCAGATCACTCTAAAGTTTGATGAGCAGTAGTCTTGAAAATTATTATACAAAAAGGCAGTATTAACTTTTAATATTCTAGTGTTTTGTTAACTGTTAAATCCGATCAAAAGTGACAGATAAAATCGATTAAAGCAGTAGCTGGATCATGGCATAAATAAACTTTTATTGGAAATTACTCTAGCTATTTCAAAGAAACCAACTATTATCCATCAATTTGAAACAATGATAAGCAAATCTCTACCAAAGTTAAAATCAGCATTAAAATGCGATTTTTTTTTATATATGATGAGAGTAAGTCACAACCTCATACATGTCGAGATACTTCTATAAAACGCACTAAAAGTAACAATGTTTAAATTCATCCAAGAATCATTTTCAACATCGCAAATAGAGCCATAGCCCAACTCCTTCACAGGACCTGCAACTACTTCGTTGGAACAAATACACATTCCCATGAAAATTGATATATCAACAAATAGCTGGTTGGGGTATGAATCCTAACTTTAAAAAGCTTAAAGAAAAAAAATCTTGTGGGAATTATTAAAGTGGTTGTCAGGATTTGACAAGGAAAGCAACATGTTAACAACAAGAATAAAAACTACAACCAGAAAGAAAAAAAATATTATTAAATACTCGAAAATCGCCTTTTGGCAAAAGACGAACTCAAAAACGGAAAGAACTACTTCATTTATTGCTACAAAACAATAATATAACTCCATGAAGCCAAACCCTTACATAATTGTTCAGCATCAAATATAAACAGCCAAAAGTCAACACAATACCGTCAAAACAGTCAAGGGTAGGAAAGATCGGTATAGTGGCCAAAACAAAAATTAGTACTACTAATGAGAAACAAGTTTCAAACCTTTGTTTAGGTAGTATAAATGAGACTGTTTAGCAACAGGATTTTAATAGAACCGTTTAGGGCTAGCAAGGCTTGCCCGTCAGTATTGGCTTTTGTGAACCTAACATGCAGTATAATAAGAACTATCGACTGTGTGATTTGAAAACAAAAGTAATTCAATTATCATTTGAAAAACAATGAGCCATTTGAGAGGAAACCGTTTATGAGGAAGCTCATAAGCATTAGGCACTGATTAGTATCGCTTAGGAATAGAAGGGCATCAAATATACACAAATTTTATTATCAATTAGAATTTAACAGAAGAATTTAGAATCTTGATCAAAAAACATAATTCACAAACATAATAAGGCCTATTTACCTTTCTCTGATTAAAAAAAGGAGTAAGTGATTTACCCTACGAAGAAGTGTGAGCTATTTGAAAACAAACTATTTTGTCGGTATCTCAAGAAAATCAACCACAGAATAGCGTTTCCAATGAGCAGAAGGGCCCCAAACATTAATTTAAATATTATGTTTTTACCTATTAAATCTTTGAATTTTAATATTAAATCTTTACCGGAAAATTCAGGACTAACATAGCTAGTATCTCAGACGCTGTTCGTGATCAATCTAGTGTGTAGGGAAGTGCGACCTACTTAATTTCTTTAATTCAAAAGACGAAAGTAATTCAATTGCCTTATGGAAGATTGTCAGCCATTTGAGCTTGTCAGCTATTTGAGCTGTTTATAGGACGACTCGCAGGGACCAATGATAAGAGTTACGGTTGATAATAAGCAGAAGGGCATTAAGCCCTTGTTAAGATGACAATGTGTTAGCAATTAGATCTTAACCAAAAATCTTTAGACCCGCAAAACTAGTATCTCTGATTTGCTTTTCGGTAAATTTAGTTGACGGTTGATAATGACTATAAGGCTACCAAGCCTTTATTAAGATGACATTGTATTAGCAATTAGATACTGATTACCGATTAAAATACTGATTATTAGAACCCACTACTAGTGTACAATAACTCCTCCTTAGAAGGATAGACTACAAAATTCTGAAAAGAACTTCAGAAAGTTGAAAATACTTACTTGGATGTTTCCTAAAAGGGCTTCACTTTACCCCATCCCCCTTTATTGTGCAAAAATATTGCACAAATTATTTGGCCCAAATATAAGGATAATCGTTAACAACAAGTAGAAAATGTCAAACCCTTTTTTTTTAGATGGCACTGCATTAGTAATTCGATCTTAATCGAAGAGCATAGGACATGGAAAGCTAATATCTCAGCCGTTGTTTTGGTTAATTTTGTGTGCAAAAATAGGCAGAATATTTAACTCCTTTCACTCCCGAATCAAAACCAATTCTATTACCCTTTGAAGAGCTGTGAGCCATTTAAGAGCTACTTCTTTGTACGGTGGCTCACAAGCACTGAACCTGGTCTCAAGCAAGTTACCATCATCAAAAGTGATTGTCATTGAGCTTGTACCTATAAATAGACAAATACAAATAAATAGAGTAGATAAAGAGCATTTTCCTGAAGTACAGAAGCACATTTCTTAGTTAGAAGCTTGTTCGTTTCACGTTCACTCCTAAAAAAGATAATTTTGCCATTCTCTTGGACAAATTTGCTTTATTTTTTCTTTGCTTTATTTTACTCATTTGTTAAGCTCAGGTCAGTATTATTTACGTTAAAAACTTTTACTAAATCACATTTTAGCAAGCTTGTGACAAGTAAGCAAAACCTGAAAAGCTCTTATTTTCAAGTTCACATTTCAAGGTTGATTTCTGTCCCTTTTCACCCTTTTGCAGGCTAGAAAATCCTTAACCGCACTCATGGGGCGTGAACAAAGGTGAAAGGAGGGGGAACATTTGCCCTCTTCCATTCTGTATTTCCTGGAAATTTTTGCGATATATATATGTATACACCTCTTTATGATATTTTCTTTTTTTACGGAATGTAGTCGCTTTGTGTACAAGCTTTTAGTATTTTAAAGTAAGTGCACTACCATTTGAATGAAACTTTTTGGGATTAGCTCAAATATCAATTTAAGGCCGTGATTAAGTGAACTTGAAAACATCTAGGTTCTAAATTTAAGTTAGGGTAGCCTTCTGTCTCTCAATTCTGTAGAGACCGTCGATTGCCAAAAACCCTTCAAATAGCACTTATTCATTGGCGGAAATAGCGATTAATTATACCAGCTTTTTAATCTGGTCTCTAGGGGTGTTATAGGCGATCTGAAACAATTCTTTCTGGCAAAAACCTTGTAAAAATTTCAGGTAGCTGAAAATATTCTATGGGACTGTTCGAAAACAGGAAAATACATCGAAAAATAATTGCAATCATCTTACAGGTTGTTGTCTTCTCATGATAGTACCGATTTTGTTCTAAAAGCAATATCCTTCATAGAGTATACTTGTGAAAAAGAGCTAGACATTTTCTATCTAAGCAATTAGAGGAAATAGAGCAAAATACTAGCAAACATTTTGTAGCATCTTCAAGAAGCTATGGCCTGATATTAAAAGCGGCATCTTCCGCCCATGAACACTTGAGTACTTTTTAAATATAAATTTTCAATTTTAACATGGGATTTTCGAGTTCCATCAGTTCACTTAATCACGGCCTTAGAATGAAAGATCTTAAGCCGAACTGGCCAGTTATGACAAAAAACATCAAAGAGAGAAAAAACTCTATGAACAACAACAAACAAGGGTGCGACCAGTAGATAGAAAAGATGAAAAACTAAAACGACGCGGATATTTCGCTTGTATGTAAACGAGGCATCTTCAGAAAAGAAAAAACAAAGATAAAAAACTAAAATAAAATCAAATAAAACCACCACCAATGTTAATAAATACAATTGACGCAACTTATCCACGTAGGTCACAAAATATAATAGAGTTACTTCGATGAGAACACCAAAGCAACTGACTAAAAAAGTACAAAAATGGAAATGAAGTTAATTATTCTGTTGCAAAATAATCCTATTTTTTAGTAATTCTTTTTGGTAATCTCATCCCCTGGTGATTTTGTAAAATCTTAATTCCCTTATTATTGGTTCATTTTTCAAAAGAATATTATAAATTGGGTCAGTATTTAAATTTCCCATATCTCTGTTTACTGAAGGATTAGCAAACATATGTTCTTTTTTTATTTCTATAGCCTCCCTCGCACACTAAGAAAAACCTCTGTTATTAGACATAGCCATGACTTCATCAGATTGTAGAAAATGACCAGGATGAAACAAAATAAGTTCTAACAAAGCCGAAACAAAAGTTTCAGGGGGCTTGCCGAATTATAGAGTTTTTTCTACTCTATTTTTCAACTCAACAATTATCTGACAAATTATTCAATGGGTACATTAATCAATGAGTTATTGAATGAGTTATTGAATGAGTTATCCTATTAATGATCTACCTAATTTATTCGACAAATGACTTTGTTTATTTGTAATTTGAATTTAGTCTTGTAGCTCTAACATTACAGTTCTATTTTCACACCTTTTCCTGCAATTTATTGATTTCAAGTAATTTTGTGTTTACCAAATTTAAGAAGACACAAAACTTAATCTTTTTCATGAAAGTTTATTTTGTGCAGAAAATCTGTAAAGATTCAACATAAAAGAGATAAACTAATTGTTTTTTTTTTTTATGTCTTTTAGATTCTTCGTATTTGCTGAATTCAAGCAATTTAATGTTTACCAGATTTAAGAGAAGGTATGAAATTCAATCTAGTTTGTGAAAGTTTATCTTGTGTTGAGAAATACAAATTTGGGAATGCATGAAGTTGACTAACAATTTCCTTCGAGACTCGGCTATAAGGCAATGCAAGCTGTTAAGAGTCCACAAATCAACTCTATTCAACTTGAAAATTTGATCAGGTCTGAAAATCAACCGAGATTTAAGCTCATTGGTTTAAACTGCAATACAAAACCAACCGGGATTCAAACTGCAACACTTAACGTATAAGATGTTAACAGTAAAAAATCTGCCTGGTGTTTGTTTCCTACGTATTCCCCAAAGAAAGGACAGGCTGGTAAGGCCGTCTCTGGGAAAAGAAGTTCAAAAGGAATGGAGGAATATTTTATGGAGGGAGAGGAGCAGATTAATTATTCGTTTTTGATTATTATTCATTCCTGAGTAAAAGATAATAGCCTAAAAAACATTTAAAAGTTAATATTAAAGTAAGAGGTGTATTATGAATGATATAATAGTTTCCACAAGTTACTTTATTGTTAGATCACAGTAATGGCTTGCTTGTCAGTGACTTAATTATAAAAAACTGCGAGTAAAGAACGATCTGGGCTAATATTGTTAAAAATCTGAAAAGCCAATGGCAAAGAGCAGGGGTTTGAAGGAAGAGCCCCCTTATATGCAGTTAAGGTTCGTCTTAAGTTTACATATTACTCTTTACTTTCATTGGAAACGAAAACCTTTTTTTTACTTTTATCTTCAGTTTACTGTCAGTAGCCTACCCTATGAAATATAAGAAATATTTCTAAATATGATAGGGAATGGCACCTCTATCTCAATCTCCACGCTTTTTAGTAAATTTAAACTTTTATTTAATAATATTTTGAAAGAAAGGCTCATTTAGTGTATTTTCTTTTCTATGTCGTTTCCCAAATAATGGGCCATTGAGCCATTTGGGATATTGTTTTTGTTATTGTAATTTTATGGTAATAAATGGAACTTGAACTTGAATCAAAAATTGACATTAGGCTTAGTATTTTTCCCGGTTTTCGTGTGTAAGGGGTGTTCCCAAAAAGATTTATTTACTAGGGAATGCCTCCCGTCTAAAAAAATGAACTCGTGAGACCTGAGGCATCCCCCTTTCCATCCTCACTCACAAAAAGAACCCACTAACCTTCTTACCAAAAGCCGATAATAAACTTTATATATCTGTGCATAATTAAATGAAGCCTCAAATAAATTACCTTACTTAGAAAAAATCCTAAAAATGACAGTTTCTATTAACTGTTTGTTTGTAGAGACTTCTTTAATCTTTAGGAACGAATGGGCAACTACGAGTCATTATATTCTCTATAACTGAATAGTTAAATTGATAATTTAAAAATTGACATTTAAATTGATGTATATTCAGTTAAACTGAATAGTTAATAAGATAGCTGAATAGTTAGCTTTTCTATTCTTCCAAACGGATTGATAATTTCAGAATTCTTAGTAACTCCTCTTTTCGATCCTCTTTCGGCCATTATGTTTTGCATCCCAAAATGACCAAAAACGCAACTTTGATACTGCGAAATAACTTTTGCATGAAAAGGACGCAAGAACTTTCCATTTGGTCTAAATGAGCCCTCTCATAATATTTTAGGGCAGGTGGTCACACATCCGTGGCCATCCTTCTTGAAAACAAATTAAAATTTGCCATTTTGTGGACAAGTGTGTAAAACTCAGCTATTGCACTTCTTTGATATGTTCAATTTGATGGCATAATTTTCATCAAAATCATTTACAATTAATGGAATATTTCCCCCTTTTCCTAAAATTATGGAATTTTTTCAGGATCGTAAATTATGAGGGGTAGCATTGACACTAATCCATTCTTCACATTTGGAACCCCTTTGAAAAGTCAAGGCATTTGAGGCATATATTTTCATGAAGATTCCTTTTTTAGAAGTGTTGGCTACAACTAGTACGCGTCACTCTTTACTGACAGTTTGCTACCACAAACTATTTGATCAGATAACTACACAGAAGTTAATTCAGTAAAGGGGCTCTTTGTCCATATTCAGAGGAATTAAATAAAAAGAATTAATACCAACTATTAATTCACTCACATATGAAACACAAAACAAACTTTTATTTAATACAACTTTTTGTCGCACCGGGAACACGCTCAAGGTTTTGAATAAAGCCCTGTCTGTGTAAAATAACCAAATCTTAATAAACTACCATATAAAAAAATCACCAAAGGGACACGCAACCTTGATACTGCGAAATAACTTTTGCATGAAAAGGACGCAAGAACTTTCCATTTGGTCTAAATGAGCCCTCTCCTAATATTTTAGGGCATTGGTAACATTGGTAATCTTTAATTATTTTTTTTTCTTTGAGATTAATTTGACATTAACTGTTTCAAGTAAATCTGAACACATGGATGTGCAAACAAGTGTCAACATACCTGTAAAAGCTTCTCGCACCTGTCCTTCTGTCCAATAAGACTTGATAGCGCTTAACGGTATTTCTGAGAAGTGATAATCGCAAGATCCAGAAGAAATCATTAGGACCCTATAAATAAAATATGTGTTCTAACCAACCATTAAAGCTTAGTTTTTTTCAAGTAGAAATTTTCTAAATTAAACTAGCAAATATTTAAAAATGTTCAAAAAAATTACTTTTGACTTGTTTTGATTGGCAAAATAAACCTATTTAGTACTTTTCTTTTCTAGGATGCTATATTTTGAATCTCAGTGCTTCTATTTGTGCCGGTTATTTATATTTATTTTGCCTCTTTTATAGACAATGTAAATTATTTGTTACTAGACAGGTTAGAAAATTAGATGTTGAAATTATCATCATTGGAGAAATTTATAGGTACATTTTGCAAAGGAAAATTACTACTTTTAGGTATAAATGTAATATCGATCCGTAAATACAGCTAAATGAAAAAGATTATTTTTCAAATGAAAGTAAAGAGCCACATTAAGACTTATAACGAACAGAAATTACTCCTTAAATGAGGGGGGATGGCTCTCCTCAATTCCAACCGTTTTATACAAAAGTTTTACAGTGTTCCAAAATACTTCTTGACCCACTAAAGTGGACCTTGTGTTTGAACAGGCGTTCTTAGAAACTGGGAAAAAAGAAACTAATTGTAGTGTCAACCATTGGGAATTGAGGAGCGGTAGATCCCCCCATATGTGGAGTAATTTGTGTTCGTTTTAAGTTTTAAGATTCTTCTTTCTTTCATTTGAAAACACTTATTTTATTTTATTTCTTTGTTTTGAATACCATACCTAGGGCTACCCTTAATGCAAGAAGAGCTGCAGCCCCTTGAAACTCGAATCTTTAAGTCAACTTTTAGCTCTGGGCTACAATGCCTCGGGACAAGGAGCTCATTTAGTTTATTTACTTTTGAAATAAAGCATAATTATCCAACATAATCTATTATATTTGAAAAGATAGGGGTGTTTTTGCCAGTTCAGCCCTCGTACTGCATGTTTCCTTCTATACTGTTCCCTATATTACACCTTCACCTATTCTACCGTTAAGCATATTGATACAATCATTTATATTACATAGAAAAAGAATACCTGTAAACAACAGCAGTGACCCCATAGCACCCATATTACCGGAATGTTCCGAAAATTCAGTGGATTGAAGGGAGGCTGTACATTAATTTCTACTTCCGTCCCGTAGATAGAGTTAGGAGAAAGAGTCAAACTTAGCGTAAAGAGCGAGGCGTTGAGGAGGAAAAGCCCTTTTCATATACGGAGTATATGTTCACAGTGATGCTGAGAATTTGGGAAATCCTGTATATTTATGTAGTGTTGATTTACAAGCAGAATTCGATTCAGTAGTCCAATCAAAAGTATTTATGACTGCTTAATTTTGGAGTTCAGTCCCATATTGTTGCACTGCTTTCATATTGGTATAGCCATAGTTATGTTACGCTCGAACTTGAAAAGACGAAAAATTCGTCTTATTTGAGGACTCAGGCAAGGTTCAATTTTAAGTCCTACTATGTTTAATATTCCTACGACCACTGTAACTAAGACGATTAATGGTGGAATTTATAGTGACCTTTGTGATTTCAGTTTAATTTGCTACGCGGATGATGTCCTGCTTATTAGTTCGAGTTTTTATACTTTATAGGCAAACCTTGATTTTTTGATTTCTAGTTATAAGCTTCTAGGACTTAATGCAAATACTGCTAAAACTGAATTTCTTGCTTATAATGCCTGAGATAAAGCTACATCGTTCTTGTCCGTTGTCTTAGCAAGTAAATCTATCAGAAAGTCTACTGCGCTGAAATACCTCGGCCTCGTATGTGGTCAAGACAAGCATAGTGCTTGGGTTCTCAGTGTTGAATATGCCATATCAGGTTTCCGCGCCCGCTATGCCAAACTGGCTGCACTGAAGTATAGTTTTCATAAGCGTGTACTTGCTAAATTATATAGTATTCGCCACTATACAATTCGCCACATATATAATTATATTTCGCCACTGTGCGATTCACTGTTTAAAACTGAGCAGTTAAAGGTTCGATCGGTGTTCTGTCGTTACATAAAATTTTTATTAAGATTCCCGCTGCATTACAGGAATTATATTATTTTGCGAAGATATGGTGTTCCTGACCCTCTAGATATAGCGGATTCATTAGAGTGCGATGTGTTTAAGAAAAATTTCAAACTTTTACTTAATTTTCTGCCATCTAGCATTATTTACTAGTGCTCTTTGGATTAATTTTGTATTATTTGATTTGCTTGTTTAGAAACTGATTTTCTCAGCTCTGCTTCTTTTTGTATGTTTTAAGCGGGCGCAAATAAACTTATCAAAACTTATGTGACGGGAGCCCCTTGCTTTTTAAGCTAAAGAATAACTAGCAATTAACTGAAGCATTTTAAAGCACAAAAAAAATACCCAGTCGCTAATTGCAAGTATTTTAGTTCATCTATTATATTATCGTCAAGTAATTGCTTGTACCACGAACCATGCTCCAGATTATTTTAAATAAAGCTTATCAAATATTTTAATGAATAGCTTAGTTCTGAAATTCCAGCTATTAATCCGGCTGTCAAAACCCTTAAAAAACATGTTAAGCTCACCAGCGAGTGTCATCCAAGTAGCAGACCGCTGAGACTGGATTGCTTGGTGTACGTCTTGATTCTGCAGTGTTTGGCCGGTTTTGCTGCCAGACATTCACATGGGCACCACCCCTCAAAATCTGCAATAGAGTAACCAGCATTAAAAGCTGTTCCTGCTTAAGGATAAATAATTGATCAAGATGGCGTTGAACTAATTTTATGCATCTTTTTATGCATCTTTTAATGCATCTTTAGGATTCATGTTTCTGAAACGTTCCCTGGGGAGCAAGACATTTGCAAAATTTCTGCCTGGCCAAGGAAACAACCCCCCCACCCCCAACCCCAAAAAAGATACCAGGTCCCTGGGGAAATTTTGAATTAATTTTCTGAATTTTCCCTTGTAAATTAGGGGAATTTTATTGATTTTTCCGTTGAAAATTCGAATTTGATTGGATACATCTCGCAATGAATTCAAACATTAATTGGATAAATACCATTTTTGGTAGGCTAGCTTGCATCAAGCGTCGAGTTGGGTTTCCCCATGCCTCATTTGCTTCAAATAAGTGCCTTTCCACCGCCAGCTTCTTTCAAAGCTTTTCATTTTTGACAGTTCTCTCACATTACTCACATACTCTACTATTCTTGAAATGTTTAGAAACTTAGTAAAGTCAAAACAGTTCTCCGTTTTATTCTGATTCACTAACTATCTTCTATATTTCCCTTATCCATAAATCTTATTTTGCAAAAAATTATATCGCTGCTGAACTGACTATTTCTGCACATAACCAGGTACAGTCTAACAATGCCCGGTTATTTAAGCTAAGCAATGTTGATTCAGTACCAAATAGCACCAATTTGAAAAAAAAAAACACACAAAAAAATGGGAAACCGGGACACCGGCACATAGGGAGTATAAATGACGACACTCAAAGAGAAAGCGACCGGGACAAAAGGAATGTTCGATTAGCAATCACCGTCAACAAAGCACCGGGACAAAAATGACGACCGGGACACAGGGAGTATAAATGACGACCAGGACATAAGTAAAAAAACAAGAGCTAAGAGCTCATATGGCACTTGTGACGAGGCAAGAAGAGCTAAGAGCCAAGAGATCATATGGAATGAGCTCTAGCAAAATTCTATAAATCAATAGATTGATTTAAAAAGGAAAATAAGAGGCTTAATGCCGGTCAAGATTTAAAATAAGAGCTCTGAGTCACAAAGTCCTTCTAAATATCAAAATTCATTAAGATCCGATCATCCACTCGTAAGTTATAAATACCTAATTTTTTCTAATTTTTCCTCTCCCTTTTGCCCCCCAGATGGTCGAATCTGGGAAAACGACTTTATCAAGTCAAGTTGTGAAGCTCCCTGACACGCCTACCAATTTTCATCGTTTTAGCACGTCCAGAAGCACCAAACTCGCCAAATCACTGAACCCCTCCCCTCAACTCCCCCCCAAAAAAAGCGAATCCAGTATGGTTCAGTCAATCACGTATCAAGGACATTTGTTTATTCTATCCACCAAGCTTCATCCCGATTCCTACACTCCAAGTGTTTTTCCAAGATTTCCCCCTCCAATTCCCCCCAATGTCAAAAGATCTGGTCGGGATTTGAAATAAGAGCTCTGAGACATGAATTCCTTCTAAATATCAAATTTCATTACGATTCGATCACCTGTTCGTAAAATAAAAATACCCCAATTTTCACGTTTTCCAAGAATTCCGGTTTCCCCCTCCAACTCCCCCGAATGTCACAGGATCTGATCGGTATTTAAAATTAGAGCTTTAAAGCGCAAGATCCTTCTAAATATCAAATTTGATTAAGATCTGGTCACCCTTTCGTAAGTTACAAATGCCTCAATTTTTAAAATTACCCCCCCCCCCAACTCCACCAAAGAGAGCAGATCCGGTCCAGTTATTTCAGTCACGTACCTTAGACAGGTTTTGATTCTTCCCATCCAGTTTCATCCTGATCTCACCTCTTAAGTATTTTCTAAGATTTCTGGTTCCCCTCAACTGCCCCCCCTCCAATTACGCTGGATCCGGTTGAGATTTAAAATAAGAGATCTGAGTTACGAGATCCTTCTAAATATGAAGTTTCATGAAGATCCGATCACTCCTTCGTAAGTTAAAAATACGTCATTTTTTCTTATTTTTCAGAATTACCTCCCCCCCCCCCGCAATTGAAAGGATCCGTTCCAATTATGTAAATCACGTATGCAAGACTTCTGCTTATTTTTCCAACCAAGTTTCATCCCAATCCCTCCAATCTAAGCGTTTTCCATCATTTTAGGTTTCCCCACCCCAAACTTCCCCCAATGTCACCAGATCCGGTCAGGATTTAAAATAAGAGCTTTGAGACACGATATCCTTCTAATATCAAATTTCATGGAGATCCAATCACCCGTTCGTAAGTTAAAAATACCTCCTTTCTTCTAATTTTTCAGAATTAACCCCCTCCCCCAACTACCCCAAAGAGAGCGGATCCGTTCTGGTTATGTTAATCAAGTATCTAGGACTCGTGTTTTTTCCCCACTAAGTTTCATCCCGATCCCTCCACTCTGTGTTTTCCAAGTTTTAGGTTTCCCCCTCCCAACTCCCCCCCCCCCCCAATGTCACCAGATCCGGTCGGGTTTAAAGTAAGAGCTCTGAGCCACGATATTCTTCTAAATATCAAATTTCATTGAGATCCGATCACCCGTTCGTTAGTTAAAAATACATCATTTTTTCAATTTTCAAAGTGTTTTCCAAGATTTTAGGTTTCCCCCTCCAACTCCCCCCAATGTTATCAGACCCGGTCGGGATTTAAAATAAGAGCTCTGAGACACAATATCATTCCAAACATCAAATTTCATTAAGATCCAATCACCCGCTCATACGTTAAAAATACTTACCGCCCCCCCAGATGGTCAAATCGGGAAAACGACTATTTCTAATTTAATCAGGTCCAGTCCCTGATACGTTTGCCAAATTTCATCGTCCTAGCTTACCTGGAAGTGCCTAAAGTAGCGAAACCGGGACTTTAGGTTTTCCCCCTCCAACTCCCCCCAATGTCATCAGATCCTGTCGGGATCTAAAATAGTAGCTCTGAGACACAATATCATTCCAAACATCAAATTTCATTAAGATCCATTCACCCGCTCATAAGTTAAAAATACTTCATTTTTTCTATTTTTCTTGCGAATTAACCGGGCCCCCACTCCCCCCCCCCCAGATGGTCAAACCGGGAAAACGACTATTTCTAATTTAATCTGGTCCGGTCCCTGATACGCTTGCCAAATTTCATCGTCCTAGCTTACCTGGAAGTGCCTAAAGTAGCAAAACCGGGACCGGAAGACAGACCGACAGACAGACAGACCGACAGACAGACAGAGCGACCGACAGAATTGGCGATTGCTATATGCCACTTGGTTAATACCAAGTGCCATAAAAACTAAAAAAAAAAGGTAAAAACTACAAAAAAATAAAAAGAAAAAAAAGTAAAAACTAATAAAAAAACTAAAAAAGCTAAAAAACTAAAAAAAACTAAAAAAAAAAAAATAAAAAAGGAAAAAAATGAAAAATAAAGGAGAAAAACAAAACTAAAAAAACGAATGTATATATAGACCGGGACACCGGGATACAAATGACAACCGGGACACAAGGAATATAAATGACGACCGGGACACAACTACAACGGGGACGCCGGGGGGCCCAGGGGGATATAAATGACGACCGGGACACAAGGAATATAAATGACGCCCGGGACACTCAAAGAGAAATCACAGACTGGGACACCGGGACACAAATGACGACCGGGACACAGGGAATATAAATGACGACCGGAACACAGGGACACAACTACAAAGGGGACGCCGGGGGGCACAGGGGGATATATAAATGACGACGGTGACACAGGGAATGGTCGATTAGCAATCACCATCAACAAAGCTCAAGGGCTATCATTAGAATCATGAGGTATAGATCTGAATACGGATTGTTTTCCCATGGACCATTATATGTTGCATGTTCAAGAGTCGGTAAACCTGACAATCTATTTATATGCATAGACAATGGGACAGCAAAGAATGTTGTATATTCGCAAGTTTTACGTAGTTAAAAACATATATATATATATATATATATATATATATATATATATATATATATATATATATATATATATATATATATATATATATAGCAAGTGTAACTTATCTGACGACTGAACATTTCAAGCAGCGATCCTCCTAGCCAATGAGTGATTAAAGTCCCGTGAAACGCTAAGAATATGACTACGTTCCAGCTTCAAAAAAAAGTTAATAATATTTAACAACAATGTAAATTTTCCTACAAGATGAGATTAAATTAACAGCTGGAACGATCGAAAATTAACTTTGTATTAAATTTTGTAGTTAATTTATGTGAATACTATTAACTAGTGTCTTCGATACATTAAACTCTGCACAGCAATTATAAAATTAGTAAAAGTGGAGGCAAATGACCGATTTTCTTAGAATTAGTGAGCACTAGGCATTAACACTCATATTTTTCGTATTTTTATATTTTATTAATCATTATAATGCGTGATAAAACAAAGCACCTGTAAATGTTACTAGTACCATCGTGGGCATACCAACATATACAGTCAATGAATTCAATAATATCTATCATGAAATGTGTGATGAAGCTGTAGCTGAAACCTTGTTAAAATTCGAGCGTGGCCCCAAAATGGATAAAGTGACACCTTAAAAGAAAACCTGATGAATTATTTTATGGAATGGATTAAAAACATTCATTTTTTATGAGGATATTCCACATGCTATTATTTCAATAGAAATATATTATTGACTTACTTTGCTATGTTACCATTAATTTTAGGGTACGCTAGCAACTCCAACATTCAGAATATTTTTCAAAGTCGGAGCTGAAAGAACAGAGATTTGCAGAGAGATGGGTACTACTACCGGGTTCGTAGAGTCATAGTACTAGTTAGAGATAGGTTAACAGGTTATTGGGCCTAAAATTTATTTTCTTAAGGAAGTCTTCGTGCGGCATAATTTTTGAGTTTGCGTTTTTATTGCTCAATATTGATTATGGTGAAGCGTTATGTGAATTATAATATGCTTGTCTGCAATAGAGACTTGTGGAGTACTACATTACGCGATATGAACAGACTGGGATTCTCTGACAGAGTGATTCTCCCATTTTACAGGGTCGGAAAGGAGCTGAATGCTATTCAAGATAAAATAAAAGAAATATGCAGTTTTTTGGAGTTTAAGCGTTGTTTGTTAAGGGGAATGTGCCTACAGACAAAACTGTTAGCTGAAAAGCGCAAGACAATATTCCCCTATTCAATTTGGAAGATTCCAAGCGCCCTGTACATCTATATAGAATACATAACACCGAGGACGAGATACAATTATTTAAGTTCATGGATTCCAAGACACAGTGATCCTCGGAATATGTGTATAAGACGTTCTAGGAAGAAGAGGAACGAAACCTATGGTATACATTAGGCCCACGCCAAGTGAGTAATAAATGGTGATTAGTAGCACTGCTTGAAATGGGGGCTATAAAATTTGTGGTTGATACATTGGATCAAGAAGCTAAAGTCAAAACTATATTAATTTTCGTCTGTGACTACCAAGATATATCTCTCGACCTTTAATGTCACAAGAAGAACATACTGCTCTGAAACGAGAGGATGTTAGATCAAGGACGTTTAACGGAAGGTGGTCAAATGATTTCATTGATACCAGAGAACATGCAAAAGCTGGATTCTTTTTTGTTGACCACAATGATCAGGCTCATTGAGCTTTTTTCGCAGGTGTGGTTCGAGACTGGGAAGAGGGAAATGTGCCTATCGATGAACATAGGAGACACTTCAAAATATGTCCTTTTGTTCAAGGAGTTGATATGAGGAACATTCTAGTGAAATCTTCTGCTTTAACTGGAAGCTATGAAATTTGTGAGCGATACATGAGGTAAAAATCAAGTCAAAACTATATAGGTTCACTTTGGTTCCTTTATTTTGGGTCAATTAGCGTGGCGGGCCACGTTATGTCAACCTAAATGACCCTAACTTGAATGCATTTATTTGAAAAAAAAGTGCGATTCAAGGTTGGCTCCAGGTACCCGGTTACTTGTAAAAATATGTTTTGCTGCCATCTACATTTCTATCAGAATAGATGGCAATACTTGGGCTAGTAAAAAAGATCACCCCCTAGGATTGTAAATGAATAGTGTTAGCGCTATGGTGGTTCGGTTCTCGCTATGCATCTTTCGCTTTTTATGCAGATGATCTTCACGCAAGGTGTTGTTCCCTCCTCCTTCTGCGTAGGGGATCTAACCCCCATTCCAAAGAAAGGGAAAAATGACATCAAATGCTCGTCTTTCCGCCCCATTACAGTCGCCACATCTTTATGTAAACTATTCGAGCTTCTATTCATTAATGAACTGGAAACTAAATGCTACACCCTGCCACGTCAATTCGGATTGACATCGCCCACTGGTTGTGCCGATGCCTTGACGGCTGTAGTGAGTGTGCTACTCGATGCGGATTTTTCTGGAGAGAGCATAGCCTTAGCTAGTCATAACATCAGCCGTGCATTCGATTCACTCATACACGCTGCAATGTTATTAAAAGCTTCACAACGAGGTCTGAATCCCTGCATAGTTCGATCTCTACGTGATATGTACTCGAGGCTGTCCATTCGCCTAAAGCTTCCTCCCGAAAAAAAATTGCCTCCCCAGCCTCATGAAAAATTGATCCCCGTTTTGAAAGGTGCCTGCCAGGGAGCTGTCTCCTCCCCTCATTTGTTCAATAATTATGTTCTTCGAGCACAAAATAAATGCCCAACCTCATGCATTCTTTCCTCTATAGACACCTCCTTAATCTGCTACGCCGACGACGTCTTGAACTTAAGTAGAACATTGCAAAAAGCTTCTGACATTTTTGAAACGCTTAAAACTGAATATCTTAAACTAGAACTCAGTTTTAACACTGAGAAAACCGAGATAGTTCTCTTCAATTGGCAAAAAAAACACGGGCCTTCACTGCTTTTTGGTGAAAATCTCGTGAATACTGCTGACCACATAAATTACCTCGGAGCCCCTATTGGCTCGTTTCTAAGGCATACACGTCTTCTACTGATCAAACACCTCAATCGACGAATCTCCGGCTCGTATGCTTCCATAGTCTCTACTAAATTCCGTTTTAGGCGCCCCCTCCTTGCCAGCCTATACAATCCTAGTGTTTTACCTCATATTCTGTACCTGGCACCATTTTGGAAACTATTCTCGAAGGCTGAACTGTCTAAAATCCGTGCGCTTTTCTTCCGTTTTGCTAAATACCTCCTACATTTTCCTCCCTGGTACAGAAACTCAATCCTCATTAAAAAGTATCACATAACCAACCCTCATGTTGCAGTTGAAAATTTAATCAAAAGACACAATATTAAAATAGTAGATCACGATTGGTATAATCTCTTTTTACAATAGATCTGTTTTCGTTTTATTCATTTTAGTGTTATTTTGTTTGCCCTTTTATTAGTTGAGTCTCTTTCTAGTTATGTCTCTTCTGATATGTTCTTATATATTTTCTTATATTTATATGTTCGTGCTCCGTCTTTTTCATTTCATATGATTGACGGGTTTTCAAATAAATAAATAAATACATTATAAATTCAATCGAAACTGCTTAGACACTGAAAAAATGGGTCGATGATTTCGTTAGAAAAGGAAAACATGTCGCCATTTATAACTATACTAAAAAATATCACTATCAATTACTTAGTTAGGTATAAGACCGCACTGGGAGAGTCTTTAACACGTGATCTTTAACAACTAAGGAAGCAAAGAGTAGTGTTTATGGGCGTGGCTGAACGTATTAATCTGATACTACTAATTTCATTTAACTGTTGATTCATTAGGTGATTTGTGAAGGTTTTTGTCAATATTGCTGAGAACAATTTATTGACATCAACTTGTTAGTTCAGTTGACAAGCACGTCATTTCTTCTCCTTAAAAGTTCCAAGTTCAAATCCTACACCAGTCAAATATTTTCGAAACCATTAGAAAATGCTTAGCGATCGTCTTGGAACACTACGCAATCTGTTTTACAATACCATCAAGAAAGGTAGAACCGTCTTGTCCGAGTTTGAACTATTGTTTCTCAAGAGCGCCTTAGGAAATCCCCATTACTGGTTTTGTTCAGAGTTTATTTGTCTTCCAGTGCACCATTAGAATCGCCTTGTCCGGGTTTGTTAAGAGTTTATTGGCCCTCCAAGTACTTTAGGCAACAACGTACAAGTAACTCAAGGGTAGAGAAATCGATTGCGCAATTAAAATAGCAAGCAAAAAGCAAATATAAAAAGACCACACCTTGACAAGCGAGGGGCTTCTTACTTTCAGTGAAAAGGTGGATAGGGGCAAGCCGAGTATAAGGTAACATACTCACGCTTTAAAAAAATATCAAACCCAATCAGAAGTAATCGGCTTCTCAGCAAATCCAATAAGCCGTTGTAGCAAGCAGCCACATCCAATGAGAAGTAATTAACTTTCAAGCAAATCCAAAAAGATCACACAAATCGGGAGTAATTAGGCAGTAAGTAAATTCAGAATGGGCATATTACTATCGTTCGGGGTAAATTTTCACCGGGATTGAATTGTCTAGAGGACATGTCCACGGGAAAGGGGTTTCTCCGTGGAGTAAGCATATCTAGAATGCGCAAACTACTATTGTCTGGGGCAAATTTCCACCGGGATTGAATTGCCTAGAGGATTTTCCGTGTTTCTCCGTGGAGTAAGCAAATCCAGAATGCACAGATTACTATCGTCCGGGGTAAATTTTCACCGGGATTGAATTGCCTTGAGGATATTTTAATGGGAAACGGGTTTCTCCGTGGAGTAAGTAAATCCAGAATACACATACTACTATCTTCCGGAATAAATTTTCATCGGGATTGAATTGTCTAGAGGGTATTTCAATGGAAAATGGGTTTCTCTGTAGAGAAAGCAAATCCAGAATGCACATACTACTACTGTCCGGGGAAAATTTTCACCGGGATTGAATTTTCTAGAGGATATTTCAATGAGAAAAGGGTTCCTCCATGAAGTAATGAAATCCTGAATGCGCATACTACTGTCGTCCAGGGTAAATTTTCACCAGGATTGAATTGTCTAGAGGATATTTCTATGGGAAAGGGGTTTCTCCATGGAGTAGGCAAATCCAGAATGCGAATACTACTATTGTCTGGGGTAAATTTTCACCGGGATTCAATTGTCTGGAGGATATTTCCATGGTAAAGGGGCTTAAGCATGGAGTAAGCAAATCCAGAATGCACATAATACTATCGTCTGGGGTATATTTTCACCGGGATTGAATTGTCTAGAGGATATTTCTATGGGAAAGGGATTTCTCCGTGGAGTAAGCAAATCCATAATGCGCACACTATTATCGTCCGGGGTAAATTTTCACTGGGATTGAATTGTCAAGAGGATATTTCCATGGGAAAGGGGTTTCTTCGTGGAGTACTACTATACTACTATTGAACAGGGTAAATTTTCAACAGGATTAAATTTTCTAGAGGATATTTCCGTGGGAAAGGGGTTTCTTTGTAGAGGCGGTGCCAGATTTCCTGGCATTGTTAAAAAAAAAGATCGGAAATTAAATAAAAAAAATTTCTTCAAAAGAAAGTAAGGATTAACATTAAAACTTAAAACAAACAGAAATTATTAGGTAATAGCTGTTGGGGTGGCGCTTCGCGCCCCCCCAAGCCCCCCGCACCATATTAGTTACGCACCATTGTAGTTGTGCCCCTGTGTCCAACCTGTGAATATAGATAGATACATATATATATATATATATATATATATATATATATATATATATATATATATATATATATATATATATATTTAACTACGTAAAACTTGCGAATATACAACATTCTTGGCTGTCCCATTGTCTGTGCATATAAATAGATTGTCAGGTTTACCGACTCTTGAACATGCAACATGTTTTTCCATGGGAAAAACAATCTGTATTCAGATCTATACCTCATTATTCTAATGATTGCCCTTGAGCTTTGTTGATGGTGATTGCTAATCGAACATTCCCTGTGTCCTCGTCGTCATTTATATATCCCCCTGTACCCCCCGGCGTTGTTGTTGTTGTTTCCCTGTGTACCGGTCGTCATTTGTGTCCCGGTGTCCCAGTCTGTAATTTCTCTTTGAGTTTCGCGGTCGTCATTTATGTTCCCTGTGTCCCGGTGTTCCGGTTGTCATTTTTGTCCCGGTCGTCATTTGTGTTCCGGTGTCCCGGTCTGTAATTTCTCTTTGAGTGTCCTGATCGTCATTTATATTCCCTGTGTCCCGGTCGTCATTTGTGTCCCGGTGCTTTGTTGATGGTGATTGCTAATCGAACATTCCTTTTGTCCCGGTCGCTTTCTCTTAGAGTGTCCCGGTCGTCATTTATATTCCCTATGTCCCGGTGTCCCGGTCGTCATTTGTGTCCCGATGTCCCAGTCCGTAATTTCGTCAGTCGACAAACAAACATTTCGTTACTCGACAGACAACTTATTTTTATATATATAGATATGAAGGGGCTTCTCCCCTCCTAAACACTTAGCTCTTTACGCTAAAGTTTGAAATTTTGTCCCAATTCTTTAAGAATGACTCCTGAAGCACGAGGACTGTTTAATTAGAGCAATAAGACACTTTTTTAAAGTACTAAAAACCTTTGGCGTAAAGAGCGAGGTGCTGAGGATTTGGAAAGCCCCTTTATATACGAAATAATTTATGTTCGTTTTAAGTTTAATGTTACTCCTTACTTTCAATTTAATAAAAAACTTGTTTTTTATTATTTCATAGTTGACTAACATACCATTTTCGTTTTGTTCTACAAAGCTATAAAATCGTTTAATACACAAGACGATTTATTTTTACTTACCCTTATATCTCTTTGAAAGAAATCACGTTCGTTTCTAGCAGTGACAGCACATTTTCTGCAATTTCTGACAGGGTCTACAAAGCCCATTCTGGGGATAGAATAATAATAGCTGGAGCATCTGTCGCAAAAAATTCTTCCACATCTTCTGCAGTGATGCTATAATTAAATTTAATAATATAAAGTATGATATATAAATGACATTCAACATGTGGCGTCAATTTGCTAAGGTGTGGGGGAGTAGGGGGGGGAACTCATTTTCAAGATCTGGAGGCGGAAAATTTTGTGATTGTTTTGGAATTTTTCCATGAAAATACTAAATAAAGGTATTTTTAATACAAGTACCAAAAAATCATTTTTAAGAAATGAGAGAAACAAAAATTACCACTTCCCCCTCCCAATGAATACCCTTAATGTGACATCAAACTGTTCCCGCTAAATAAAATTGCAGCAAAGTTGCAACCTGGCAATGGGTGAATCACGGCCAAGAATTACCAGGATCTATGCGTTGAAAAAAAAAAACAACAACAACAACAAAAACTGTCTAGTGAGATAACCTGCTATTTGTAGCTGATTCAACAATGGTAACTATTATTTTGATTAATCTTGATAGTAAAAGAGTATTCTCAAGAAAATTATACAAATTTCAAAAAAAGCCAAAACCCCCCAAAAATGGCTGTGGATCATTGGAATCATCATTATCAAAACCCCATTCAGGAAAACCACAGTCTTCCCCTTTGAACAACAAGAAAAGTCACATTTTTACCTGGAAAATACAGTGTCCCTTTTTTCTTTTTTTTCTTTTTTTCACCACTAGAAGGGCACTGAAACATCGTAAAGAGCCGTTTAAAGGCTCATTTCAAAGGCACTTTTTATTTCTACTTATTTTTTAGATAAGTTTTTCTTTATAAATTGATAAAGCATCATGAGCTGCCATATGATACCCGAAAACAACTGTTTGGGTGCTATTTCTGGAGTGGAAAGGCTGAAAAGCAGTAAATGGGTACCATCATAATCTTCATCATCGAAAAACCTAAACTTGAGGTTTGCAATTCTTCACCTTGTATGGTCTCCCTCACAATCCGTTAATAAATTTTACAAGTCGTCTGCTGACTAGCACACCTAAGCTAGTTCTAGCGACCAGGCTAGTTCTAGGTTAGGCTAGTGGTGTTAATTCACTAAAATTTACGAGGGGAAGGCAAAATGTGTTTTTTCATTATCTGGGGGGATATTTTTAGAGAATTCTAAAAATAAAGTATTTTTCAATAAAAATAAACCAAAAAAGGTATTTTGAAAATCTGGGGGGGTGGCAGAGTCCCTACCCCCACCTTTAGCTGAAACCACCTAGTAAGGTAAGTGCAACATCATAGAGGTTTACAGTTTTAAAAAGCCTTAATTCAAATATCTTAATGACATCAAAGTTCTTTTATATAGGCTTAAGTTTGAAAAGAGTTTAAAGAAGATTCATCAGGTAGTATTAAACTTTGAATTGTATGCTATCTTATTGTCATTAACACATCTATACAGGTGATGGCCTAGTGACTAGGATCCTTCGATTTGCTCGGGGTTAAATAGGTCAAATCTTGGTTAAAACAGTTTTTTGAAACAGGTATTCACTTTATAGCGCTCATCAGTTGCAAAATCAAAAAGAAGAAAAAGAAATTTGGAGGCAAATCAATGCTTCCATGCGAAAAAAGTGATTTCCCTTGTTATTGAAGGTAGAAGCTGTGATTATCCTGTACAGGGTTTTCTAATTATCAATAATAACGATAGCAATTCCAATAGTGCAATTTTCATTTCTAATTATCAGCCCACCTAAAATGTTAAAATCTAAGAAGCAAAACAACGAAAGTATACTTTCTTATAATTTCAAAATTCATTGCAGCATTGCGGCGGAAAAATTTCATTAACTATATCACGAATTTCTGTTAATTATATCAAAGACACATCTTAAGTTATTTTAATGCCATTCAGGTTTCTAAAATCTGTACATACAGGATTCTATAATCTTATATTTCACACAAGGAATAATACTGCATAAATAATTGAATCTTTAACTGCAATATCTCAAAATTACAGAGGACAACCTACCTCATGGACTCTTTATGTGAAGAAATTATAGATTATTCTAAAAAAAAGTTTAAGAGAGATGTGAATTAAAACTTATTTTTAATATCAAATACTAAGCACTCACAGTGTGCGCTGCACTTTCAGCGAATGTTGTTCGTCTTTGTCAATTCAAGATCTGCCGGAATATATTAAATTCCTTGTGTTGGAAAGCCAAATCCTTCTATTATTTAAACAGTTTTGCTAAGTGTGGCAAAGATACTCGTAAAACTTGGAAGGTAATAAATTCAGTACTTAAACCCGGTTCTTACCTATGATTAATTAAAAAAAAAAAAAGTTTTTCTAGGGAAGTAAAGAGCGAATTTGAAACTTTAAACGAACCAAAATTATTGCTTCACAGTCTATCTAACAGACGTCAATAAAACTAGTACAAATAAACTAAATAACCGTAGTTCCCTATATTTGTAGGATTATCGAAAACTAGCGCTTTACTGAAAACACAAAATCCAAGAATAAAAAACAAGAATGTGAATAAAAAATGAGTACGTAGCCTGACAACAAAAAACTAAGCTATGAGGCTTTTAATATTCTTACATCAGCGGTGATATCAGTAACTTTAAGCATACAATTAAAATTATCTGAAAAACATAAGCGTAAAAATAAAAAAAATCTTTAATAGCCGCAAAGTCACTGACCAGCATACAGAAATATTGGATTGATTTATCAGGTAACATTTTGGTCTCAACAGCTATAATAACAATAGTGAGTAATAAACAATCTTATATTGTAAGAAATATGCTTTAGTATTCCTCAAAATGAAAATCAAATAAGCCACAACATAAACTCTGGAAGTCTGGTAATTTCTCCCGATACAGCAGAAAATTTCAGGTTATGATAAAAAGTTTATAGCTCGTCTATAGCCCTAATACTACCAAGATGATTTCACTTCGAACTTGTCTACAAACTCATCATGACATACCCTTTTCAGAACTAAAACGAGAACCATTCATTTGACTGAACCATTGTACAGAAGTGTTATCAAATTAAACGAAAGAAAAATTAGGGATTAGTCCTAAAAAGCTTTAATTTTATACCGTAAAGTATCCCTAATCGATTTGCTTTTACTTTACCAAAACTTCTATATTGTCTTATGTTTTCAGTAAAGCGCTAGTTTTCGATGCCTGAATGCCTGATTATTTTCGAATGCCTGATTAAGAAACTGAACCCTCTCCATTCTGATTCAAAGTTAACGCGCTAGTAGCTTAACTACGGTGGCTGATGATCGAATTCAATCTACTTGTTCTTGTAGTACAACAATTGTGTAACTTTCAACCCTTTTCCCGAAGACTATGGAGAGTTGTGTCATCACTAAAAGCACAGTTATTTGACCATGTTGAGCAAATACATTTGTAATTGGCTATTATAAAAGAACTAGCTGTTGGGGTGGCGCGAAGCGCCACCCCAACACCTAGTTGGTTGGGGTGCTTCGCGCCCCCCAAGACCCTCCGCGCGCGTAAGTCGTTACGTGCCACATTAGTTACGCGCCATTGTATTTGTGTCCCTGTGTCCCACCTGTGAATATATATATATATATATATATATATATATATATATATATATATATATATATATATATATATATATATATATATATATATATATATATATATATATATATATATATATATATATATATATGTTTTTAACTACGTAAAACTTTCGAATACACAACATTCTTTGCTGTCCCATTGTCTGTGCGTATAAATAGATTGTCAGGTTTACCGACTCTTGAACATGCAACATGTAAAGGTCCATGAGAAAACAATCCGTATTCAGATCTATACCTCATGATTCTAATGATTGCCCTTGAGCTTTGTTGATGGTGATTGCTAATCGACCATTCCCTTTGTTGCCGTTGTCATTTATATATCCCCCTATGACCCGCGGCGTCCCCGTTGTAGTTGTGTCCCTGTGTCCCGGTCGTCATTTGTGTCCCGGTGTCCCAGTCTGTGATTTCTCTTTGAGTGTCCCGGGCGTCATTTATATTCCTTGTGTCCCGGTGTCCCGGTCGTCATTTGTGTCCCGGTGTCCCGGTCTATATATACATTCGTTTTTGAATTGGTCTTTTTTTAGTTTTTAGTTTTTTACCTTTTTTTAGTTTTTTTTTAGTTATACCTCACGATTCTAATGACTTCCCTTGAGCTTTATTGATTGTGATTGCTAATCGAACATTCCCTGTGTCCCCGTCGTCATTTATATATCCCCCTGTCCCCCCGGCATCCCCGTTTTAGTTGTGTCCCGGTCGTCATTTATATTCCCTGTGTTCCGGTCATCATTTGTATCCCGGTGTCCCGGTCTGTATATACATTCGTTTTTGAAATGGTATATGATGAAATAAATATTGTATTTTTCCCCTTTTTCTCTTTCTAGTTTTTTTTGGGTTTTTTACTTTTTTTTAGTTTTGTTTAGTATTTTTCTTTTTTTCTTTTTAGTTTTTACTTTTTTTTAGTTTTTTTTCGTATTTTTCTTTTTTTCTTTTTAGTTTTTTTATTTTTATTTTTTAGTTTTGTTTTTCTCCTTTATTTTTCATTTTTTTCCTTTTTTTAATTTTTTTCTTTTTTAGTTTTTTTAGTTTTTTAGCTTTTTTAGTTTTTTTATTAGTTTTTAGTTTTTTTCTTTTTAGTTTTTTTGTAGTTTTTAACTTTTTTTAGTTTTTTTTAGTTTTTTTATTTATGTCCTGGTCGTCATTTATACTCCCTGTGTCCCGGTCGTCATTTGTGTCCCGGTGCTTTGTTGATGGTGATTGCTAATCAAACATTCCTTGTGTCCCGGTCGCTTTCTCTTTGAGTGTCCCGGTCGTCACTTGTGTCCCGATGTCCCGGTCTGTAATTTCGTCAGTCGAAAACATGACGTCAGTCGACACACAAACATGACGTCACCCGACAGACTCACACACACACAGACAACTTATTTTTATATATATAGATAGACTAGCTGTTGGGGTGGGGGCGCTTCGCGCCCCCCGAGCCCCCCCGCGCGCGTAAGTCGTTATGCGCCATATTAGTTACGCGGCATTGTAGTTGTGTCCCTATGTCCCACATATATATATATATATATATATATATATATATATATATATATATATATATATATATATATATATATATATATATATATATATATATATATATATATATATATATATATATATATATATATATATATATATATATATATATATATATATATATATATATATATATATATATATATATATATATATATATATATATATATATATATATATATATGTATATATATATATATATATATATATATATATATATATATATATATATATATATATCATTGTTGATGCTAATTACTAATCAACGATTCCCTGTGTCGCCGTCGTCATTTATATATCCCCCTGTGCCCCCCGGCGTCCCCGTTGTAGATGTGTCCCTGTGTCCCGGTCGTCATTTATATTCCCTGTGTCTCGGTCGTCATTTGTATCCCGGTGTCCCGGTCTGTATATATATTCGTTTTTGAAATGGTATATGAATGAAATGAATTTTTGTATTTTTCCCCTTTTTTTCTTTTTAGTTTTTACTTTTTTTTAGTTTTTTATATTTTTTTTATTTTTTATTTTTATTTTTTATAGTTTTGTTTTTCTCCTTTATTTTTCATTTTTTTCCTTTTTATATTTTTTTTTCTCTGTTAGTTTTTAGCTTTTTCAGTTTTTTTATTAGTTTTTAGTTTTTTTTCTTTTTAGTTTTTTTGTAGTTTTTACCTCTTTTTAAGTTTTTTTAGTTTTTTTTTTACTTATGTCCTGGTCGTCATTTATACTCCCTGTGTCCCGGTCGTCATTTGTGTCCCGGTGCTTTGTTGATTGTGATTGCTAATCGAATATTCCTTGTGTCCCGGTCGCTTTCTCTTTGAGTGTTTCCCGGTCGTTATTTATATTTCCTATGTGCCAGTGTCCCGGTCGTCATTTGTGTCCCGATGTCCCGGTCTGTAATTTCGTCAGTCGAAAACATGACGTCAGTCGACACACAAACATGACGTCACCCGACAGACCCACACACACACAGACAACTTATTTATATATATATATATATATATATATATATATATATATATATATATATATATATATATATATATTTAACTACGTAAAACATGCAAATATACAACATTCTTGGCTGTCCCATTGTCTGTCCATATAAATAGACTGTCAGGTTTACCAACTCTTGAACATGCAACATAATAATTGTCCATGGGAAAACAATCCGTATTCAGATCTATACCGCATTTTTTCTAACGATTGCCCTTGAGCTTTGTTGATGATGATTGCTAATCGAACATTCCCTGTGTCCCCGTCGTCATTTATATATACCCTGTGCCCCCGGCGTCCCCGTTGTAGTTGTGTCCCTGTGTCCTGGTCGTCATTTATATTCCCTGTGTCCCGGTCGTCATTTGTGTCCCGGTATCCCAGTCTGTAATCTCTCTTTGATTGTCCCTGTCGTCATTTATATTCCCTCTTTCCCGTTGTCCCGGTCGTCATTTGTGTCCCGGTGTCCCAGTCTGTAATTTCTCTTTAAATGTCCCGGTCGTCATTTATATTCCCTGTGTCTTTTGTAGTTTTTACCATTTTTTTAGATTTTTTAGTTTTTTTTTTACTTATGTCCTGGTCGTCATTTATACTCCCTGTGTCCCGGTCGTCATTTGTGTCTCGGTGCTTTGTTGATTGCTAATTTATATTATATTTATATTTATATTTTTTATATTTATTAATATTTTTTAGTTTTCTTTTTCTCTTATTTTTCAGTTTTTTCCTTTTTTTTAGTTTTTTCTTTTTTAGTTTTTAGTTTTTTTTTGTTTTTTACCTTTTTTTAGTTTTTTTAGTTTTTTTAGTTTTTTAGCTTTTTTAGTTTTTTTATTAGTTTTTAGTTTTTTTTTAGTTTTTGCCTTTTTTTAGTTTTTTCAGTTTTTTTTAGTTTTTAGTTTTTTACCTTTTTTTAGTTTTTTTTAGTTTTTTAGCTTTTTTAGTTTTTTTTCTTTTTAGTTTTTTTTGTAGTTTTTACCTTTTTTAGTTTTTTTTCTTCTTTTGTATTAGACATAACCCACAAACAACTTATTTTTATATATATTTATTTTATATATATTTATTCATATTTTTTAGTTTTCTTTTTCTCTTTTATTTTTCAGTTTTTTCCTTTTTTTTAGTTTTTTCTTTTTTAGTTTTTAGTTTTTTTAGTTTTTTACCTTTTTTTAGTTTTTTTTAGTTTTTTTAGTTTTTTAGCTTTTTTAGTTTTTTTATTAGTTTTTATTTTTTTTGTAGTTTTTGCCTTTTTTTATTTTTTTCAGTTTTTTTTAGTTATTAGATTTTTACCTTTTTTTAGTTTTTTTTAGTTTTTTAGCTTTTTTAGTTTTTTTTTCTTTTTAGTTTTTTTTGTAGTTTTTACCTTTTTTAGTTTTTTTCTTCTTTTGTATTAGTGTGAAATAATTCAGACGTCATATGCGAACAAACATGACGTCACCTGATCCACAGATCCACAGATCCACAGACAACTTATTTTTATATTATAGTTTCTTTTTTAGTTTTTTTTTCTTTTTTTAGTTTCTTCTTTTTATTGATTTGTTTTCTTCAATTTGTCAATGTTCATTCTAACATTGACACTTGGAAAAATCTTTACGTGCCAAGTATGCTAAAGCTCCAACAATTTATAATAAACCTAATAATTTGGGGTATCTGTTTTAAGGTTTTCGAATTACTTTAATCTATTGTCAAAATATATTGAAATATTTGTGCAATTCCCAGTTTTTTTTAAGTTTTTTCTTTTTTTAGTTTTTTAGCTTTTTTAGTTTTTTTTTTCTTTTTAGTTTTTTATCTTTTATTATTTTTTTACGTTTTTTCTTTTTAGGTTTTTTCTTTTTTTGATTTTTTTAATTTTTTGTTTTTTTTTTTAGTTTTTTTTTTAGTTTTTTACCATTTTTCTTTTTTCGAATTACTCTAATCTATTGTCAAAATATTTCGAAATATTTATGCACTTTCCAGTTTTTACATTCTAGTTTGTTTTCTCTTATATATATAGAAGATATAATCAGGCGTAACAAATGTAACAGACATAACAGACAGACAACTTATTTTTATATATATAGATAGATAAGTTAATAAGACTTTCTATTATAAAGAGTGAGAGCATAAAACTATATTTGGTGAAGCTGAACTTTTGCGAACTTTTGCAAAATTTTGAGATTCAATTATTTGTTATTCTAGGAATTTCTTCCTCTTAAGAACATTCAAAATTTTAAAAACACCTTTGCGAGCCTCAACGTTGGATGACTGTGTTAAAGAATTCATAGTGAATTCTCCCAACGGACTAATGAAACTTACTAAGGGGGCTGGGAGGAAGATTATACGGGAGTGGCTCTTATACATCTCCCGTTAAAAGTTTTGGACAATAATTATTACAATGGTACCGTTTTATACTTCCAAGCTTTTCTACTTAAGAAGTGGCACCAAAAATGCCGATTTTAGTGCTATATGGGACTTACAGATGGTAGAACTGATAAAAAGCACGTAGATATGAGCAATAACTTTCTAATATGAAGTTCTGGTAGCCCATTAGCCCCAGCTTTTCCACTTGAGACATGAGACCAATAGCTCCATTTCTAGTGGCATTTGGCACTTGCATGGTGGAATTTATAGGGAAAACGTAGATATGAGAAATAGATTTTGTGTAAACTATATTAAACATCTTTCTACGATGTTTTGGTAGCCCGCTAGCCCCACCCTTGAGAAATGACACTGAGTGCCATTTTGTGCTATATGGCACTTCCAGATGGTGGAATTTATACAAAACACGTAAATGTGAGAAATAGCTTTTAAATTAGCCATTAAGCATCTCTCTATGGTGTTCTGGTGAGCCGCTAGCCCTGAGAAAAAAAAATCGGGAGACAGATCACTGCTACCCATGCAAAAAGCGACTTCCCTTCTTGTTCAAGTTCGGGGACTGTAATTTCCCTCTATAAAGTTTTTGACTATGCTGATTCCAATGTAAATTTTTCATTTTGATATGACGCCATTTCCGAGCGGTTTCGGGCTTTTTTTCTAAATCACCTTAAATTCTTTTTCAAAATAAACTTTTAAGACGAACCAAAATAATAGTTACCATTCCTGAAAGTGACAGATAGAAATTTTTTCAAGAGGAAATCTTTTTCTAAACTCGTTTTTTTTAAACGAAATCGTTTTCGTTAAATTTTTGAAGTTTCTACGACACCAAGTGGACATCTAAAATTTCTATCAGATGCATTTCGGGAAAATACGAGGTGTGGCAGGGAGGGAGGGGGTCTCCGCCCTCTGATCACTTTGAATCTTAAAGAGTATTAGAGAATATGATTACCAATCCAATGAGTCCTTTCCAAGGTTTATACAATCACCCTTTCCAACCTAATATGCCCCCAGGGCATAACTTAAAACCCTTGCTTTGAGGGCTATGGGGGGTAATCATCCTCAAAAACATAATTTCTGAACCTTTTAACTACACTGATCAAAATTTTGATTGGATGTGTTTGGGGATACGGTGGGCGTATGAGAGGGGTTAGTCACCCTCCAATCACTTTCGACTATTAAAAGGGGCACTGACCCCTTAAATTTCCAACCAAATGAGTATTTTTCGAGGTTTCTAGAACAACGAATGGTCATCTAAAAAATTTATATCAGATGCATGTCGGAAAACAACAAGGTGTTGGGGGGAGGGTATCCACCCTCCGATCACTTTGAATCTCAAGAGGCACTAGAACTTCTGAATACCAATCCAACGAGTCCCCTGTGAAGTTTACACCATCACCCTTTCTAGATAAACCTTACATGCCCCCAGGGCAGAACTTCGAACCCTTACCCTAAGGGCTGGGGGGCCTCAAAGACTAATTTCTGAGCCTTTTAACTACATTGATCAAAATCTTGACTGGATGTGTTTGGGGAAATGGTGGGAATGGTAGGGGACTAGCAACGCTCAAATCACTTTCGACTATTAACAGAGAAACTAGCTCCTTCAATTTCCAATCGAATAAAGCATTTTCCGAAGTTTTTGCAACAACAAATGGCCATCTCAAAATTTCTATCAGATGTATTTCGGGAAATTACGAGGTGAGGGACGGTATCCACCCTTCGATCACTGAATCTTAAAAGAGGCACTAGACCCTGTGACTACCAATCCAATCCGAAGTTTACACGGTAACCCTTTCTATATAAACCTTATATACCCCAAGGGCATAAATTACAGCCCTTGCCCTGAGGACTATGGGGGGTTGTCATCCTCAAAGACATAATTTCCTGATCTTTCAATTACGCTGGACAAAATGATTATTTCAAAATTTTGACAGGATGTGTTTGGGGGAATGTTGGGCGTGAGAGGGGGTTAGCTACCCTCCGAACACTTTCGACTTTTAAAAAGGGCACAAGCCTTTTCAATTTACAATTGAATGAGCCCTTTTTGAAGTTTTTACGACAAGTCCTTCGATACAAAGTACCCTGGTCTAAGACCCAAAAAAATAACAACACATTGTGCCTTCATCGCTCTTTACTTAGGCAGCGCTATTGAGCTGCCTATGATTAATGAACATAAAGGGATGTTCATAAGTCAATAGCAATACCTGTGTCAAAAATATTCATTTTTTATGCAGATTCCAAATACTGAAAATTCGTAAATCTAAAAAAAATACGAATGCTAACCATCAGAAATTTTGCACAGTTTTAGTATGAAACTGTATATATAATATACAGTTTCATATATGAGTCTTTTGCCTAGTTGATATATATATATATATATATATATATATATATATATATATATATATATATATATATATATATATATATATATATATATATATATATATATACATATATATATATATATATATATATATATATATATATCAACAAAATTGGCTTATTATGCAGATTCCAAATATGTACGATTTATTCAGTTTTGCCAATCAAAGGCTGTGAGCCTGAGAAAATTTGCCTGATTTTCCAAAATAAAGGGGAAACATCATCTAAATGTAAATGAATCATAATAACCATCAGATTCAACGTATCAGGAAACCTCCTGTAGAGGTTTCAAGTGCCCTTCTTCGAAAAAGTGGATTTTTTCATTTTTTTTTTGTCAAAAGGAAGATCACGGAAGCGTCTTTATTTATTGTTGTTGCTGTTTTTTCCCAGGGGTGATCGCATTAAGCCAGTTATACTAGAATACCGTGAGAGGGCTCATTCGAAGGGAAATTAAAGCCACCCTCCTACGACCTTTTTATCGCCAAAGTAGTTCCATCAAAACTTTGTGATAGGTATTTTGTTTAGCATAGCTGAAAGGTTCAATAAGCATGCCTTTAGATATAACATGTTCCTCTTCCCCACAGCCCATAGGGAAAGCTCTAAGTTATAAAATTTGCCTATTGTCTACGCAAATTATTTGATATTGAGAAGTATGCATACACAGTTTTGGCGGGAGGGTAGATTTTTCACGGGGAGAATTTTCCAGGGGGAGTGAAGTTTCCCGGAAAGTGAACTTTTCAGGGAAAATTTTGCGCTGGAGGAATTTGCCAGAATTCCTATGCGAAATTATTTTTATTTGTCTTACTTTTTCTTTGCCGACTCGATTTTAAATGCGGAGATGTCAATGGCAATTGTCCGGGGTAAATATTCACCGGTATTGAATTGTCTACACGATCTTTCCATGGAGGGGGAGCCGGATTTCCCAGCATTATTTAAAAAACGATCAGAAATTACATAAAAAACAAATTTTTCCAACTGAAAAAAAGGAGCAACATTAAAACTTAAAACGAACAGAAACCTATTACGTATATGAGAGGGGTTTCCCCTCCTCAAGATCTCACTCTTTACGCTAAACTTAAACTTTTTGTCCCAGTTCTTCAAGAATGACTCCAGAAAAACAATGGTCGGTTAATTAGAACAATAAGAAGCTTTTTTAAAGGTACTAAAATCTTTAGCATAAGAGCGGTGGTATTGAGGAGGGGACAACCCGCCTCATGTACGTAATAATTAATGTTCGTTTTAATTTTTAATGTTGCTCCTTACTTTCAGTTGAAAAAACTTGTTTTTTTTATTTGATTCAAACAGGGGTAGATTTTAAGTAGTAAAAATTAATAAGTATTTTACAGAAAAATGTATTTACAATTTAAACATTAATACAACTTTTGAAAATTAAAAGTGTATTTTTTCACTATTTGTTATTTTAATCTTGAAATATCTGGCTTGTAGCGCATACTTGTCTATTTTGATATATTTGAAGATCATTAGAGTCTGTGAACACTAACTTACCCTTCTGTTCATCATGTTGAAAATCATATAGCAATCTTGGCATCGTTCAACCTGAAATAAATTTCAAACTAAGAAAATACGAATTGTGTATTTGGGTCGGACAATTTAAAGGCAATAGCAAACATGATTATTGTAAATATTATACGTTTAATTTAAGTAATATAGCCTACACAAATTCTGCTTGTTTTTATCCTACATGAAAGTACAGAATAGGTCAACTTTAAAAGAACAGGTTATTATCATGTAGCAGGGGGAGCTACCACACCCCTCAACATCTCCCTCTTGACGCTAATGTTTAACTAGTACTTTATTCAAACCATTCAAAAGCTCAACACGCAGAGCCAACGGGCACATTTGAGCTGAAAATGTTGCAACTTTTAGAAAAATGCAAATAAATAAACTCTTTAAAGCAGCGTGATAGAATGTATTTAATTTTCAACTTCTCTTGCGTGAGAGTATTCATCAAACAGTTCATGGTAACGAACTGTAAGTAAGAGCGACCCGGCTCAACAGTAACCGAACCTCTAAAAACTGAATTTTAATACCAACAGAGACATCAAAAGGGTCGGATTTTTATACTCGTTTTAAATATATAAGTTTCGTCAAGTTTAGTTTTATCCATCAGAAGTTGTGAGCCTGAGAAAATCTGCCTTATTTTCGAACAAGGGGGGGAACAACCCCTAAAGGTCATTGAATCTTCATGAAATTCACACCATAAGATTCAGCATATCAAAGAACCTGACTGTAAAGGTTTCAAGCTCTTATCTGCAAAAATGTGGAACTTTATATTTTTTGCCAGAAGAAAGATCACGGATGCGTGTTTACTGCTGTTTTTTTGTATTTTATTTTTTTTCCAGGGGTGTTCGTATTGGTCCGTATTGGACCCATTGGTCCTAGAATACCGCAAGAGGGCTTATTCAAACAGAAATTAAAAGTTCTAGTGTCGTTTTTAAGCGACCAAAAAAACCGAAGGGCAACTGGGCCCCCTGCCACGCTTATTTTCTCCCCAAAGTCACTCGATCAAAATTTTGAGATAGCCATTTTGTTCAACATAGTCGAAAATCTAGTAACAATTTCGTTGAGGATGATGTAATCCCTCACAGTCTCCGGGGAAAGGGCTGCAAGTTATGAACTTTGCCCATTGTTTACATATAGTATTGGTGATAGGGATGTATACAGACGTTTTCAGGGGGGATTTTTTCTGGTGGGAGGTGAGGATCAGGGATAGGGGTTACGTGGGAGGATATCTCCTTGGAGGAAACTGTCACAGGGAAGGAAATTTTCCATGAAGGGAAAAAAAGGTAAAGAATACGGTATTGGACTTTACGGTCCCTACTGGCGGTGCTGAACTCCGTTTCTTGGCCCTTCAGCCAGGAAGTGCAGTGGGGGGGTTAACCATCCTATGCTTTCGCAAACCTTACTGTTGACCTTCCCTAGATTTCTCCAGGTACCCATTTAGAGCTGGATTCGGCTCTGGTTGACCTTACAGAGTGATGACCCCTTCCCAAACTAAGTAACTGGGTACACTAGGATTCGAACCCTTGCTCTCTCGGACATAGGGTCCTAAATCCAGCGCACCAATCCAGTCGGCTAGAACGATTTGTCTTTACATGAAGGGGGTCCGGATTTCCCAGAATTATTTAATAACGATCAGAAATTAAATAAACAAACAAGTTATTTCAACTGAAGGTAAGGAGCAACATTAAAACCTAAAACGAACAGGAAGTATTATGTAGTATATGAGGGGGATTAATACCTCGCCAAAATCTCGCTCTTTACGCTAAAGTTTTTTTTAGTACTTTCAAAAGAGCTGTTTATTCTAATTAAAAGGCCTTTGTGATTCAGGAGTCATTCTTAAAGAATTGGAACAAAATTTGAAAATTAACGCAAAGAGCGAGGTATTGACGAGGGGGTGAACCCCCTGTCAAATACGTAATAATTTCTGTTCGTTTTAAGGTTTAATGTTGATCCTTACTTTCAGTTGAAAATATTTTTTTATTATTTAATTCTAGAAAAACCCACTTGAAGCAAGTTAGTTTGGCGCAAAAGGTTGAGACACTAACAGTCCTCTTTCAAATATGATAATTTCTGTTTTTTGAGGTTTAACGTCACTCTTTCCTTTCATCAAAAAAAAACTATTATCTGTTCGTTTGTATTTATTATCTAAATACTGGGTTAACCTCTTCCCCGCCCTAAAACCCACGATCGCAATACCTGAGTTTAACAACTTATGTAAAACAGTGATTCGAGAATGAATCACTGGTTTTGCTAGTAAATTTTGACCTCAACTCCTCTTCATTTAGAACGCAATTTTCTTATGTTGATTCGTCAGCTTTTTAAAAAGAGGAACGCGTCAGCTGATCTGCACACAGTTTTTTTCACAATATTTCAATTTTTTTCCATTAAAAACACCTTCTCTGCATTAACAGGAGAGATTTCTTTTCTTTCAGCACCCTTTTTACAAGTTTAGTTCAAATACTTTATTCCAAAAGAAAGTTGAGATCCTGGATCAAGTTTTGATGCCCTCTCCCCTAACAAGATCTAATGACTACTTCAAAACTGAAAGGCAGCTTTGAAATTATTGCTGCTGATATTACTAAATAAGCTGTCTGTAATAACCTTTAGGGACTAACGTGCCACCAGACAATAGCATGTTTTCTGGCATTGCAATAGTATAAACTTGCCTCTTTGACATGTCTAAACTGATTAGATATGTCTGATTTTCGCTGGATGGCAGTTTGGCCCTATTTGAGCCAAAATCGTTGTTAATGTCATAAATTGGAATTTTACCCCAGTGTTATCTCTTTGAATGCTTGAAAAGTACATTAAAAATTTTGAATGTTCCTTACAACGAGCCTCTTCTAATTTTCCATGACCAATACGATGATTCCTGAGAAAGAAACAATAAATATGCATCCGCAACTGTCCGGCTCAGGATAAATACAAAACTGCATAGCTCTGTAGATCAGAACCTGAAATCTTGGCTCTGAAGTTTTGAGACAGGTGCATTTCATGGTGTAATTTGATCAATATTGCACCCCATTTAGGGGAGAGGGGCCTCTCTTATCATACAAAAGAATTTTTTAGTCCCTGTTAACAAAAAACCAAAATGTTGTATTTTTTTCGAAAAAGTCATGGATGCGCGTTAGTTTTCATTACTCTTTTCTAGGGGCTATCTCATTGAATCAGTGGTCCTAAATATCTGAAAAGAGTTCATTTGAAACAAAACTGAATATTCTAATGCCCTAGTATCAAAAGAGATCATGCCATAGCAAAGTGCAAAAAAAATGTTTGAAGATTTCCTCTTAAGACCCATGGTAATGATTACTCTATATTTCGTTTTCAATATTTCTGACTCTCCCCCCGAGAGATGTTATGGGCGGTATAAATTTTCAGGGATGACGATCATCAAAGCACCGTTATATATGTATATATATATATATATATATATATATATATATATATATATATATATATATACTAGCTGTTGGGGTGGCGCTTCGCGCCACCCCAACACCTAGTTGGTGGGGCGCTTCGCGCCCCCCCAAGCCCCCCCGCGCCCGTAAGTCGTTACGCGCCATATTAGTTATGCGCCATTGTAGTTGTGTCCCTGTGTCCCACCTGTGAATATAGATAGATTTATATATGTGTTTCAAACTACGCAAAAATTGCGAATAAACAACATTCTTGGCTTTCCCATTGTCTGTGCATATGCAAAGCCGTATGTACTAATAATGACGTCATATACAAACGCTCTTTTTACAAACAAACAAACATGCATCCACATAACTCGTTTTTATATAGATAGATACAATACAAATTAACTGCGTAAAACTTGCGAATAAACAACATTCTTCGCTGTCCAATTGTCGCTGCATATAAATACATTGTCAGGTTTACCGACCCTCGAACATGCAACGTACAATTGTCCATGGGAAAAACAATCAGGATTAAGATCTATACCACATTTTTCTAATGATTGACCTTGAGCTTTGTTAATGGTGATTGCAAATACTAATCAAATTGGGAAATGCAATCTTTTAAATTGAAAAAGCAGATCCGTTGGAATCATGGGAATGCGAGGAATAAGAACAGCCTCACCCTCATAAGGCCCTGTCAAGATTGTGGCCTCTATTAGGTTTTCCATTGTTTTTTTTTTACGGCAAGTCGCGTGCCATTGCAAAGCTTTGGTGGGTTGATATTTCTTAAAAGTATTATTGGTACGCCTATTTTTAGTTGTAGCACGTGTGGTGGAAACCCTGAAGGATCTATGGAATTTAAAAATTCAGATGGATAATTAACCGCTTCATTTGGTTCCAAAACTGTGTCGACTGACTTGTAAAGGACTGCCTGGTCTCGAATCTTGTTCAAAACAATATTGTTGATTTCGTGGACGTCTATATTTTTGGGTGCGAGAATCGCTCTTTCACTTAGCCATTTATTATTTTTATAATTTTTTAGAATATTCGGAAATACTTTTTCAATCAATTCATTTTTGGACGTCACTAAATTACAGAAATCAGCAGGTAGTTGTATACGTCCTGAAATTGAGTCTACTGTTTGACCAGAGTCATCGTTTTGCAATCGGACACGCATATTTGTAGTTAATTTTAATATTTTTACGTGTGCCTATAAATTAGAATTTTTTAGGCAAGCATTCATTTCGTCTGCAGGAGTTAAACTACGTAAAAATTGCGAATATACAACATTCTTGGCTTTCCCATTGTCTCTGCATATACAAAGCCGTATGTACTAATAATGACATCATATGCAAACGCTCTTTTTACAAACAAACAAATATGCGTACATACAACTCGTTTTTATATAGATAGATAGATAGATAGATAGATAAAATACAAATTAACTGCGTAAAACTTGCGAATATACAACATTCTTCGCTGTCCAATTGTCGCTGCATATAAATAGATTGTCAGGTTTACCGACCCTCGAACATGCAACGTACAATTGTCAATGGGAAAAACAATCAGTATTAAGATCTATACCACATTTTTCTAATGATTGACCTTGAGCTTTGTTAATGGTGATTGCAAATGCTAATCGAATTGGGAATTGCAATCTTTTAAATTGAAAAGGCAGATCCGTTGGAATCTTGGGAATGCGAGGAATAAGAACAGCCTCACCCTCAAAAGGCCCTGTCAAGATTGTGGCCTCTATTAGGTTTTCCATTGTTTTTTTTTACGGCAGGTCGAGTGCCATAGCAAAGCTTTGGTGGGTTTATATTTCTTAAAAGTATTATTGGTAGGCCTATTTTTAGTTGTAGCACGTGTGGTGGAAACCCTGAGAATAATATCTCGAGGTAAAAACTGATCACCGACCATAACGATGGCCACTTCGTCGATAGTTGGAGCATTGTATCTACGCACATGTTGGCCAGGAGGCGTTTTGTCAGCGGAAATAACAATTTTATGCGTATAAGTAGGCATCAAATCGATGGCTGTTTTGAACAGACGCACTAAATTATTATTTTCGTGGAAAAGATGTTGTAATTGGGAAACGATTGTCCTTTCAATGTTGGGAGAAATTTCGCAACGTGCATTCAATTCACAATTTCTATCACTGATGAAGTACAATTGTAAAAATTTATGATTATCGCCTGAGAATGGTAGAAGAGACCGTGCTCTATGATAAATTTGCCCTTTTACTTTGAAAGTAGACATAAATTGATCTGGATTTTCAATTTGGGCTCCAAACGACGTCATTTGGAAACATGAGTTGTATTTTCTGATTCATTTATATTCCTTATGTCCCAGTGTCCCGGTCGTCATTTATATCCCCCTGTTTTATATCCCGCTTATTTTTCAGTTTTTTCCTTTTTTTAGTTTTTTTTTTACTTTTTTAGTTCTTTTAGTTTTTACGTTTTTAGTTTTTTTTAGTTTTTTAGATGAATTTTTTTTTTTGGGTTTTTTACCTTTTTTTCTTTTTTGTTTTTATTGGTTTTTACCTTTTTTTAGCTTTTTAACTTTTTTATTTTTTTTTTATTTTTATTTTTAATTTTATTAGTATTCTTTTTCTCTTCTATTTTTCATTTTTCCTTTTTTTAGTTTTTTTTTTAGTTTTTAGTTTTTTAAGTTTTTTCCTTTTTTTAGTTTCTTTAGTTTTTTTAGTTTTTCGGCTTTTTTATTTTTTTATTAGTTTTTAGTCTTTTTTGTAGTTTTTGCCTTTTTTTAGTTTTTTCAGTTTTTTTTTAGTTTTTAGTTTTTTACCTTTTTTAGGCTAACCAGGATTTGAACCTGGGACCTTCATTCTCCGTTCTGACACCCTCTCTCACCGAGTGACTACTCCAGCATGTTCATTTTGGTGTTTTAAATGGTATATTATTAACCAAATTAATGTGTTTTACAATATACTAAGCATCGTCATAACAAAAATGACGGCAACTAATTTCATGACGTCAGCCGAAACATGACGTCACCTGATCCACAGATCCACAGACCCACAGACAGACAGACAACTTATTTTTATATATATAGATATATATATATATATATATATATATATATATATATATATATATATATATATATATATATATATATATATATATATATATATATATACATATATATATATATATATATATATATATATATATATATATATATATATATAATATATAATATATATATATATATATATATATATATATATATATATATATATATATATATATATATATCATGAAAAGAGAAATCACCAATGCAACAGCAAAAACACATAAAAAAAAAAAAAAAAAAAAAAGACAGAAGGAGAAAAGGAAGACTGTTTTCCTAAATTAGTGATTAATATAGACCAGCACTTGAATGAGGCCTTAACCCTACTCATCCATACGATCACATAGGTCAAACAGCATAGCCAAACACAATCAACCATAAAGAATAATCCATGGACAGGCAGTCATGTCGTCAATAAGTATAAGTCGTCATTTACCAAACAATAGAAAAAAAAGATAAAGACAAATAATTCAGAGGCAACAACCCAACACAAGGGCTCATCAGGAGAATACACTGGCCTATAGGGTTTCGCCACTTTAAATTCTCTACCCAGCCAAGTGTTGTGGCTACCACAGAATATCCATGGCATCCCCGTGTCAGGTATCAGCCCCAAAATACATGCCTATGAAAAAAAAAACAGCAAATGTAAAACAACCAAGTAACACCAAAACAAGCTTATCCTGTTAATATATCCCTCTTTTTAGCAACAATAGGTAAACTAAATATGATAAAATTTACCAAATCGAAAGTATTAACACATTGCAAAAAAAAAAAAAAAAAAAAAAAAAATAATGAACTAAACAATTATAGAATTCATCTTTACCATGTGGCTATTTTTTATTTTTTTTTAAATCCGCTCTATTAGAAATCCACACCAATATTAAATTTATTCTTTTCTAGAGTAGGATGGTCATATATAAGTGATTTTTTCTGTTTTCAGGGATAACACTATCAAACTAATAGTGGTAGCTCATCTTTCATATTTTTGAACTCCTCCAAACCCTAAACGGTAAAATTCTAGTTGATTGACTTTTGGCTATCTTGGAAAGGGGTTAGGAAAATGAAACTTTCAGGGATGGGTCTAAAGGCTAAAGTATGTCCCGGGAAGGTATTTTGAAGTACCCACCTCCGCTCCTTCTCCCCCTAGAGGGCCCTGAAACTCGTCTTAATGACAGGTCTATTACCTATTGAAATTTTGACAAAATAACATTTTACCTTAATTTTCAGTTACCAGTTGCCTTTTCTCTGCCTTTAGTTCTAAAAATGCAATTCCTGTTATTTGAGTAGAATTCTGTGCCATATCAATGTTTTTTTTTTGTTTTTTTTTTTTAATTTAGGAAATGTATTTGCATATCTTTAAAACTTATAAATTGGGATAGAGCAAAGTTGTGAAGCTGAAACGATTTTGTTATACTTCATTCAAGCAGAAGATCTATTTTGCAAGGTTTCACTTGTATAACACACATATTTTTAAAGGTCATCAAAGGTCAGGACCCTCTAGAGGGAGAAGGAGTGGAGGTGGGTATTTCAAAATTCCTTCCCGGGACATACTTTAGCCTTTAGACTCATCCCTGGAAGTTTCATTTTCCTAACCTAACCCCTTTCCGAGATAACCAGAAGTCAATCAACTAGAATTTTACCTGTTTGGTTTGCTAATAATAAGGATTTAACTGCTAGCCTATTAAAAATCTAGTAGTTTTAAACAATTAACTGTTCTTACATCTTTGTCAGAAACCCAATTTGGTTCTTTCAACTCAAACGGGGACTTCCTTGCATCAATCACTTTAACACCAGATTGTGTCTTAATCCATTTCTTTCCATTTTGTGAAGCTATTTCCATCTTATATTCCTATCTAATAAAAAGTTTGTAAAAATTGATCTTCACTCTGCAAGTTCAAATTATCCATATCAAGTTCGGAAAGGGTTATTTGGGTGTTCGCCATGAATTCTCCGTATTCGCGTAGGGTAAATATTGTTTCCTCAGAGGCAATAGGTGTTGACAACTACTTAAAAATGGTGTAGTGTCCAGCCCTACGAAGAAAAATCATAGACATATTTTGCGTTCAATACAGCAAATGGCTATTGATTACAGTAAGAGTACTACTGCTACTACTATCAACTAGCTGCAGCAACAAGCCATCTGATACTATTACTGCTTCACACGCTCCCCCTCCATCCCAATCTGTTCAAAGCTACCATCTTTACAACCTCTAAAGAAGTCCAAATTTCCTTATTCTTCCTTATGACCTCTCCTTACCCCATTCTGAAATGACTTGCTTTTCGTTTAGCCATAAAGGGTTGGCTGAAAAGGATTATGCTCTATTGAACGTCATTTGAGCATAAGAAAAAGAAAAATCAAACTAACTATACAATATAGTCAGGTATAACCAAACGCGCCTTTATGGAAACTTTGTCGTATAAGTGTTTACGTTGTACCAATGGCCAAGTTCTTGTCAAGATCAACAGGAACAAGAACTTGAAATATTTTCAAACAGTTCCTGGCAACAAACTGTAAGTAAGGAGCGATACGACTCAATAGTAACCGAAACTCTAAGAAACAGTCTCGGTTACAATAGAAACATAAAATGAATTGAATTTTGATTCTTATAGAATTCAACAAGTTTAATGTTGCCCATCAAAAGTTACGAAACTGAGAAAAATTGCAAAATTTTTGAAAGAAAGAGGAAAACCCCAAAACATGAAGTGATCTTAATGAAAATCACCCCATCAGATTCAGCATATCAGAGAATTCTGCAGTAGAGATTTCAAGCTCCTGTGTGCAAAAACATGGACTTTTCTTCTTTTTTTTTTGCTAGAAGGAAAATCACGGGTGTGTATTTATTCGTTTGATTTTACGTTGGATGCTCATATCGAACCATGTATCCTAGAAGATTGAGAGAGGGCTGATTTGATCAGAAATCAATGGTTTTGTGCTTTTTTAGGTGATCAGAAATGTTGGAGGGTAGCTAACTCCCCTTCCACGTCCCTTTTCTCCTCAAACTTCCCCGATAAAAATTTTGGGATAGTCGTTTTATTCAGACTAGTTGAAAGATTTAGTAACCATGTCTTTCGTGATGGCTTGATCCCACACAACCTGGGGGGAAGGGCTGCAAGCTATGAACTTTCCCCATTGTTTACGTATAGCATTGGTTATTGGGACGCATACAGATATTTTTTTTTGGGGGGGAGGGCTGTGGGGGAGGAATATGCTCTACCGGGAGAATTTTCCGTTGGGAGGGAAGTTTCCAGTGGAAATTTTACACGAGGGAAATTTTCCAGAATTCATATAAAGAATTTGCTAATTCTCCGTCGTAGATTTTCTCCATGGAGAATTATCACCAAGAATAATTCTCCGTGAGGAAATTATCCGCGGGAGAAACTTTCAAATGGAGGCAAGGGGTCCGGGAAATTTTCCACATAGAAGTGATATCTATTAAAGTTGAACAATGATCACAAATTAAATAAAATAAAGTGTTTTTTCGAATGAGAATATGCAAATGAAACTTTTTCAGGCGGAATCGTGAGTAAAAAGCTTTCTGGGAGGGGAGAGGGTATTTAAAGCAAGGATGGAATTGTCCAGGTGTAATTTCTCGGGACAGTAGTTTACACGGGATGAGCTTGGCATGGAGAATCTTTTTTTAGGTGGGATTTTCATAGAGGGGGAGGTGGGTTTCCCGGTATCAGACCAGATCAGATCAGAGATAAATTAAAACACAAGTTTTTTTCACCTGACAGTAAGGAGCAGCATTTAAATTTACCGTACGTCAGGGGGCTGCCTCCTCCTCGATATCCACTTGTTGCGCCAAAATTTTACCTTTGTCTGAACTCTTAAAGAGCGATTTCTGAAACACAAGGACCGTTTAATTAGACTACCTAACTTTTTAAAAAGTGCTTAAAAATTTGTGTAAAAAGAGGAGTATTGAGGAGGTACTGAGGAGGGTTACCTCCTTTTCAATACCCGATTTTTACGGTAAAGTTTGACTTTCTGTTCCAGTTATTTAAGAATGACTCCTGAAATACAAGGGCCGTTTAATTAAAATAATAAGCTTTTCTAAAACTTCTAAAAAAACACTTTAGTGTAAAGACCGAGGTATTGAGGAGGAGGCAGCCCTCCTCATATACGGAGTAATTTCTATTCGTTTTAAGTTTCAGTGCTGTTCCTTACTTTCAGTTGAAAAAACTTTTTTTTTAATTTAATCAATCAGTTCGTGATAACGAACTGTTCGTGGTAACGAACTGTAAGTAAGGAGTGACTCAGCTCAATAGTAACTGAAACTCTAAAAGACGGGATTTTGATATCAATAGACACATCAAAACAATCAGCTTAGTATTCTGATTCCATATATATAAGACCATCAAGTTTAGTTTTACCCATCAAAGGTTACGAGCCTGAGAAAATTTGCCTGAAATTTGAAATAGGGAGGAAAAATCTGCTATTTTTTGCCAAAAGAAAGATTGCGTATGTGTGTTTATGTGTTGTTGTTCGCTTTATTTTTCAGGAGTGATCTTACCGAAATAATAGTCCTAGAAGATCGGGAAAGGCTTCCTTCAAACGGAAATCAAAAGTTCTAGTGCCCTTTTTAAGTGATCAAAAGGATTGATTAAGGGCAACCGCTCCCCCCTCCCACACTCCTTTTTCTCCAAAATTAGCCGATCAAAATTTTGAGATAGCCATTTTCTTAAGTGTAGTTGAAAGATGTAATAACTATGTCTTTAAGTGTAAAATGACCCTCCACAGCTCTTGGGGAGAGGCCTATAAGTTATAAAATTTGCCCATCGCTTATGCATAATATTTGTTATTGGGAAGTATTCCAACATTTTTCGGGGGGAGGATGTATTTGTGCTTGAGGGAGTTTCCACATTGAGAATTCTCTTTGGGGAGGTAAATTTCCGGGGAATGAACTTTTTACAAGGGAAATTTTATGCTGGGGGTTTTGATGGAATCCCTATACGAAATTATTTGTTAATTGTTTCATATTAGCTTTTCTAAATCAACTCTGCATGTGGAGATGTTTTGGGGGCATTATCTGGGGGCTATTTTCCTCATGTTTTGATTTCCAGGAAAAATGATCGGAAAAAAATCCGGTGAGAGATCATATGATCGGAGAGCAAAAAATTTAGTGCCATTTTAAATTGACCACAATATTGGAGGAAAGCTAGCCTCCCTCTTACGCCCGTTTGTTCACCAAAGTCTTCTGATACAAAAATTGAGATAGCCAATTTTGGTTCAAAATAGTCGAAAGATTCAGTAGCTAAGTTTTTGAAGATAACCTGACCCATCGACATTCACGGGGAAATCGCTACAAGCTTTTAAATTTTCCTATTGTTTACATATTTTATTGTCTATTGAGAAGTATCTATATATTTTTTCGAGGGAGGTATTTTCGGTGGGGGAGCGTTTATTTTATACGGGAAGAGTTTCACATTGGGAAGGTAGTTTCTGGAGTTGAACTTTCCAGCGAAAATTTTATTTGGGGGGGGGGAAACACTGCCAAAATTAATGTGCGAATTCCGTTTTAAGTTTTCATGTAGCCTACGGCAGCCAAATTCGAACCTGCATTTGTTGAAAAATGTTCAGAAATTAAATAAAAAAAAGTTTTTTTTTAAACTGAAAGTAAGGAGCGACAATAAAACTTAAAACGGATAGAGTTATTCCGTATATGAAAGGGGCTGTAGGCTCCTCAACGCCTCGTTCATTACGCCAAAGTTTTACTTTGTCACAACTCTACTTTTTAAAGTAATTAAATAAAAAACAATTTTTTTCAACGGAAAGGCAAAAGCAACATTACTTAAGCAACAAAACTTGAAACAAACGGAAACTATTAGGTATATGTGGGGGCTGAACCTTCGTCAACACCTCGCTCTTCAGACTAAAGTTTTTCGGCACTTTTAAAAAAGTTATTTATTCTACTTAAACGAGTCTTGTGTTTCAAAAGTCTTTTTTAAGGAATCGGGACAAAACTAAACGTTAGCGTAAAGAGCAAGGCGTTGAGGAAGTGGTGACCCCCGTCATATACTTAATAATTTCTGTTCGTTTTAAGTTTCAATGTTGCTTCTTCCTTTCAGTTGAAAAAACTTGTTTTTTTTTAGTTTCTGAGTTTTTTTTTAAATAAAACCAGGAAATCTGGCTTCACCTACATTGAAAAATCCCCCTCCCACGGAAGTATCATCTGGAAAATTCAATCCTGGTGAAAATTTGCCCCGGACAATTACCCCTAACACCTCCACGCGTAAAATTGAGTAGGTTAGGATAAAGCAAGACATTACGTCTTCATTACGTAATGTGTACGCAATCAGTACGTGGCGTTCATTACGCCAAAGTTTTACTTTGTCACAACTCTACTTTTTAAAGTAATTAAATAAAAAACAATTTTTTTCAACGGAAAGGCAAAAGCAACATTACTTGAGCAACAAAACTTGAAACAAACGGAAACTATTAGGTATATGTGGGGGTTGAACCTTCGTCAACACCTCGCTCTTCAGACTAAAGTTTTTCGGCACTTTTAAAAAATTTATTTATTCTACTTAAACGAGTGTTGGGTTTCAAGAGTCTTTTTTAAGGAATCGGGACAAAACTAAACGTTAGCGTAAAGAGCAAGGCGTTGAGGAAGTGGTAACCCCCGTCATATACTTAATAATTTCTGTTCGTTTTAAGTTTCAATGTTGCTTCTTCCTTTCAGTTGAAAAAACTTGTTTTTATTTAGTTTCTGAGTTTTCTTTAAATAAAACCAGGAAATCTGGCTTCACCTACATTGAAAAATCCCCCACCCACGGAAGTATCATCTGGACAATTCAATCCTGGTGAAAATTTGCCCCGGACAATTACCCCTAACACCTCCACGCGTAAAATTCAGTAGGTTAGGATAAAGCAAGACATATAAAGAAATCTCATGTGGGAATTCTGGCAAATCCCCCAGTATACAATTTCGCTTGAAAAGATTACTCCATGTAAACTCCCCCTTCATGGGAAATTCTCCCCGTGCTAGATCCCCTCAGCAGAAAATTTTTCCTCCCCTACCCACCGAAAAAATGTATGTATTCTTAAGTATGCAACTTACATATTTATAATCAGCATAAAAATTATAATTCTTTTGATATATCTATCAAACAGTTCGTGGGAACGAACTGTAGTAAGGAGCGATCCGGCTCAATAGTAACCAAAACTCTAAAAAATTGAATTTTGATATAAATAGCTACATCAAAAGAATCGCATTTTAATGCTGATTTTAAATATATAAGTTTCATCAAGTTTAGTCTTAGCCATCAAAAGTTACGAGCCTGAGAAAATTTGCCATATTTTAGAAAATAGGGGGAAATACCCCCTAAAAGTAATAGAATCTTAACAAAAATGACACCATCAGATTCAGCGTATCAGAGAACCCTATTTTAGAAGTTACAAGCTCCTATCTGCAAAAATGTGGAATTTTGTATTTTTTGCCAGAAGGCAGATCACGGATGCGTGTTTATTTGTTTTTTGTTTGTTTTTTCCCAGGTGTGATCGTATCGATCCAGTGGTCCTAGAAGGACCACTGAATCTAACAGTGGTGAGACTACCACTTGTGAGAGGGCTCATTCTAACGGAAATGAAAAGTTCTAGTGCCCTTTTTAAGTTACCAAAAAAATTGGAGGGCACCTAGGCCCCCTCCCACGCTAATTACTTTTCCAAAGTCAACGAATCAAAATTCTGAGATAGCCATTTTATTCATCGTAGTCGAAAAACCTTATAACTATGTCTTTGGGGACCACTTACTCCCTCACATTCCCCGTGGGATGTTAACCTTTTCATTCCATAACATTCTAAAACTAAAGTTTTTCGGCACTTTTAAAAAATTTATTTATTCTACTTAAACGAGTGTTGGGTTTCAAGAGTCTTTTTTAAGGAATCGGGACAAAACTAAACGTTAGCGTAAAGAGCAAGGCGTTGAGGAAGTGGTAATCCCCGTCATATACTTACCCCTAACACCTCCACGCGTAAAATTGAGTAGGTTAGGATAAAGCAAGACATATAAAGAAATCTCATGTGGGAATTCTGGCAAATCCCCCAGTATACAATTTCGCTTGAAAAGATTACCCCATGTAAACTCCCCCTTCATGGGAAATTCTCCCCGTGCTAGATCCCCTCAGCAGAAAATTTTTCCTCCCCTACCCACCGAAAAAATGTATGTATTCTTAAGTATGCAACTTACATATTTATAATCAGCATAAAAATTCTAATTCTTTTGATATATCTATCAAACAGTTCGTGGGAACGAACTGTAGTAGTGGGAATGTAGTGGGAACGAACAAACTTAAAACGAACAGAAATTAGCCCAACATGCATTGATTCAAAAACGTTCAGAAATTAAATAAAAAAACAAGTGTATTTTAACTGAAAGTAAGGAGCGACATTAAAACTTAAAACGAACAGAAATTACTTCGTATATGAAAGGGGCTGATTCCTCATCAACGTCCTGCTCTTTGCGCTAAAGTTTTTTACTGTTTTAAAAAGTAGAGTTGAGAGAAAGAGCCAAACTTTAGTGTAAAGAGTAGGACGTTGATGAGGAAGCAGCCCCTTTCATATACGAAGTAATTTCTGTTCGTTTAAAGTTTTAATGTCGCTCCTTACTTTCAGTTTTAAAAAAACATGTTTTTTTTATTTGATTGATATCAAAATTCCGTTTTTTAGAGTTTCGGTTGCTATTGAGCCGGGTCAAACCTTCCTTACAGTTTGTTACCGCGAACTGTTTGATAAAAACTTTAGTGTAAAGAGCGAGGCTTTGAGGAGGGGACAGCCCCTTTCATACATGGAATTATTCATGGATACTTTCAGTTTTTTTTTTTTAATTACGTCATAAATCGTCGTTTATGAACGCAAGCAAGAAGTTACAGAGAAGTTGGCGACGGCCGTCAATGGGCTAGATTGAATGGATAAGTCATATTTGAGGTTTTTAATCTTGCAAACACGTAATCAACAATGTATTGAGTTTGCATTTGCAAAAAAAAATTAAAAGAATAGCAAAAAATGGAAAATTATTTATCTAAAGTTTCATCTTTTTTCTAAATTAGCCCAAGAAAAGCTGTTTACGGTTGCATTTGCATAAAAAAAGACGAATTTTTACAATTCAAATATTACTGCATGCCTGATGAAAAGAATAAAACAAGAACAATGCTCGAAAACCCGTGCTTACCCCCTGAAACCCATACATACTACAAGATCGGAGCTACCGGTCTGCAAATTGTCTGAATTTGTGTCATGAAAAACTTGTTCCACTTAAGAAAAGAGGAGTAAAATTTTATTTTTCGATCTGTATGCACTTCTTTGAGAGTCAAACCCACTAATTGTTAACTTTACCATATATTCACAATAGCATTCCTTATATTCATTGAAGTAAAGTACTAGCTACGGATTGAACACCATTTCATTTGCAACTTTAGTCCAAAACATGGACTAAAATTTGAATGGAAAGTAAAAATGAAAAAAAGTGAGGGAAATAAAAATTGAATGTTATGGAATGAAAAGGTTAACTAAAAACTTTAATTATCATCGAAGGTTTGTATATATTGAAAAATAGGGATTTGAGGCTGAGTGAAAAAGAGCCCATCTTCGGTTATGCACTTAATAGTAGCGGGTACCAAATTTAAAAAAAAAAGGTGAAAATGCTGCAAAAAAAACAGGTAAAACATGTGATGCCAAACAACTTAAGATAGTTTAACTTTCCTTTGAAGGTTTAGTTGTCCTTAGAAATGACATAAAAAAACTAGTTTTTTTAACTGAACGTAAGGAGCGACATTAAAACTTAAAACGAACAGAAATTACTCCGTATATGAAATGGGTTGTCCCCTCCGCAATCCCTCACTCTTTACGCTAAAGCTTTTAATTTTCTTAAAAAGCAGAATTGTGGCAAAGAGTCAAACTTTAGCGTAAAGAGCGAGGGATTGCGGAGGGGACAACCCATTTCATATACGGAGTAATTTCTGTTTGTTTTAAGTTTTAATGTCGCTCCTTACTTTCAGTTAAAAAAACTAGTTTTTTTTATGTAATTTCTGAACGTTTTTGAATTAATGCATGTTTGATTTTGGCTCTCCACACATAAATTATTAGAATGAAATTTGCATATTAATTCCTTTTTCGGCTAAATGGCTTTCTCTTAGTTTTGATCAGACAATTTTGAGAAATAAGGGATGGGGAAGGAGGCCTAGTTGCCATGCAATTTTTCAGTTACACAAAATGGCAACTATAAATTTTATTTTAACGAATTTTTTTATTAGTAAAAAGTATACGTAACTTAAGAATTAACTTACGTAACAAACTTTTATATTCTTTAATTTTTATTATGTATATGAGGGGGTTTGTACCTTCGTTAATACCTAGTCCTTTACACTAAATCGTAAGTTTTGTCCCAATTCTTTAAGAATGACCCCTGAATCAGAAAGGCCGTAGAATAAATAGTTGAAATTACTAAAAATACTATAGCATAAAGAGCGAGGTATTTATCTCCTCCTAAATACTTCGCTCTTTATGCTAAAGTATTTTTAGAACCCCTCATATGCGTAATAATCTCTGTTCGTTTTAAGTTTCAATGCTACTCTTTTCTTTCAATTGAAAAAACTTTTCCATGTTTATTTTTTCATTGTTTTTTTATAGTAATTTTAGAAAATCCTGCGCCCTTTTCATTGAATTTCTGTCCCCTCATGACATATTTCTCCAAGTAAAGACCCTCCCACATAGCCCGCTTCCCTCAATCCCACCCCCAAAACCAAAAAAAGTCCCCTGAAAACCACTGTACACTTCCCAATAGCCATTATTATATGTAAACACTGGTCGAAGTTTGTAACTTGCAACCTCTCCCCCAGGGACTGTGGGGGAGTAAGTCATTCCCAGAGACATAGTTATTATGGTTTTTGACTATAGAAAACAAAATGGCTATCTCAAAATTTTGATCTGTTGACTTTGCAGAAAAATGAGCGTGGGAGGGGGCCTAGGTGCCCTCCAATTTTTTTGGTCACTTAAAAAGGGCACTGGAACTTTTCATTTCTGTTAGAATGAGCCCTCTTGCGACATTCTAGGACCACTTGGTCGATATGATGACCCCTGGGGAAAAAAAAACAAATAAACACGCATCCGTGATTTGTCTTCTGGCAAAAAATACGAAATTCCACATTTTTGTAGATAGGAGCTTGAAAATTTTTCTATACGGTTCTCTGATACGCCGAATGCGATGGTGTGATTTTCCTTAAGATTCTGTAACTTTTAGGGGGTGTTTTACCCTATTTTCTAAAATAAGGCAAATTTTTTCAGGCTCGTAACTTTTGATGACAAAGACTAAATTTGATGAAACTTATATATTTAAAATCAGCATAAAAATCTGACTCTTTTCATGTATATTTTAGCATCAAAATTCCGTTTTGTAGAGTTCGGTTTACTATTGAGCCGGGTCGCTCCTTACGACAGTTCATTACCACGAACTGTTTGAAATGTTTGATAATATTTGAAATTCTTATACTTTAATTGAATGTTCTTGGACTTTACAATCTTATTTTTTTTGAAAGAAAATATTGTTGACCTTACCTCTGCCTGTACCTCTAGAGGAACTCAGGCCATCAAGAAGAAGCTGCCAATCTTCTCTAAGATTTGCTGCTGCAGAGATGTCTTCCCATTCTGGTAGAATAGAGGTGTACTGGATGCGTAGACCCCTTGGTAGATCCAACACAGAGTTTTCTGGGTCTATGATTTCCTGGCGGCTGCCAGTGTAAAGCCGCTTTTGGGAGTCTAGGGTCGTCCATACGTAAGATGTGTCTCAAATATCTCTACACATATCTTATGACAGAAAACGTTGTTAAATCTAACTAATTAGTTTTGTATATTTATTTTCGAACTTCAACGTCAGGACACCGACAAAAATTGTATACTGCATTAAAAGCTTCATACTCATGAAACAACCGGAAGAAAAATTTGTAGAAAACCACGGTTTTCAGACATAAATAGACCTAACATGTGTCCAGGGGGCCAAAATGTTTTCATTTTTATGTTCTCGGACACTTTACGACACTTCACGGATTTTACGTCAATTGTCAGGGAACAGGGAACGTTCTTTTTTCTGTTTCTGACATCTGATTTTACTACTCAGATATGTATGATCACATTGACGATGATGCAAAATAAACATAACAAGTATAGCGTCGCACTAAGCGATAACTTTTCTATTTGGTTAAGAATATGTCATATATAAGAGAACTTTTTGTCAAGGAAAAAAAACTGAACTGAAATATAATACTTGAGAGATACAATCTTGAGAGCACAAAAAGGGACTAAAACTTTTATTTTGTGTCGAATAAAACTTTTACCGCCATTTGATACGTGTTTTCGTAGGATGTTTTCCCGGGAAATGTTTTTTTAAAAGAAAAGTTGCAAAACTTTAATATTGTCTGCTATGTTTTTTACAGTGTGTATTGTATAAAAAGGGTTATAAACTAAAGATTTCCAAGAAATTAATTTTGCTTGCAGTAAACAATCTAAAAAAAGTCATGTTGCTCAATTTTTCTATTCAGAAATTTAATAAATGTTATCAATGATGGTCCAATAATGATGCTTCGTCAAGCCAAAACAGTAATATCCCTCTCTTGGACTTGCTTAGAGATTGTAATACGATCAGTAAGAGGGCTCCGGTAAAAACTTATTAATTTTGTCCTCAATATATATCTCTGGTAAATCTATAAAATGTTGCAGTTGTAATAAAAAAACGGGAAAGTAAGGTAGCTGCTTTTCTCTGAAAGGTCATAATATTACCGGGAATGGAATGGTTGCAGCTACTACTTTGTAAGTCCTGTTCTTATTTCTTTCCATGGAATATCTTATAAACGTCAAATTATTCTAATAAAGTAAAGAGTAGCAGCAGAAATCTTAGCAGAGGCACAGATAGTGCAACAGCAAAATTTTTCTTTAATGATTTCCCCTTTATTAACTATTAAATAAAAAAACAAGTTTTTTAAATGAAAGTAAGGAGCAACATTAAAACTTAAAACGAACAGAAATTACTCCATATATGAAAGGGGCTTTTCCTCCTCAACGCCCCGCTCTTTACGCTAAAGTTTGACTCTTTCTCTTAACTCTATTTTTAAAACAGTATGAAACTTTAGCGTAAAGAGCGGGGCGTTGAGGAGGAAAAGCCCCTTTCATATACGGAGTAATTTCTGTTCGTTTTAAGTTTTAATGTTGCTTCTTACTTTCATTTAAAAAAAATATGTTTTTTTTTATTTAATTTCTGGGCATTTTTGAATTAATACATGTTTTGATCTTGGCTCTCGGCACATAAATAATTAAAACGAAATTTGCAGAATAATTAATTGCAATTAATAGGAAGATTTTGAGAAAAAAGGAGCGAGGGAGGAGGCCTAGTTGCCCTCCAATTTCTTGATTACTTAAAAAAAAGCAACTAGAACTTTTAATTTTTTACAAACGTTTTCATTGGTAAAAATATAAGAAACTTACGAATTAATTTACGTAACGAACTTCTATATTCGTATATTTTATTGCGTGTATGAGGGGGTTCAACCCTCGTCGATACCTCGCTCTTTACCCTAAAGCTTAAATTTATTCCAAACTCCTTAAGAATGACCTCTTAATCACAAAGGTCGTAGAATAAATAGTTGAAATTACTAAAAATACTTAAGCGTAAAGAGTGAGGTATAACGAGGAGCTAAACCCCTCATACGCGTAATAATTTTTGTTCGTTTCAAGTTTTAATGCTGTTCCTTAGATGGGTAGAAAAATCTTTTCATATTTATTTTTTCATTGTTTTTTTTTCAGATAATGCTAGAAAACCCTGCGCCTCCTTCATTGAAATTCTCTTCCCCCATGACAAGTTTCCCATGGAAATATCGTCGCACGTAACCCCCCCTCAAATCTCCCCCTAAATAAAAAAAAATCCCCCTGAAAACGTCTGTACACTTCCCAGTAACCATTACTATATGTAAACACAGGTCAAAGTTTGTAACTTGTAGCCCCTCCCGCGGGGACTGCGAGGGAGTAATTCGTCCCAAAGGACATAGTTATTAGGTTTTACGACAATGGTGAATAAAATGGCTACCTCAGAATTTCGATCCGGTGACTTTCATGAAAAAATGAGCGTGGGAGGGGGCCTAGGTGACCTCCAATTTTTTTGGTCACTTAAAAAGAGCACTAGAACTTTTAATTTCCGTTAAAATGAGCCCTCTCGCGACATCCTAGGACCACTCAGTTGATACTATCACCCCTGGGAAAAAAAACAAACAAACAAACAAAATAAATAAATAAAAAAAATAAAATAAACACGCATCCGTGATCTGTCTTTTGGCAAAAAATGCGAAATTCCACATTTTTATAGATAGGTCCTTGAAACTGCTACAATATGGTTCTCTGATACGCTGAATCTGATGGTGTGATTTTCTTTAAGATTGTATGATTTTTGCCCCCTTTTAGGGGGTGTTTCCCCCTATTTTCTGAAATGAGGCAAATTTTCTCAGGGTCGTAACTTTTGATGGGTGTAACTGATCTTGATGAAACTTATATATTTAAAATCAGCATTAAAATGCGATTCTTGTAGATGTAACTATTGGTATCAAAATTCCATTTTTTAGAGTTTCGGTTACTATTGAGCCGGGTCGCTCCTTACTACAGTTCGTTACCACTAACTGTTTGAAAACGATACGATTTACGTCATACCACCACCAAACACATGAGTGCTTAGGAGAAGCTACTTGTTGCTATACGTTAGTTTCGTTTTGTTCCATCCCAACCATCTTATCACTACGATATTTAAGTCGTTAGAGAAAATATTTTTTTCATGAAAAGTAAAGAGTGAATGCCTTAGTTTTGTTAATCGTCACTCACTTTCTGAATAGTAGTTTCAACCCACCCACTTTATCACTGTTCGTACTTAGCAAACTAAAAAAGAAGTTTTACCCCCAAAAAGTGAAAAGGGACTAGTTTAGCTTTTCTACATCCCGCCTGCTTTCTCACTATCCATACCTAGCCAACCCACTTTTGTTCTATTCATACTTATAATTTGAAAGTTTCTCCATGAAAAGTAAAAGAGCTGAACAGAATAAAAAAAAAACTACATGCATCAAAGTTGTCGTAAGGACGTATCTGTAATATCTAAGGAACAGCCAAGGGCATTAAGTGTAACAACACTATTTTCACTACGGTATATTACAATTTTGTCAAGTTAATGTGATTTTACTAAACTTTTAACAGAAAATCATTCTAGAATAGTAAAACAGTCGATTAAATGACTAGTTTTTCTGCAAAATTATTTCAACCCCCTCCTCCCTCTGTACATCTTTTCCCTGGATTTTAGCATTTTAGGCATGAGATATTTCAACCTGTAAAGGTTAGGCTGGTTTACTTGTTTACCTAAAGTAATTACCAATAGACCAATTTTATTTATAACCACTGTATCTACATATTAAAAAGTGTTTCTGTTCTTTCTTATATACTTTCTAGTTATTAGGTGATTTACGTTTTACTGCATTAAAAAGAGAAAGAAATTAAAACTAATACTCTGAATTTAGATTTAAAATGATAGTTTCGTCAATACGGCTTTTGTCTTCTCCATAAGATGACTTCTCGCCGTAAAAACAAAAGAAAAAAAGTTCGTTAATAGAACACACATTTAAGAGCCTTATAATTTTAGTTAGCAAATGACCAATCTCTTATCTCTATTAATTAAAAAAAAAAAAAGAAAAAAAAGCTTTTCTGAGGGAAGTAAAGATCGAAGTTGGAACTTAAGAAAAAATTATTACTTAATGGTCTATTTAACATATATCAATAAAATTAGTACAAATAAACCAACTTATGATATTTCCCATGCTTGTAGAATTATAGAAACTATCGCTTTGCTGAAAACACAAACAGCATAGGAGTTAGTACAGTAAAATTAAACAATTCAGGAAACCTTTTGCACTACGAAAATAAAGCATTTTAGGAACATTTCAGGATTATCTTGTGGAAATAAAGCCATCTTGATAGTATTATGACTATAAACTATCTTAAGAATTTGTATCATAACTTGAAATTATGCGTTGTATAGAAAGAATAACTTGATTTTCGGAGTTCATATTATCTTTTTTTTTTCACTTGGAATTCTGAATCCTGTATTATTCACCATTAAGTAATACAGGAATTACTCCATTTTGAGTTCTGATTTACACTATTACTCACTATTGGTATTGTATCTGGTGATACTATCTATATCAAGTTTTTAAGATAGTTTTAATTTATACTGAAAGTTATTGATATCACAGATGGTGTAAGACTATGGGAATCTTTATAGATTAGTTTTTTGTTATGACGCTACGGTCTCACTTTTAATTCCTAAATCAATATCCTTTGTTTACTTGGCTTTTGTGTTTTCAGTAAAGCGCTAATTTTCTATAATCCTAAGAACATAAGGAAACATCATAAGCTCGTTTATTTGTACTAGTTTTATTGATATATTGTAGATGGACCGTGATGTACTAGTTTTTGTTCATTTTAAGTTGCAACTTTGCTCTTTATTTCTCTCAGAAAAAAAATTTGTTTTTAAGTTATTTCCGCCTGTTTATAAATAAAAAAGTTGTTAATTAGAAAGCTCAGTCGCCCACTCCCTTGCAAATCCTGTGGACATGGTCGGTCTTAAATCTTTTGAATCAATTTTCGTCTCCAATTGCCTAAATTTGCACGATTTTGAAAAACTAGATCTTCTCTGAATACACATAAATGACGCGACAAAACACGTTTTGAAGCAGAAAAATCTGGGGACTGCGGGTATAGCGTACCTGGAAGCATAGTTCCTAGACTTTTGACAATTTTGAACAAACCAACCATTTAAAAATTTGGATTAGTATTGCCGTGTTGTATTTAAAAAGAAAGAGGGGACGTTTTGTCTTCCAAGAACTTTTCGATATCTGCCTTAGCATGTCCTGAAAGTTTCAACTTGATACGTTCAGATATTTCTAAAATATTACTGATGCGCCCTTTGGCGACCGGCCTGAACATAGTGTTTTTCCTTCGTTTTGCTCAACTTTCCCCTCAACATTTCTTGAAAGTAGTTGCAAGCAGAAGTAGTCACAGACGCAAGTAATCACAGTAGCAAGTAGTTCCAGTTGCAAAAAATCACAGTCGCAAGAAAGTCTAAATCGTAGTTGCAATTATTCGCAGTAGTAGTATTAACAGTGGCCCAGAAATTTTCAAGTGCTGTTCCTAAGATATTGCAGACACGTCTTTTTGATAACCTGGATGTACGTAATGCCTTTTGATATAGCTCTCATAGTTATTCACAAATGGGTTCAGCCATGAATAGTCGCACTTGCAAGTAGTTGCAGTTGCAGTTGCAGTAGTAGTAACAGAAATAGTGGCCCTGAAAGATTCAAGTTAATACTAAAGTTGATTATTCTCTGAAAGGTCAACTTAATGACCATAAACGTTCTTACGATATAGCAGATATGCATATTTGATCATTTAGATTCATATAATATCTTTTGATTTAGCTCTGCACATCCCCTAAGTTTTCACCTTAATACCCTCAGCCTTTTCAAAACACAAAGACCAAACATTCCTCCTTTTCCCAATGACAAACCTTGACTGTGAACAATAGACAAATGCCATAGTTTAAAACCATTACCTTGGGGGCTGTTGGATAATCAAACAGTTCGTGGTAACGAACTGTAGTAAGGAGCGATCCGGCTCAATAGTAACCAAAACTCTAAAAAATTGAATTTTGATATAAATAGCTACAATTGACACCATCAGATTCAGCGTATCAGAGAACCCTACTGTAGAAGTTTCAAGCTCCTATCTACAAAAATGTGGAATTTTGCATTTTTTGCCAGAAGACAAATCACGGGTGCGTGTTTATTTGTTTGTTTTTTGTTTTTTTCCCAGGGGTTATCGTATCGACCAAGTGGTCCTAGAATGTCGCAAGAGGGCTCATTCTAACGGAAATGAAAAGTTCTAGTGCCCTATTTAAGTGACCAAAAAAATTGGAGGGCATCTAGGCCCCCTCCCACGCTCATTTTTTTCCCAAAGTCAACGGATCAAAATTTTGAGATAGCCATTTTGTTTGGCATAGTCGAAAATCTTAATAACTATGTTTTTGGGGATGACTTACTCCCCCACAGTCCCTGGGGGAGGGGTTGCAAGTTACAAACTTCAACCAGTGTTTACATATAATAATGGTTATTGGGAAGTGTACAGACGTTTTCATGGGGATTTTTTTGGTTTTGGGGGTAGGGTTGAGGGAGGGGGCTATGTGGGAGGATCTTTCCTTGGAGAAATATGCCATGGGGGAAAAAATTCAATGAAAAGGGCGCAGGATTTTCTAGCATTACTATAAAAAAAAAACAATGAAAAAATAAACATGAAAACGTTTTTTCAAATGAAAGTAAGGAATAGCATTGAAATTTAAAACAAACAGAGATTATTACGCATATGAAGGGTTCTAAAAATACTTTAGCATAAAGAGCGAGGTATTTAGGAGGCGATAAATACCTCGCTCTTTATGCTAAAATATTTTTAGTGATTTCAACTATTTATTCTACGGCATATTTGATTCAGGGGTCATTCTTAAAGAATTTGAACAAAACTTACGATTTAGTGTAAAGAGCGAGGTATTAACGAGGGTACAAACCCCCTCGTACACATAATAAAAATATAAGAATATAAAAGTTTGTTACGTAAGTTAATTCTTAAGTTACGTATATTTTTTACTAATAAAAACGTTCGTTGAATATTAAAAGTTCTAGTAGCCTTTTTAAGTAACCGAAAAATTGGAGGGCAGCTAGGCCTCCTTCCCCACCCCTTATTTCTCAAAATCGTCTGATCAAAACTAAGAGAAAGCCATTTAGCCAAAAAAAAATTAATATACTAGTTTCATTTCAATAATTTATGTGCGGAGAGCCAAAATCAAACATGTATTAATTCAAAAACGTTCAGAAATTAAATAAAAAAAACTAGTTTTTTTAACTGAAAGTAAGGAGCGACATTAAAACTTAAAACGAACAGAAATTACTCCGTATATGAAATGGGTTGTCCCCTCTGCAGTCCCTCGCTCTTTACGCTAAAGTTTGACTCTTTGCCACAATTCTACTTTTTAAAACAACTAAAAACTTTAGCGTAAAGAGCGTGGGACTGCGGAGGGGACAACCCATTTCATATACGGAGTAATTTCTGTTCGTTTTAAGTTTTAATGTCGCTCCTTACTTTCAGTTAAAAAAACTAGTTTTTTTTTATTTAATAGCATCCTAAGATGCGCATTTATCAGGCCTGTTGACTATTTTAAATAAAATAGCTTTTCAAAATTTCAACGTGGGACACCTTAAAGGGGCAGGAGGAGGGGCAGGTTGCCCAGTGATCATTCTTCAACATCTTTCTTAAAGTACCATCAAATTTTCAACTTGAAACTCCTCCCCCGTTTCTTAGATTTTGCTTATACGGCCTTTTTGAAAACCAACATGCAGATGATGTGTTTTGATTTTGCTCAACGCCCCTCTCAACGTTTCTTTAACGTTTCACCTTAGTACCCTACCCCTCCCCCTCAGTTGTAACTATCATTTTATGTTACATTTAAAACCACTGCTGGTTTTTAAGAAAAATCACTCAGTTTCTGAATTTTCTTACCGGCTAATAACAAGTCAAAATCTTTTTGATTTTGGATGTTGGATTACGTCTTGGATCTTGATTTTGTTCAACGTCCCTCTCAACGTTTCATTAACGTTTAACCTTAGTACCCTACCCTTCCCCTCAGTTGTAATTATCATTTTATGCTACATTTAAAACCGCTGCTAGTTTTTAAGAAAAATCACTCAGTTTCTGAATTTTCTTACCGGCCAATAACAAGTCAAAATCTTTTTGATTTTGAATCTTGGATTACGTCTTAGAGATGAGATGATGTTGTGTCGTGTGTGAATTTTAACTCAAAGGTTCGCTTGTTTCAAAAAAAGAATCAATAGCAAATTGCCATAAATCTTTCCCAGGGGTATTCAAGAAGGTATGTCCCTCAGATAAATCTTACATTAATGGCAAAATAAAAGGGCTAATCCATTTGAAACTAAAAAAATTTTCGCCTTGGAAAGAAAGATGATGCCGTAGCCCTCCGTAAACATATAAAGAACGGAATACATCGGGCTGGTTCTCGTTATGTTAAGGCTAATTTTGCCCCATTCCTCCCAAAATTTCTGTTACTTGTATTAAACTACTTGGGGTGATAATTACTGCTGACTTGAAGTGGGGTGTCCATGTTCAGAACATCCTCAAACAAGCCTCCCCCTCGATTTGCTTCAGAGTATATTTGTAAGATACATATTGCTTCAGAGCATATTTATAGTGTTAAAGATATCCCAAAACGAGCTCTTAGAATCATAAATGGTGAAGAGAAGGTTCCCCATAATTTTCTACTAGGCAGGTTGGAACTCACCACGTTGGCTGCGAGAAGGAATCTAGTCTGCCTCTGTTTCGATACCCTGTCTGTTTTCCGATGTATATGAGGACAGTGACCCCCCCCTCCTCAATACCAATCTCTTTAAGCTACAAGTTTGACTTTTTGCCCCAATTACTTAGAAATGACTCATAAAACACCAGGGCCGTTTAATAAGAATTAAATAAATAAAAAAAATATTTTAACTGAAAGTAAGGAGCGACATTAAAACTTAAAACGAACAGAAATTACTCCGTATACAAAAGGGGATGTTCCCTCCTCAACATCCCGCTCTTTACGCTAAAGTTTGACTCTTTCTCTCCACTCTAATTCTTAAAACACTAAAAGACTTTTGCGTGAAGAGCGGGGTGTTGAAGAAGGAACAGCCCCTTTCATATACGGAGTAATTTCTGTTTAATGTCGCTCCTTACTTTCAGTTAAAAAAATTTTTTTTTAATTTCTGAACGTTTTTAAATTAAATGACGTCTTGATTTTGTCTCTCCGCACAAGAATAATTAAAACGAAATTTGCATATTCATTTTTTTCTCTCATAGTTTTGATCGGACAATTTTTAGAAAAAAGGAGTGGGGGATGAGGCCTAGTTACCCTCCAGTTTTCGGCTACTTAAAAAGGTAACTAGAACTTTTAATTTCTTACAAACGTCTTTATTAGTAAAAATATATGTAACTTACGAATTAACTTACATAACGAACTTCTATATTCGTATGTTTTTACTGCCTATATGAGGGGGTTCGCCCCCTCGTGAATACCTCGCTCTTCACACTAAAGCTTAGATTTTGTCCCAATTCCTTAAGAATGGCTACTGAATGACAAAGGCCGTAGAATAAATAGTTGAAATTACAAAAAAATACTTCAGCGTAAAGAGCGAGGTATTAGGAGGAAGCGAATCCCTCAAGTGCGTAATAATGTCTGTTCGTTTTAAGTTTCAATGCTGCTCCTTAATTTCAGTTGAAAAAGTTTTTCATATCTTTTTTTTAATGCTGGAAAATTCTGTTGCCCCCTTCATGGAAATTCTCTTCCCCCATGACAAAATTCCTCCATGGAAATTCCCCTCCTCTCAACGCCTCCCCCCTCCCCCAACCAAAAAATTCAGCTGAAAACGTGTGTACACTTCCCAATAAACATTAGTATATGTAAACACTGGTCAAAGTTTGTAACTTGCAGCCCCTCTCACGAGGACTGTGGGGGAGTAAGTCGTCCCCAAAGACACAGTTATTAGGTTTTTAGACTATATTGAATATAATGGCTGTCTCAGAACTTTGATCCGGTGAGTTTGGGGGAAAATGAGCGTGGGAGGGGGCCTAGGTGCCCTCAATTTTTTTGGTCACTTAAAAAGGGCACTAGAACTTTTAATCTCCGTCAGAATGAGCCGTCTCGTAACATTCTAGGACGACTGGGTCGATGCGATCACCCCTGGGAAAAAAACAAACAAAAACACAAACAAACAAATAAACACGCATCCGTGATCTGTCTTGTGGCAAAAAATACAAAATTCCACATTTTTGTAGATAGGAGCTTGAAACTTCTACTGTGGGGTTCTCTTATACGCTGAATCTGATGGTATGATTTTCGTTAAGATTCTGTCACTTTTAAGGGGTGTTCCCCTATTTTATAAAATAGGGCAAATTTTCTCAGGCTTGTAACTTTTGATGGGCAAGACCACTTTTGACGTATCCATTGTTATCAAAACTCTATTTCTTAGACTTGGGTTACTATTGAGCCGCATTGCTCTTTACTTACATTTCTATACAACGAACTGTTTTGACAATTGGCAAGTTGTGTAAGTCAGATCCCTTGCCCGTGGGGCTGAAGAGAATTATGCCATCCCTGGAAGCATACTTATTTTAGCTCTGAACTATTTTGAACAAAATGGCTATCTCAAAATTTTGATCAGATTTTCTCAAAATTTTGATCAAAATATTTATCCTATCTTTGGAGGAAAAGCAGCTAAGAAGGGCGTGAGATATCGGCTAGCTACTCTAGGATCCCTTTTAAATATTAAGAAGGGCACTAGAACTTTCAATTTCCGATCGAATGAACCGCCTTCAAAGACTATATGACTTATTTAGTGCCTCTGAGAAAAAGTAATAATAAACAATTAACACATTGAAAACTTGTGGATCCTTACTATAGGCAACGCTTTAGTGCTGCCTCTTAGTTAAAATCGTTTGACAAAAAAAAAAACAAAGATAAATAAAAGAAAAGCAGAAGGGAGCAAAAATTCGAAAGAAGAGATAAAGCTTTCTTATCATTGCGCTATAGAATCAATTCAAATTTTTACCATAATGAAGTCTATGGGTATGTTGAACCAGAGATGAAGAAGAGGAGACAGTTGCAAACGCTCAAGGAAATGACATTCTCGATGGGCATTAGGCCTTACCTATAAATTTCCTTTCGTAATAAACTTCAACTATTTCCACTAATCAAAATAATATTTATCATCTCTGAATCAGCTTCAACCGAAAGTTGTTTGCACTAAAACGTCGTTATTTCAAGACACGTTTTTAAATTTCAGCTATTTTTGACTGTAGTTTGCTCTTTATCAGATTGCTAAAGGGGCTGACAGGGCTAACGCCAAAAAGTAGGGATTTCAGATCATGTTGATTTGCATGGTACCTTTTTAATGCTTCCCAGCATTTCTACTCAAAAATTCTGACAGGAAGTTTTATTTTTGTTGGTATATTTCACTTTATGATAGAGTTATCAAGATGAATTTATAAACGCACGTAGTTATGACCAAGAGCTTTACAATGAGTCATTAAAAATATCTCTACCATGTTGCTGTAGACTTCTACTTCTGCTACTCAGCCTACGTTTTATGAAATTTACTTTGGAATAGGAGGGAGAGCAAACAAGAGGGAGGAATGTAAATCTCAGGTTTAAGTTTTTCGACCATGAAGATTAAGCCACTCAAGATTTGGAATTACCATTTTGGTACTATGTGACATTGTTACAAAGACAAAATTACAAAACCACGTAAATTATAAAAATTATCCTTTAAATGAGACCTGAAACACAGTAGATGACAGTAGATGACAGTAGATGATATATTAAGAGGATAGATATATTAAATATTAAGAGGGTTGGGAACGGACTACAAAGAAAAGGAGGAGGCATTGTAAATCTAGATTTTAACCGTAGAGAATATAATAGTACCATTTTCATTCTTCTCAACCTTTACATTCCGGAAATGGTACCCAGGGTGAAATTTTCGAGTGCCATACGGCGCTCTATGAGGCCGTTATCATTTCAAATTTATAAACATCGATTAGATATAGAAAGATATTTAAATAAGCAGCTCCCTTTAATATTCCAATGCCCAGTTACTGACGAAGAAAAAAAACAATAAAAGAAAAAAAAGAGGGCACATCAGTGCTACCCATGCTAAAAAGTAATTTTCCTTCTTCCTCAAGATGAGGGGCTGTAAGTTTTCCATTCCAGGTTTTCACCAATGGCAATTCCAATGGTGGGCTTTTTATTTCGATCCGACACCCTATTCGAGGGATTTTAGGCTATTTTTCAAAATTCCTGTAGATCTGTTTTCAGAATATTTTACTATTAAGATTAATCAAAATAATAACTACTATTTTTCAATCAATTACGAATATATTTTTTCGCACTAGACAGTCCGTAATAGAACTGAATTTTAAGCTGTTGGACCATATGGACCATAGCTCACTCTTTACTAGGTCTCAGCTATTCCTTCAGCTATGATTGGAAATTATTTCAAGGTACTTATGATTAGATTGTATGTGCCACTAAAATAAAACTGATTTTGATTTTATTTTTAATAAAATCAAAGCGGATGGACATTATTTTTTGGCATTTATACAGTCTGCCTGAAGACATTTTTGCTGCTTTTTCCCTCCTCGGTCTTAAAATACTTTCTATGCACAAAAACAATGTGGCAACTCTGCTTGTAGTTACGGCAGCATCATCTTAGGGTACCTGTTCGATTAATTATGCATTTATTGAGCCACTATCAAATAGTATAAGGGCTCAAAATTATCTTTATTTGACTAATTTCTAATTTATAGGCTTTGCTTTTTATTCGCTGTCCTCTTGTTATCACAACCAAAGAAACGAAAGCTTAGTCAACAGCTACCCAGACTACCTAATCGATCCTTGTCCAGAGACAACTCATCGTTGGACAGCTGAAACGTTTCCATTCCATTCTAATGGGTTTTCTTCCCCAGAAGCAACACTTCGAGTTGTCAACTTTTTTCAACAAATTAATAAGGATTTTAACGAGTTCAAAAAACACATGGTAAGATGGTTATGAATTCAGTAGGCTTGGAGCTTTATCTTTGCACCCTAGAGGCTGGTAACTGGTCCCTAATGAACAAGAAGCTATAATTTAGGCAAGACAACTAATATCTAAAGAGAAATGCGAATAGTTGGGGAAAACAGAAACGTTGTGACTAGTAAAGTTAATAGGGGCTTTATGTGTGGGCTTCCCTGGAATCTTGGGGCTTAGTTAAAGTCTTTTTCTTATTTATAAATCCCTCACAATTTGCCAAATCCAAGGGTATGCATTGTTCAAGAGTGTCAAAAATTTCACAGAAGTAAATTTTAACTTCAAGATACGAGGTTTTCAAAGACTAGTACCTCCAAACCTATATCCCTCATTGCAGCTAATACTGGACCAAAAACACTTACCTTAAAAATGCCATATATAAATGATTTCAAAGGATTTCCTAAATACGCACATACAAACTTTCCATAATCCATCAGCAATGTGAAAAGAGATATCGCCAGATCCAAAATATGTAGGTAATAATACCAACAGTAATAAAAGAAAATTCAAATAAAAACATTAAATATATTTACTTTGCTTCAGGATGGCGAACGTAGTTCATTTACGCAACAAGCGTTACACCGGAGCTACCGTTTTCAGAAACTGGACCGGCATGCCTTAAATTTGAACCGCGAGTTGAGTAAAATTTCGGTTTTGGAGGGGAAAATTTTTATAATTCTTTCACTAGCCAGTTCTTTAAATCTTTCGAAAATGACTTCTCTTTTAGATAGAATTAAATCGATGATTTTTATAAATATGCAAATTTTTGCTGCAGTTTCAGCTTTTAGAAGCTGAATTGGGATATATATGCACAAAGATAATGTCTAGAACAAAGTTCTTACGTTGATATGCTGAACTACTCCCGATGTGCTTTTTAGTCAGTCTGGTAAAGATTGTTTATGAATTTAGCAGTTAGTTATGTTGTAGGGGGAATAATTACTTTTCAAACAAACCTACATAGAGAAGACAGCCCATTTCCGTTCATTCCGTTCATGTTTAAGAATAAAACACTTTGTCTAGGTGAACCGAATTTTTGGAGATTTTTAGGAGTTGATTTTTGATTTAATTTATAAATATTTTATTTATATAGCTCAACTATTTTCTTTGAAATATTAAGGAAAGATTAGCCCTTTTCAAACCTACTTTGATTAGCCCTAATACGTTCATTTGTTGGCTTAGCCAAAAAAATTATTGTACGAGCAACACTTTTTTTTGTTTCTCGGCCAATTAAGTGCTGTAGTTGTCAACTCCTCAACACCTTTAAAATGGTATTCTGGAAGACATTTTTTTATTTATTTACAACCTCCTTAAAACAGTCATTGCCACACGCTGTAAAAAGAATTTGCTACAAAAATAAATTACGATTGATAAAAGGAAAACTTCAGTAAATAAATAAAGAGAAGAAGAAATTATTTACTTTTATAAATGTATTGCAATGTTAATCAATGTGGCATTATCCTATTTATTTTTAAACGTTCAGATTAGTTAATCAGAATAGGGTTCGGAATGCTTTTTTGTTACAGTCTGGTTTTATTTGAACCGAAATCTTCAGTTATAAATCTGTCTGCAGAGACCCCCCCCCCCCGGGAGCAAAAAGCTATTGGAACATTTGGGATAGGCGGCCCTACGTATGGCCCTCCTTATAAAATGATTTTTTTTTCGTGTTCAATCGACAAGAGCCTTGAACAATGAGTGGAAATTGCGCTTTGCATCATTCGCACCTAAATTTGCGTCACCAAGCAAATTAGTAGACTACGACCCGCTAAGTAAGAAGTAAGTATACAGTATTAAGAGGACAGATACTGCTAATCTTTTTTTTTCTGCCAGAACTCCTTGATGTTTCGTTGGACTCGGTGTTGCTTAGGTTCTCACACAGAGGTAGAGGGGCATCGTATTTTCAGCTGTATAAAATCTACAGCTTTCGTCCTGCATCATGGAAATCTGGGCCAAAGATCATTCACCGTATTTGTCCTCTTCAGAAGAATATTTAACACCACTGACAGTCTTTCAACTTTCTATCATAATACAAAATATATATTTAATGGACTAAAAGAGGAAAAACTTTTGGGCTGACAAAAGTGATGTTAAAGTCTTCGAATTTTCACATCTTCTAAAGTATCTTCAAACTGCACTGAATCAAGCAAATCTCGCTCACATGACATAAAAAAGAATGCTTGCAAGAGATCATCTCATATTGTGGTTCTTGATCTAATCTTAATGAGCTTCAGTTTGCTGAAGGATATTTCACAGCTGACTTGAGAAACAGAAAGTTTCAGCAGATATTTGTAGGCTATAAAAACTGAAGCGTAACCAGATGTGCACAGATTGAGCCATAATAGCAGCCGATACGTGTAAATTATTCAGTTGTTGCACGAACTGTAGGAACTTGAATATCGCCTGTAGGCCTCTCCACATTCAGCTTAAAGTTCAATTCTATCCTCATATTCTGCACTGGGCCTATGAGGCTATTTTTATGACCGTGTTAATACTTTCGTCGTAAACTGAAGCAAAGCATTTCAGCTCTGACCTCAGTTCGTCATAAGAAACCTTCGCTATCTCTGCAACGTTTCGAAAGGCAGACTCTGACATTTCACCTCGGTAGACAGGCTGAAAATGGGGGACTGCAAGTAATATTCGTCGGAAATAAGCTGTTTGTTGCCTGAAAATCTTTATTTCAGGCTAGTTGTTATTTGGTCAATTACTAACCTGAGCACTTGACTCGAAGTCGCAGTTCCAAATCTTCAGGTCCGAGAATCTTTTGTTGTTCTTCCCACCATGTACTTTTTCTCGGCATCTCGACAAGCTGGTAGCACTTAGCTAATTTCAAAGTCTAATGAAGTGGTCTTTAGAAGGCCCTGAATCTTTGACACGAACCAGGAGGCGTTTTCTTTGAAGCTTTCGAAGAAAATAATCTCTAGATCCTTTCGTTCTCTGTCAACCATGTTCAAGGCCGTCAAAAATGTCAATACTTTTGACAGGAGATACCTTGAAATAGGGCCAATGACTTCAGATATTGCAAGTAACAAGTAAGCGCTTAGGATTGTTTTGTACTCCATAAGCTTACTCGGCAGTGAGTCGGCTTCAGATTCCGTTTTCTAATTGAAAGAATTGCTTTTATGAGGATAAAACGTGCACTGTGTCTAAATCGTCACCGGAAAACATCCAAATAAGCTACTTCTCTTCTTCTCACCAGCGAGTTTCACCGATTTTCTGTAACCATTTTAACTTCGACTATCCTTCTTTCTCGTTCTATACTTGTTATCGCCACTGGTCCATTGGTTTTGTGCGACTCATCAAAGAAACTTGAAATTTAGTTCATGGGGCTTAAGAGTAAAATTGTCTGTTTTGAGTCTTTTCTAGCCTCGGAAAGTTCTTTTCTTCTTGACAGTCTCAGTTTTTCCGCACCTCCCTTAACTTTTCCATCAGTCACTGTTCATTTTCCCAAAATTTTAAAAATGATGAAAGCAATAGCCAAAATGCTACACTTTTTCTAAGCTAAAATCCTTTTACTTAGGAAATTTCCCCTTTACTTACGAAATACTTCCTAACCGAACTCCTTGACGCTCCAGTATGTACTGGCTCTCTTACTACCTTGTAACGGAATGGGCACACAATAACAAACAAAAATCCAACCTGAGTCAAGTGACAACCTCCAGGTTATATTTTATTAGATTCCAGCCCAAGAATGAACCTGTTTGACAGCAGCATCTGTCCCTTCCTAGGGCAGGATGCCGGAATCTACGCTAAATCTTTACGAGGGCGAATGATAACGCAGTTGAAAAATTTGTCAAGCGTAATTTATCGTCGTAGATCATGTCGACTGCACTGTTGTATTTAGAAAAAAATGAGTGACTGGCTTGAAGTGGCCCAAAACTGACTAGCCAAGGTTTCAATTGCCCTATTGGCCCCTGTTTCAGTCTGCCTTTGTTTGTCTCCAGAGTCACTGATAGTAACATTATAGAAAAGTTTACTGTTTATTTAACAGTGAAAAAGGGGCGCTAAAGATAAAAAAAATATTGGAAGGCAATACCACGCGTACGAGATTACTAACTAAGATTGTCAGTCTTCATATTACTTAAGTCAACATATAATTAAGTTTCAACAACAATTAAGTTTCATATAACAGTGGAAGTCAACAACAAGAAATTTTAGAGTATCAATATTTGGCGTAATCTTTAACATAAGCAATTAGATAATTTATTTTTATTTATTACTTCACTAGACACCACTCGGAGATAAAGGTAATAGAAAATAGAAAGAGGAGAATGTTCAGTGCGGAAGAATCTGAATCTACAAATCAAATTTTCAGAAGACAAACAAGTGTGGGTATAAAAGCTCATTAATGGCAAGGGCACCTGTGGGCATCTTAAAACCTTGAAAAAAGTTTCCAGGTTTTAGTGTTGGACTAGTCCAGGGGATCCTAAAAGAAGTTTGGTAGCTTAAACACTTTTGAAATGGAAGAACTCGGTCTCTTTCCCTTTCTATAAGAAAAACGATAAAACCAAGTGCTACATGTAATAGACACTGTTGCATTTACCATCGAAAATAGATATATTGTGGAAGTATTTCGGGTAATATTATTGAACTATTGTGATAAAGTTTACTCGTGAGCAACTTTATTTCATAAAAATAAATGTTTTCAAAGATGTAGTGTTTTGAAGGTTCGAAGTGGCATTACCTGTTTTCTTACATTTTGTGTTCGGTTTCTTGCAAGCTATTTAGTCAAAATTGTTTTTAATGAACATAAAAAATGTTCGTAATTTCAAGCTACAAAGAACTTTTGATGCTAAAATATGATATTAAAAACTTCTTAAACAAATTTAAATTGTTTCTCAAGTTTCTAAATATGATTCTACTCCCCAATAATTCACTATAGTAATTACAGATAGCTTAAATAGAGCACATAGTCTACAGCACCATATTACACGCTATTTAGCCGCTAATGAACACACAGAAATAGCTCTAAGGAAAATTTCGAAGGAATAATTGAGCAAAATCTTCAGCTATGTGGGATAAAACAAATTTGGCTACACAACTGAAGACACAAAAAAATTGCTTCTCTTATATTAAATTGTTTCTATTAGCATTAAAGCAACATATGACATTTTCGGCATTAAAATTTTACGACATATATTTGGCATTGTTTCTATTCTTTTAGAGTCTTGACATGTGTGAGGATTTTTCTCTCCGATCATTGGATCAACTTCAATCCCATATTCTAGGACTGGTAAGTAGACAATTTTTTTCCACATTTAATTCTTAGAAAAACTGAACAAAGGGATAAATGTTTCTGCCTAACTCTATGAAAAAAAAAAAAAAAGAAATCATACGGACTATGGACTTTGGAGAAATGAAATTGAAATCAACAACTAAATAAACATGAGCGCACTGAGTGCCCAATCTAAAATCTCTTTACAGACGACATGAAGCAACAAGAATGAGTGTCCTCTAAGGTTTAATGATAACAACTAAACAAAAGACACATCTATAAACATGAAATTTTCACTAGCAGCAAACTTAAAACTGTCTTGAATGAGCAATTATTCATAAAGAGATGTTGATCATCTTCATCATCGGGAAGTTAATAAAAAAATCATTTACGAGAATTGTCAAATCACAATCAGAACGTTTTTTCCAAATACACTTGTAAATCATACACGAATCGAACAAAGTTATTTATTTATTTTTTGAAGATTGTATCAAATAAACTAGCCTTGATTTCCCTATGTTGAAGCTGGGTAGTAATTCTAATGAACGGTAACCACAGTCTCTTTTCCTTCAGTCGGATAGTCTGTTAGAGCGTTTCCAGCACTAAATTTCATCGGTCACTAGAACTAAATAATCTTCTAAGCTTGTTTCGGTGGGAAACAGTAATTAATTGAGTCACGCTCTCTTTTATTACTTGAATCTGCCATTTTGAATCAACCCCTGAAAGGTGTCAAGGCAAAGGGTAACGGGGTAAGGAATATAAAAACAGTTTCAGGTCATGTTTTTTTCGGGGGGTAGGACCTCTTTGACAAGCTTTCAACTTATTGGAACATACTATCACTTTTTGAATCTAGATTACAACTCGGTAAATGTAGTTTGACAGAGACGCCGTAGTCCTCTCTTTTGTTAAGGGATTGTCATCGGTAGCATTTCCAATGCAAAACTTTAACACTTCCAGGAATAACGAAACTTTCATACACTATTTTAGACTGTATGGAACACTATTAACGACCTGTTTGGACAGTATTTGGACAGTATTAAAAAACAACAGTCTGTTGAAATGTTGGGGAACATTTTCCTTTGCTATCTGAAACGGCGATAGTAATAAAAAAAATTGCTTGAATGAACTCTCTATGGATTTATAATGCTTTTTGTTTGAAGCAAAGACCTTTGAAATTCCTTTCAGATTTTTTGCGAGGAGGGAAACGCTCGGAAATACCAAAACATTGCTACCAACGAATAATTGCTGCTAGTGGGCAACCTGGAGCTAGTAAGCAACTTCCTTAAGTTTTATATATTGGGCAATTTTTCCACATTTATAATTTTACTTTCCTTAATGGCCTATATTTTTTTTGTCTTTCTCTAAAGTTTTTTTGTTCTGCTTCATTATGCTTGACTTTTTTTTTTTATTTTATCAAATAGCTTATGCAGCAAAGTTATTTCAGAGTCATGATTTTCCAAGAATTTCATGAAAACATCGTTTAGTAGAACTAGAGGTGCTTAATAAAAATCTACTATCTTCTTTGGACTGTAGTATAATACCCCCTCCTCCTTCCTTCTCCAGTTTCAATGACACAAAAGTGGTATTTCCACTACTCTGAACTTTTAAGAGTACAAAGAGATTTAGGGTAACAAATTCTTTTTAGTATTTTTTTTTTTTTTTTTTTTTTAGAAGCAGTTCCATCTGACAAATTCCCTTATATTGGCCATTGCACACCTGAAATTTCTTTACCGAGATTCCGACATAGAGGCAACTTCGTGTACAGATGGATACCCCCAGTTAAAATATCGTTTATTGACATTTAAGTAAGTGCCAGCAGGAACAACCTGATACAGTATGAATGTATATATATATGTATATATATATATATATATATATATATATATATATATATATATATATATATATATATATATATATATATATATATGTAAATACATTGAGTATGTATTTATGTGTTAATTTATTTAATTATTTTTTCAAGAAAACGGCTCTATGTTCTTATAAGAAAGTTGGTATCCTGGATTTTTTTGGCCTAAAAATAGATCTGTATAGGTCAGAAGTTTGAGAAAATTCATTAAGAGTCTTGATTTTGGTAGAAATATTCATGTCAGTGACGTCATATTTATGAATTCATTCGAAGAACATAGATCCGTCATATTGGCCTCAGTAGTAGTTGCATCGTTTTTAGTGTTTATGATACAGGCAAAATTACACAAGAAATAAATTATGGACAAGAAAAATCATATGATTGACGCCATATTTATGAGTGAATATGGCTCAGTATAATATTTAATTATCATTGTTCTTAGTTCCGAAATATGTGTCGTATGGAAAATTCAAAAGAAGTTTTATTTTCTATCAGGTTAAATCCACTTATATCATAAAAAGAGAGATAAAACAGAATAAATACCAGTAAACTTACAGTTTTCAATGCAACAAAATAAACTTGACGAAATTGAATTACCGGAGTTAAATCTATGACATGTGAAACATTTTAGAAGCAACATGGATTAGTATTTTTTAGCTTTAAAGTTTGCATTCTAAATTAGGTTTCTTTTTTATGTTTTGCTTGTGTTGTGCTGAGGACATCCCTTGGACATACGGCCAAAATTTTCATTTAAAGTTGCATTTTACTGTCTTATACAAAAATTTCCTTATTGTTCAACTGTTGTTTAACTTTCTCTCTCTCTCTGTCCGAGAAGAGAAAGCAGCATAAGCTGATCAGACAAAGAATTTCTATTCTCTTCGTGATCGAATAAACTCTGCAGCTATTAAATCTGAGCTACGCATTGTGGCCTTGTGTTATAATGCCTAATAAAATGTGAATTTTTAGTCTTTTGGCTATTTTAATTTGAAGCTTTAATCTCTTTTTTTAGAGAAAATGCAGTTTGAGTGTTTTTCTTTTTTTTTAGGTTGTCAGAATCCTTGACTAAGTTATTATGTATTGAGACGCTACGAACAAAATTGGAACCAGAAACAAAAGGTGAGATATATCGCCATCTATCTTCAAGAAGTATTCTACGATTTCATGAATGTTCACCTAGGCAAATGAGGGATTGTGTAGTTGCGACCTTTATTAGTAAGGTATTAAATGTATTCCAGTCTGGTATAAGGCTTGAATCTCTTGAAAACGAGTGATAGAGCATGTTGTTTTAGGTACAAGAAGGGCCAGATTTAAGCTAAGGCTGGAATTGTCACACAATGAATTTTTCATGTTCCAACTAGGAGTTTGAACTTTAAAGAACAAAAACTAAGAAATGATGTAATAGCAACGGACAGTAAAAAGTATATATAAAAATATATAAAGATATCGCCAATTTTCATTTTTCAATGAAAAGGATGGAAAAACCTAACAGGTATATATATAATAAATAAAAATAAAAGGGAGAAGGAACGTAGAAAGAGTTAAAGAACTTTAAAACCACAAGAAGAAAAGATGCGCTCTTTGTGCTCATACCTGTGTGCTATCAAACATTTACTTAAATAAGAGTACAACCTTTTATGATCGCTGAGCATCAAGAATTAATAGTCACAAGCAAACCCAGCATCCCCAGAAAAGCCAAGATCAGGCACAATTAGAAACAGTAAGCATAGAAATCAAACAAAAACCAAATTATTTCCTATTTAAGGAAAATGTAACTAACCAATAAATAAAAGAATTAATAGTTAAAAAGGATAAATATCCCGCTAAAGATTATAAAAGAAAGGCTCCACACAAAGATCTGACTAGCTTATATGGGTTTCTTCGCTGTGATATTTCTTAACTCTTTAAAAAAAATTTAGGTAGGAAAGCTTTAAAACTAAAATTATATCGTAGCCATTGAAGTCTATTTTAAAGTTCATATGACTATTTTTCTTTTAATAATTGCAAGTCCACACACTAGAAAAAATAGCATCAAAGCCAATAAAAATAGTTGCCAAACCATTAAAAACTACTATGGATTGATTTTTGTATAAGGAAAAAAAAAACATTACTGAGTGATTTTCCTTCCTTTATTGTCCTTATACTCCATAATTATTACCCTGGTTATATGTTCCATTGTAATTCAGATATTTTAAACGTTCAAACTTGCTTACACTTTTTGATTTCCATTTTTGAGGAAAAACCAAGTATCATTTGTCAGCGTATTCTTAGCGTGGGACCTCTTTAGAGCAGTGCTACCCTCAAATTTGTATTCAATAATTTTAGAAATTCTATAATATCAATTTTTGTAGAGAATAAAACTCATTTGTGAAGTGGATAGGCTACTCACCGTTTCTTCAACATATAATGAACAACCAGAAGCCTTTCCTATCATCATCATAAAACGAATATACTTTTAAGTAATCTGAACTTTTTTCTACTTTTGTTTAACAGGTCTCTACCGTATTTGTCAGTACTTATAAATGCTTACACTTACACAGAAATAAATCTTCTTATTTCAACTTACAATCCTTCTTGTAACTATCTTTGTAAGAGTACATGCATTCAACTCTACAAAAAGCAATGTCAAAATAGTGTTGAAATTAGATCCTGGGAACCGAAATCACAGGACTGAAGCAAGGTTATTGGTATTTAGCATTGACGAGATTGTTGTTTCTTTAGGTAGAGAAAAATATAATTTTTTTTTCCTAGCATCTCAATGCTCTACGACAAATTGCAAATGAAAGACTGAAAGACCCTCTGATTCTGAGGTTCTTACATTTTTAGATTATTAAATTCTTAGATTTAATCAAACATTATATCAACCTTAGAAAAAAATAGCGTAGTTTGACGTAAATTTCAGTATTTCGATTAGGGAGGGGGAGGAGGGGCTCTAATTTCAGGGGTCTGTGGGGTATGGGATATTCTTCGGGGCAAATAGAGGTTTCTTGGGTCCTCCCCATGGAAAATTTTGCATATCTATTTTCGCACACTCACCATACCTTACCTTATCAAACTTCAAATAAAATTAGTGCAATCGTAAACTTTGCCGTATCGATTTGAATTTAATCGAAAGTTAATTCAAAATTTAGTTCTTAACCTAGCCCAGTTCCATGTTTTGAAATAAAAAGATTAACACTTAACCAGACCAAACAAAGCCAAAGGCATAACCTAACACAAATCCAAGACCAAACATAACCAAGCACATAGCCAAAGATTAACCCATAACCAATTACCATTATTAGGTTTATTTAATAAATTATGATAGTTCCAAATCATTGGGTTGGCGACTGCCTACCTGCCTCCCCCAAGTGACGGCTAGCCCAACACTATTTTTAGAGACTTAGAGACGGTTTTAAATTCTGTCTGAACTTAACATAAGCTAGAATATCTTGCATATAAGAGAAAAGGCCTATTACTATAATTCATTTTGACTTTTCTACTGCCATTTTTACAACCTGAGAGACCTCTTTAACGGTATATCTGAACTTGCCTTGGCACTCTTTTGTAATAATCTCCTTTAGAAACTTAAAGTCAATTGAGAATGATAAGACAATAAGAAGCAGAAAAGCGACAATAGGGAAGGGAAGAAATCAAAGAGAAAAACACCATTTTTCAGGCTGACAAACCTTTGACTAGTATATCTATAAAGAATGTTTGGCTCACCATGACACTCAGATTTTCCTCCATTGAAAGTAAACTGCAATAACTTGTTTTATCAATTAATAATGGCTTTGCTAAGACTATGAGTATCTTCCCAGTGAGTCTGGACATTCAAAGACACTCGTTTAGAATACTGTTCTTTCAAAATTGAGGGTGTATGACGATAAGTAAAAACGATAAAAAGAGATAGAAATGAGAGAGAGAGGTAGGGGAACGATTAGAAAAGAAATCACCGTTTCTACTGGCTAAAAGATCTTTTTCCAGTTAATAAAGCAAAGGGGGAACTCAACTGGAGCCTTACTTAGGATTTTATTAATCGGAAACTAAAAACATATTTCATTAATTTTGTATTTTATTTTTACAAGCTGAAAGATTGGCTGAATAGATGGAAAACAAAATATGACAATTAATCAAAAACTCGACAATTTTTGTAATGTTGTCTGTTCAAAAAACTACTGTAAATGCAAGTGATTAAAGGAAGAAAAATGAGATAGAGAAATGAAAAGGATTAGAGAAGAAAAAGTGCTGTTCTCAAGGACTTAAAGACATCAATGTGTAAAGTGTGTTTCAACCATGGCAATCATTTAATTTTTTCTAATTGGAAAGTTGAAGCCATGTAGCGATAAATGTACTCAAGAAGAGGAAATAACAAGAAAGGGAGAGAGGGATGTAGTTGAAGGAGATATAGTTGAAATTGAAGGAGCCAAGTTTTTGAGCAAAGCATGGAAGGGATGGGAAAATTTGTAGCTGGAGCTGTTTCTAAATATTAATAATTTGCTCAAACTTCTGACAGATTAAAGGCTATGTTACCGTGAATGTCCATAATTGTTGGATGTCGACATTCACCGGTGAATGACAGAATTTTTTTCTCCTTGGATTTAGTCAGCGCTGCTAGTCAACTTTTTCAGTTTTAGCAAAGTTTGCTGGTACAGGTTACATTAGGTCGGGTTGCGTTAGGTTGGGTTAGTTTAAGTTTTTAACCCATTTCGAGATTTATAGCCTAACATAACTTTAACTTCTATCATAAAAGCTTGCATAAGACTGTAGAAGCTAATTAGCAAAGCTAATTGAATCCAAGCAGAAAAAAATGAGTTTCATACATTCACTCTCGAATGTCGACATTAACCAGATTTAGAACATTCACAGTAACAGCTACACGAGATGGATAAGTAACATAATTCTTCTACAGTGGCTTAAATTTCTAATAGTTACGGTGAATACAATTAATTTAGTAAAAATTGGACTTTTTTTCTTCAATTGACAACATAAACATCAATAAACTAAAATTCTTATTTAATTTTTCCTTCCGTTTAACCGTATCGCTAGCATTACCTATTTTTCAATGCTATGAACGGTCTTATCTTATTATGCTTTAACTTGAATCTACATTTTTTATGCTTTAACTTGAATCTGGTCTGGATTGGAATTTCAAAAATTTAATTTTTCACTGGTGTTTGGAGTATATTGTATATTATTACCATATGAGTGTGTATTATCATTTTCTTTGCAAGTGCATTTCTTTGGCTTTAACGAATTTATTTTTTTACGTTTTAATCCAATTCATGTATATTTTGAAATATTAAATGTGAAATAAGACAGCAGCAGGTATTTGTGTGTGGGGAAAGATGTTTCACAACGTAAAAAAGTATTTTCGGAAGTTGCAGACTCTAGGTATAGATGAAAGAGATAATTCAAAGCAAAACCCTTTAAAAATGTTGCAAAATCATTTGGCTCTATTGTATTCCTTTTGGGTCAGAAATGGAAAAAAAGACCTGAGAATTCACATAATGTCACTGAGAATTCATGAAATGCAACTGAGATTCCTCCTTATGTCACTCAATTTCTTTTTGTGGACTTGAGGTGTTACTATTTTAACAGAACTTTAATTAAAAAAAAAAAAAAAGGCATACCAAAATATGGCCGAGACCAAAATCCTGAACCTAAGATTGCCCAAAATGTAGCTGGGATTGGATGAAGTATCGCATGGACTCACAGGCAACCATGATTGGAAGGGAAACGGATATTTGACCCTCCCCCCCTAGATTTTGAAAGATACTTCTTTTTGCATCTTCTTTATAAAAGATAAACGGAAGAGCCTTGTTTATCTTATATATCCCCCCCTTAGATTTTCGTGAGGTTATGCCACTGATTGAAGCCAAATTAAGAAAAATATTAAATTTGACCTGTTGGATTTCTTAGAGAATCGACATTAGCAAGCTGTTATCCTGACTTTAAAGGTGTTTATGTCCCAGAATTGGCAAACTACTACCCCATATTAAATACCCCAGAACACCGGCTTGGTCACAGAAAGCCTGATTTTAGTGATAACATAAATAGATGCCTTAAAATACCATTTATATTTTTGTGTCTGTAAGCCAAGAGGGAGAAAATAGTCTTTCTCTAGAAAACACTTTGCCAGCATGAATAAAAAAAATCCTCAGTAGCGTTTACTTCCCCCTAGGTCTGTGCAGTTTTCTCTTCTATTCATACAGCTTTGTCGGACCATAAACTAGATTCCACAATTATTTCAAGTTCTGAAAGGAGTTCCATCTTTTTCATACGCAAAACAGTCGAATATATGGCGTATTTCTTTGGGTCTATTTAGGAGATGAGAAGTGCTGTCCCTAATGATAATTCTTCTACAATCAAAATCCTTGAAAGAGTGTTTTGACGGATGATTTTTTTTACAGATAACGGAAAATGTCACACAAACCATCGAAAAATTTTGGTATGAGGGAGGGAATTTTCTTCAGCTTAAGACAGTTTTCCCTTATATTAATACGAATTTTTCGCGCCAAAAAAGAGAGATAAAAGATATAACACTTAATCTAGTTTTTGAGAGGAGTTGAATTTTTTAGAAGTTAAATATCCATATGTAGGTAAAATTCTATAAAATATCCATCCAAAGGCCTCGCCTCTTTGCTGAAGAATGAAAGTATTATACTCTAAAATACGTTTTGTAACGGTGTGATCCGTGTTTCAAGAAATAGGTTTGCTCGTAATCTCGGCTATCGGTCTTGCAATTTCGGCTCCACTTGTCAATTCTCAGTTACACTTCTTACAATTCTTGGTAATAGCACCTAAAATTTCGGCTTCAGTTTGTGCAATCTCAGCAAGTGGTTTATGCTATCTGCGATTAGTGGTTTCGGTAGCATTTCGGTATTCCTAGGATAGCTTTTATTTTTTGCCCTTTTAATAAAGAAATCTATAAGAAAACTTTAATAATCCATGAGAAAACTAAGGGACAAAAGCACCAGTTTTGGTTGCATTTGACACAATCACAGCGACATTTTGTGCATTTTTATCTGCTTTCTTATACAATTTTGACCCAAAACGAATATCAAATACTTATATAAATTTGGCTTAAATTGAAAAACTTCTTGGAAATTTTAGTATGTGTAAAGCAATTCTTAGGAACGGGATCACAGTTTCAGGAGCCTGGATTCATGAATAGCCTATAAATAGGCAATTTATTGAATACATATATAATTATAATATCCCCTCCTTCGCCGTAAGTCTTCAGGCTGCGAACTTTTTTTCTTGCAGATATTTACCTAGCGGCATCTTACATATACCTACATGTGTTGATATAAATTTTCATTTAGTTAGCCTAATTCTATTGGCATTTCATAAGCCTTTCACAAGAAATGTTGCCTTAATGAGAAAAAGGGAAGTAAATGAAGTATTATGAGAAATAATTGAAGCAAAAACTTACCCTACCAAAAAATTTTTCATCAAAGCTTACTAATTGGTGAACGATGAACTTTTAGTGAGGATGTAGCTGTATTAGGCGGACTAGTTCTGATTTCCATGCGCACATTTTGATTGATAGTTGCTTCTGAGACCCTTTTGTGAACTTTCTGGAACTGTCCTCAAATGTAGCATCTTTATATTTTTGTTTGTGAAGGCATTTGAACTATATACTTATAGCAATGTTTAAGCGAAATGTGTTGAACTTAGTGCACCTGAAGTTTGCTCATTTTAAGCAGAATTGAAGGGTCCAAACAGATAGATTATAGTTGATAGTGGCTAAGCATTAAACCTTTGATTCGTAAACGAAATGTTTGTTATGCTGTTACAAACATGCCTTTTTGAAATTAATATAAATACTAGAAATTCCATAACTGGGTTTATAGCCATTTAAATTTTCTTTTTCTTTTTTATTCTTTTTATATCTTAGCTCAAAAGCCCAGACTCATATTGTAAAAATGTAATCATACCTTATAAAGTAATATAATAAATATGATTAGTAATATAATAATATGATTATAAAGTAATATAATCATACCTTATAAAGTAATAATACCTTAGATGAAAATCGATGCTTATATTTTTAAGGGTGTTGATTCTAAGTATATTTTTCGACATATATTTATTTCTCTAAATACTTTTAAAGTTACATCAGGTTCACTGATGATAATTGCGCCATAAATCAATACAAACACCAACTAAAAGCCATCATTCTTGAATTAAATGTTTTGTGCTTTATGTTCATTCTTATAAACTGTATTCAATGTCACAGATTTATTGGATCTTAGATGTTTTTGGAAGGCTCATTTTTATTACACTAAATCAAGGTTGCATTAACTATGTCAATTTGATAGCTAAATCATTCTGGATTTATATTATTTATTTTTTTAGATTAATTTATAAGACAAATTTTTTGATTATTTATTATTTAGATAAATTATTTCGATTACGCTAGCCTAGATTTAGGTGACCCACATGTCTTCACTGATTAAGTATGTTTCAATTTTTAATTAATAAGTTTTGAGTCTTAGGCGCTTTTTAAGCATGCGTAGTAAGCCTAAAATCAACACATGTACAGTGCGTTAAATGTTAGCAGTTTTAAAAGTTTAAAAGTCCTTAAAAAGAGTTTTAAAATTAATATGCAGCATACTAATTCCTAATATAATTCACGGTCAGTGGCTTTTCCCTAACCAAGACATGTCCTACACCCAATTCTAACATTTAAACAGGTAGTTTTATGAAAAGGCTTATGGTATTAATGTGTCATTCAAAGACTTGGAGGGATGTGTTAACACATTAGCTTTAAGACGTGTATCAATTAAAGACGTATATTAATATATACAGTATATTTGTACAGTGACTAAGCATATGAAAATCTTATATGCAGCTTTTTTGGCCGAACTAGGGTTTTTTCCGCCAGGCATTATACAACCTTTACTTGGGTATTATACAGGCTTACAAAAAGGGAAAAATATGTTCTGCCTAAAGAGGGCTGGCTGTTTAGGCTTTAGTTTTTTGTGAGCGTGTTATCACACTCGAGTTTGAAACGCAACAACATTTCAAATGTGAGTAAAGCGGCAAAATGAAAATATATAGTTGGCTTACGATGCCAGACAATTTATACCTTTGCTTATTTATTTCGGTTTTACTTATTTGAGTCTTATTCTGGGTTTTGATTTCAATTATCTGTTAATTCTTTGGTATAAAAAATCAAATGGGGAGTCCAGAGTTTGGTAGCAATGAGGGTTATTTCAACCACATTAAATCTAACCAACTTTTCGTTTCATTTAAGTTGGTAATTGCAGTGACTTCATGGTAATTATTTTTAAAGGTGAAATGTATTTAAAGGGGCAATAAATGTATTTAATAGGGCTATTAGTGAATAGGAAGGGTTATCAAGGAAACAACCAAGGAGAATAAATTCAAAAACTCGGATAAAATATTAAGACGACATTTAAACTAGAAAAATAAATAAGTAATGTCAATTTATCACAATTTCACAACCTGTAAAATTTGTTTTGACACAATTATTATGTAATGTCACAAGTTTACATATTATTTTTCTAGTTCTACTCCTGCCAAAGGGTTTCTCTTTTTCTTCTCAGCATTTGCTTCTATTTCGATTGATCTTAATTCTAAAATTTGCTCTAAACAATGATGTCAATTCACATAAATTAGAGGGGGAGCAAACATATTGATAACGAAAGTACCAACACAATTTTCAATGAAAACACCCAAACATAGATATTTTTCAATATCTAGGCAGACAAAAATCTTAGGGCCCCTCCTCCTCCTATTGGCACCACAGACTCTAAAAAGTTCAAACTGACAAATGGCAGAGTAACTATTTTTGATATTTGCTTGGCAGTTTGGAGCGATCCAGGGTAAAAACGGTGATATAACCTTACCTATGTGGCATTACTGAATACCAGTTGATGTCTGTATTCTTGAAACAAAAGTATAATAGAAATTCATTATCGTCTTTAAATGAAATACTGGTCTTAAAGGATTTTGACACTTTGCTGTTTTATGTTGAAGTATTTCCTAATTTATCTGGAGATGTTGCTACGGAGGACCTGTTTTGACTGACAATTCAAAATTTTTTCATATTTGTGTGTTTAGTTTGAATGTATGAGCAATGATCAAAGGTTTTCAGCCTCCTTGGCTAATTTAAAAAGCATCAACTGCTGTTCAATAATACAAACGAAAATTAGGGTTCGAGTTCAGTACAGGTCATCAGTACATAATAATCAGTAAAAATATTCATGTTTTCAACATGTATTTATTCAACTCCATGATTTTAGTCAATTTATAAACTGAATAAAGCAAAAACTAAACAAATGCAAAATGTAGCGCTAAAGTATCCGCTTAATATATCTCAACTATCTAGGACCTTTTCGTTTCATTTAGTTTCAGGAAATTCAATAAACCGTCAATATATTCACTGTTATATTTAATAAAATTACTCAAAATCAACAAAATCAAAATTACTCAAAATATGATAAAATGCTAATATTTAAGTTTTAAGCTAATATTAAGTTTAAATTAATATTTACTTTTATTTTACTAGTTTAAGTTATCTTTATCATTATTGTAATTCAAATGTAAAGTAAGCTTACATTTACGTTTACTTTAACCAACTTCAGCACCATATCAATGTTTTTGATGGCTACTGATTATGATATAATTTGAGGGGACTTGATTGCCAGTTTTGGATTTTATTCTGAAAGTGCACTAGCTGCAGAAAGTAATGATACACCCCTGAAAATATGGCAGGCCATCTTTTATATCCATTTTAATTACATTAAATTTAGATTCTATTTTATCTGGGAATTATCTTTCAAGTACAGATTTTCAAAAAAGATGCATCACCACATATTCGAAAAAAAGAGGGATATGCGATTTACGAGCACTCTATAGGAGTTACCAGCTATTGTATCACATTTTCCAAAAACTAAGAATGCCATAAACATGAATAAGTATTTTCAAACACGCCTTTAAAATTCCAGAAAATTTCAGAATGAAGCTCTAGATTGTCACTCTGATCGTTTCCCCCTATGTTTAAAATTAATTGCTAAAATACCTACTTTTTTTCTTTTTTCTTGCATTTAAATAAAACTAAGTAATTTTTTTTTAATAATAAGCATTAGCTATTTATGGTGTTACCAAGAATAAAAGTAATTAAAAAAAAGAATAATAGTATTTATACTTATAACCTTTGATCATTGCAACGAGGATGATATGTTTTTGAGCCACATTTTTTTCTATTTCCTAAACAGTAGTACTGGTGACACTTCTACAATCACGGACTGTCAAACTGATTAACAACAATGACATGTAAACTTAATAGCATATATTAAAAAAAATAGCAGCCACTGTTGTCAGTTGCCCATTACTACACGTTTTCTTATTCGATCAATCAATAGATTCACAACAACAACAAGAAATTTCAACATAGTTTCCCCAAAAAGGCTCTATGGCCAGGGGAAAAACAGGGGAGAAACGAAAATGAAACAAATACATAAAAAAAAGAAAATGATGCTTACTTTATATGTATTTTGTTTGCCACTCATAGAGAGAGAGTTATGTACTATTGATTGCAGTACCAACCGAGGTGGACACTCAACAAAAAAGAACAAAATTCAAAAACTCAAAAACTCCTTCACAAAAATAAGTATGAGATTGACAATAATTTTTACAAAAGAATAATATCCACTTACTATTTTTATTGGTCGTTAATCAAACGCATAAGAGTTATGACAGAAAAAATTAGCTTTGAAGTTCAATTCTTCAAATGTTCTTTTCACGAATTTCACGAATTAGATTTAGTTTTAGTTTTAGTTTCAGTCGCTAAAATAAAAAAGAGAACAGTGTCCTGTCACGTTTCTAAGTATAATTTGTTAGATTTATTTATTATTGAAGTCCACTTCTGCAAAGGCTCTTATGAACAACTTATTTACGAATTTGATGCCGTTTTAGTTTCAGTTGCTAAAATAAAAAATAAAAGAGTCATTCGACTTTCAAAGAGGGAAACAGTTTAATTTGTTTATTTATTTCTTTTTTGTAGAACAAAACATAATTTATTACATTAGTTCTTTTTTATTTGATTGTTGTTTACTACATCAAAATGAAGATAAATATTATGAATTACGATGTTTGTGATTCTAACTTTTTTTTTGCTGCAGAGCATCAGTTTTTTTATTTATTTAATTTTTATTCTTATTCTAAGGATACTTGTTAATATTCTAATTAATTTATCGTCTATAGTAGGTTCTGACAGCAGAAAAATTGCGCTTTGGCATCCAGATTTCACCCCCCCCCCAACACAAAAATATATATATTTTTGACGCCAAACGTCTGATTTACTTCTTAGAGTTTAAAAATTATTGTTTCCAGCGGGTGAATTTGTGGTTAAAATTAATTGAAGCTCTTTGTTTTCACCTTTGCAGCCGAATTTTACGTCCTGGGATAAAAACTGAATATCTCTATTCTGCTGAGTATTTAGTTCATTTCTGTGAGAGCTTTGAGTCTTAAAAACTTTTTCTCCGGTTGGGAAAATTGTATTTAAATCAAATAAAAGCTTCACAATTTCGCTCTGATCACCGTATTTTATATTTCCCAATGCATATTTGCCCTTATCTGGGATCAGAGTTTGCAAATTCCCATCTCCGATGGGCAACTTATGGTTAAAATAGACGAATCTTTTTGCTTTCACATTGGCAACTGGATTTTAAGTCGTATATGAATAAATTGTACTAGTAAGAATGCTCTATTAGTATCCTTTTTAAATATCTTCATTTTTTCGAGAATTGTTCTAGAAAGAACTTTCAATCCACCAGCCAAAAGGCATAGAGTGATATCAATTACTTAATATCGCCTACAGTCTTCTGTCAGAACTTAGCTTATGGTTTAAGAAGGATTTTACTTTTGGCTAAAAAGTATAGTAACTTATAAAAGTGGAAACTGGTGCCAATGCCGAGAAAATACACAAGCACTATCTAAATATATGGTGTTTCTTGGTGTTTTTTTTTTTCTGTGCAAAACAAGGCAAAATTTGTGTATTTAGTGTAGCTGGCAAAATTAAAGTAGTCCGAAGTGATCTCAGATGTTAAAAAAAAACAATTTCGAAGTTCAGAAAAAAATCCACGAAACGCCAAACACTAGAGGGTGTTGTTGGTTCTTCAAATGAGCACTAGTTCCAACTTTTATATGACCTATACTTTTTGTTTTGGATACGAAAAAAAAGTTAAAGTTTGACATACTTGGTGTGTTTAACATTCCGTAGATAGCTGACCCATTTTTGACCATAAGCTGAAGCTTATCTGCTAAGTCAAGGTTTGCTGTGATTCTTGTAGATTAGATTTAACTTGTCTGAGCATAATAGTACAAAATCTGTCTGTATGTATCTTTTGTGTGTTAAACTGTATTTATTTATGTGTAAAATAAACAAGCAGCAATCACAAAATTGTGGTCATTTTAGTTAAGTTTATTTTAACCTAGTTTTCTACTTATTTTTGTTTTTCATTAGGCCAAATAAATAATACAAAAAAGAAGGAAATAACGTATATAGGTCAAAATGATATATACTAACGAAAACAAAAACACTAGTTATTTAAGTTAATTAATAAAAATAAAACTTAACCAAATGCATGCAAATATCTATATATATATATATATATATATATATATATATATATATATATATATATATATATATATATATATATACCAGCTGTTGGGGTGGTGCTTCGCTCCACCCCAACACCTAGTTCGTAGGGGCGCTGCGCAGCCCCCCCCCCCAGCGCGTAAGTCTTTACGCGCCATATTAGTTACGCGCCATTGTAGTTGTGTCCCTGTGTCCCACCTGTGAATATAGATATATATATATATATATATATATATATATATATATATATATATATATATATATATTTAACTACGTAAAACTTGCGAATATACAACATTTTTGGCTGTCCCATTGTCTGTGCATATAAATAGATTTTCAGGTTTACCGACTCTTGAACATGCAACATATAATTGTCCATGGGAAAAACAATCTGTATTCAGATCTATACTTCATTATTCTAATGATTGCCCTTGAGCTTTGTTGATGGTGATTGCTAATCGAACATTCCCTGTGTCCCCGTCGTCATTTATATATCCCCCTGTGCCCCGGCGTCCCCGTTGTTGTTGTTTCCCTGTGTCCCGGTCGTCATTTGTGTCCCGGTGTCCCAGTCTGTAATTTCTCTTTGAGTGTCCCGGTCGTCATTTATATTCCCTGTGTCCCGATGTCCCGGTCGTCATTTGTGTTCCGGTGTCCCGGTCTGCAATTTCTCTTTGAGTGTCCTGGTCGTCATTTATATTCCCTGTGTCCCGGTCGTCACTTGTGTCCCGGTGCTTTGTTGATGGTGATTGCTAATCGAACATCCCTTGTGTCCCAGTCGCTTTTTCTTTGAGTGTCCCGGTCGTCATTTATATTCCCTATGTCCCGGTCGTCATTTGTGTCCCGATGTCTCGGTCTGTAATTTCGTCAGTCGACAAACATGACGTCAGTCGACACACAGACAAACAACTTATTTTTATATATATAGATAAATACATATATATATATATATATATATATATATATATATATATATATATATATATATATATATATATATATATATATATATATATATATATATATATATATATATATATATATATATATATATATATATATATATATATATATATATATATATATAATATATACATATTTATATGTGTAATGTATATATATATAACAAACAAATACAACGTAGAGACAATAGGGAAAATTTCAAGACAGTGGAAATTATTTCTGTAGATATTTTGGCCCTATGTCCAATGGCCGTCTTCAGCACAATACAAGAATAAGAGAGAAACTATATATATATATATATATATATATATATATATATATATATATATATATATATATATATATATATATATATATATATATATATATATATATATATATATATATATATATATATATATATATATATATATAAAAGAACTTACATCAAATTGTGAGGATTAAAACTGAATAATTAAAAACACTTTTTAAAACTTTTTTTAAAAATAGCCCTAGCATCCTTACTTCAACTAAGTTCAACCAGGACTGGCAAAAAGAATGAAATGAGAATATAAGCTCATTTAAACTGAAGAGAATAAAATGATTAGATGCAATTTCTTAAAGCTAATCTTGCTGGTTTAGCAGCCTGTCTCAAAGGTCTTTTCGTAGTCGGTTCAGTACTATTATAAATCGGTTTAGTAAAATATTTTGTTAGATCATTTTTAATTAAATTTGAGTATAAAGAATTTAGTGAGTATTCCCCCAATTCCCTGTTCAAAGAAATATTATTATTTATTTTGAGATTAATTCATATATAAATGCAGAAATAAACTTTATCAGAGATATTCTTTTTGGTAATGGACACCCCATTCCTTTTGTCAATAAAATAATTAACCTTAACCATAGAATAAAACGACATTCTTGTAAAATCGAAGAAGATACTTCACAATGTGAGGCTACTGATAAGCCCTCAAATATTGTCTTTCTTCCGTATATCCCAAACATCACAACAAAATTAAAAAATATTTGCACAAAAAATAATCTGTACGTAGTTTTTACTAATAGTTTTAAAATCATCAATTTCTTAAACTCGGGTAAAGATAAGACCCCAGTTACTCGCCAAAGAGGGGTCTATCAAATACCATGTGATTGCGGAAAATACTATGTCGGCAGGACCCATCAGAATCTAGACAAACGGTTACAACAGCATAAAAATGACATAGACAAGGCCTTAATTTCAAATAGTTCCAACAACTCCTTTGATTCTGCTTTAGGTTGGCATATATTTAATAATCCGTCCCACATGATACTTTTTGAAAACTCTTCACTCATTAGTAATGATTTGGGAATAAAACAGGTGGTTCGAGAATCAATCGAAATTAATCTCAAAATAAATAATAATATTTCTTTGAACAGGGACTTGGGGGAATACTCACTAAATTCTTTATACTCAAATTTAATTAAAAATGATCTAACAAAATATTTTACCAAACCGATTTATAATAGTACTGGACCAACTACGAAAAGACCTTCGAGACAGGCTGCTAAACAAGCAAGATTAGCTTTAAGAAATTGCATCTAATCATTTTATTCTCTTCAGTTTGAATGAGCTTATATTCTCATTTCATTCTTTTTGCCAGTCCTGGTTGAACTTCGTTGAAGTAAGGATGCTAGGGCTATTTTTAAAAAAAAGTTTTAAAAAGTGTTTTTAATTATTCAGTTTTAATCCTCACAATTTGATGTAAGTTCTTTTATATATATATATATATATATATATATATATATATATATATATATATATATATATATATATATATATATATATATATATATATAGTTTCTCTCTTATTCTTGTATTGTGCTGAAGACGGCCCTTGGACATAGGGCCGAAATATCTACAGAAATAATTTCCACTGTCTTGAAATTTTCCCTATTGTCTCTACGGTGTATTTGTTTGTTATGGAAAGGCAGTGTGGTCTTCGTCGCTATTTATATATATATATATATATATATATATATATATATATATATATATATATATATATATATATATATATATATATATATATATATATATATATATATATATATATATATATATATATATATATATGATACAAAACAAACCAAGTCATTCAACTAAATTTTCTAGTCTGCCCTTGAACTTGCAAAGGCAAGTTGTCCTAGGGGCGTGTCAGGAACAGAAGAGAAAAGTGGAAATTTTAGTACTATTAATAACCAGAAATTAAATATGCCAGAAATACGGATAGTGCAAAAAAAAAATATATATGTGTGTGTGTGTGTATAAGTAAAAATACATAATTGTGTTACAAGAGCAACACTTTGGTTTATTCCTGTTTTTTTGTTTTTTTTCTATCCCGCCGATCTCGGCTTATTTCTGGAAACTGGTAAGGGTCTAACCTGTGCGGTTTTTACGGAAAGTGTGGACCTCAGGCCGAATTGATGAATATGACATTACATTTTGGAAAGCTCCACAGAACTCTTGCCTGGGGCTAAAAAGGATGGTTTTTGCTTTTCCACGAGCCAGAGCCTATGGTGTGCGAAGTGAAGTGGAGTTATATAGCCTATGTCAAAGAGGAGTATCTGAAGTTGTGCAGCCAAGCTTTCGCTTCATCAAACCATGTTTCTGCTTTCGAGTGAAAAGCTCCGTTCTAGCAGGCGAGCAGGCAGGCACCACTTTCAAATTGAAGATGAACTAAAATTTTAAGTGTTAAATATATGCGGTAGTTACCCAGCCCCACAGCCAATATATCTTCTTTGAGTGATAAATAGTAAAATTTACAGAAGCAAAAAAGCGGCATTTTCCCACGGGTCCGAAAGTGCTGCCGTGATTTCGGCTGGGTTTATCAATTGTTTTTTCGGACTTGGGATTGAGGTAGAGAAATGTTATCAGATGTACCTCTTAAACTTTAAAAGTTCTGTCATTGCTAAAGAAATTGGAGCTTATCCTTTGCTCCTTTCTAAGTGGTGACGTTAAAAAGTTGGCCTACGGCAAAAAAAAATCAACTTTTGAACAAAGACATATAGAATTTTTTTCGACGGCAATCGATAGCTCTTGATGAGCTGATCAAAGCATATGTCATCTATTTTTTGGTACAAAAATTCCTTCATGAGATATACTAGTTTGAAAGTTTCAAGGGGATGACAACTTCAATAGTAGGGTACACACTGAAACTTCTTAACGCAATCAAACGGTTTCAGAAGGTTTCTAAGACTTATCCGTACACTGAAATTATAGCCAGCGTGGGTTTGCAAAGTGTATTTTCCCGACTGTATGAAAGTGCCATGCTATTTGGTCCGAAGTGTCATGCTAAAGACCACGGGCGTCACACTTCAAAAACTCTTTTCTTTCCCGCACGGAAAGATAGTGATCTTGCTTAGTGAAGGAAATTCTCCCTATACAAAACTAATCTAATCTTAGCCTATCCCTACGCTCTTGACCCTAGTCTATACTTAGGCGAAAATAAGTCTAAGGTAAGATTAGAAAGAAAGCTTGTTATTGACGGCATAATTCTACACTTTCAAATCAGAGACAAGACTAATACAACAGTACACAAACACCTCACAGGTAAATTCTGACGCATAGGTAAGTTCCAAGCTTCAACCCTCTGGCTATGAATGGCAGATTCCAATTCAATTTACCAAACATCCTTTGCAACTGTGTGAGTTATCTCTGTCTGTCTTTTTGAATCTGGGATAGATTAAAGAATTTAACTTCATAAATGAAGCTAAATTTACAAAGAGGACATTTTTCTGATCAAAAGAAGGGCCAAAGGTTCCAGCACCTCCGTCCTAAGAAAAATTCAGAACATAAAAGACGAATCATAAAATATACACCACCAACTTCAAAATCACTAAATTTTGATTTATTTTCTCTCTTTTCTTCTTTTTTACGTCTCCACTACAGCTGCCGCTTGGCCTAGCTTCATTGCAATTCCATGTCTCCGCAGAACTAGTTGAAGCTATTGTCTTTCCATCCCTCTAGGTTAAGTTTGGGATTTCAAAGATGGAATAATCCACAAGATTTGTGGAACATCATCGTACTTACCATGATTAAATCGAAACTTTTCTCGCTCTCACAAATGTACAAATGAGAGTAACGTAGAATCAGGTTCTGGCATATTCGATGATGACAGCCATCAAAAAAGATTGACTGAAATACCCTCTTAATCTCCAACGGTGAAAACAACACCACATCTCAGTTAAAACACAAATCACCCCTTGGAATAATTTGAAAATATTCATGATTGGAAATACAAAGGCCTGCAAAAATGATAGGGGCACGAGGAAATCAGATAAAAATCTGATTGAACCAATAATCTCTTTTGTTCTGTGTCTCATCTCCTGCCAGAAATGAATGAAGAAGAAACAGCGATGGGAGCTGAACATCAAACTCGGAAGTATTGCTCAGGAAACCGTATTTGGAGGAAATCATTGTCCGTTTCATTTGGGGGGTAAGAATAGTGAATGGGAATACAGGGTAACGATTTAAACGAGATATTTTGTATCGGCTGGTAATGGGAAGAGTTTCTCCCTGAGATTCAAGATTGGGGAGGAAAGACCTCGGTAATGGGATCACAGCTGGCCAACTAGTTGTACATTGAGGGAAATGGCACTTTTCACGTCTTCCCACAGGGGTATCCTCCCTAAGGGATTCCTCTCCCTCATAAAAGAACAAAGCCTCTTTAGAGTTCATAGGACCAATCTCAGATTCCTTTCCGAGCTTATCCAGCCCGAAATTAAATATCTCCTTACTTTTCCATGGCCTATTGTAGTTCATTCAATTCTACCCATTGACTATCTTGTTTTATTCCCAATGGGTCCAGGACATATTCCTCCCTCCTAAGCTTTTTCATCTTCTCATAGTTTTGTAATTCTCCCAAACCTTTATTCTCCGCAACTACCGTCTGAATCTGCAAATTTTATCTTTTTTACATTTCATTTTTCTTTTTTACTTTGCTCCCATTTCCTTGTTAAGCAGATTACTTCACCTTCAACTTTAACTTAGACTCTCGTGTTTCTTTTCTTAGATTGAGTTTCTTTGTACTTCCATTTTTATTTCTCAATCTGAGTATTCCCTAACTGTAAATAATTCCTTCTGAGTCTGCAGTCTATTTTGTTCTCCCTCCACCGGTCGTACTAGAAATCGTCCTATTCGTGAGCTTGTTGGAAAGTTTCCTCCCTGGCACGGGTCAGAATTGGCTGTTTCAACCCCTGAAAGATATTGGGCTCCACTTGATGGTGAATTCCTATAGATACTCCCAGCAGGAGTCCAGCATAAATATGAATCTGCAAAGAATTTTTTTCTCTTTCACCGGTATAGCTTTTCTCGAATTAATTTCTAATTCAATTAAGTTTTGCTCTTTTCTAGACCTTATGTTAATATTCTCTTTGTCCGACATTATTTCAAAATTCAGCTAGCAACAAATATTTCAATTAACATAAAAATAGTCCTCCAAACGGTCAAATTCACCTCCGGTATTATCAAACAGTTTGTGGTAATGAACTGTAGTAAGGAGAGACCCGGCTCAATAGTAACCAAAACTCTAAAAAATTGAATTTTGATACCAATAGCTACACCAAAAGAATTGCATTTAATGCTGATTTTAAATATATAAGTTTCATCAAGTTTAATCTTACCCATCAAAAGTTACGAGCCTGAGAAATTTGCCTTATTTTAGAAAATAGGAGGAAACAACCCTTAAAAGTCATAGAATCTTAACGAAAATCACACCATCAGATTCAACGTATCAGAGAACCCTATTGTAGAAGTTTCAAGCTCCTATCTACAAAAATGTGGATTTTGTATTTTTTGCCAGAAGGGAGATCACGGATGCGTGTTTATTTTTTTTTATTATTTTTTTTTCCCAGGGGTGATCGTGCCCTTTTTAAGTGACCAAAAATTGGAGGGCACCTAGGCCCCCTCCCACGCTAATTATTTTCCCAAAGTCACCAGATCAAAATTCTGAGATAGCCATTCTATTCAGCGCAGTTTAAAAACCTTATAACTATGTCTTTGGAACGACTTACTCCCCCAAAGTCTCCGTGGGAGGGGCTACAAGTTACAAACTTTGACCAGTACTTACATATAGTAAGGGTTATTTGGAAGTGTACAGACATTTTCTGGGGGATTTTTAGGTTGAGGGGGGATGAGAAGAGGGGGATATGTTGGAGGAACTTTCCTAGGAGGAATTTGTCATGGGGGAAGAAAAGTTTCATGAAGGGAGCGCAGGATTTTCTAGCATTATAAAAAAAACAATGAAAATATAAATATGAGAAAGTTTTTTCAACTGAAAGTAAGGAGAAGCATTAAAACTTAAAACGAACAGAAATTATTACGCATATGATGAGCTCACCTCCTCCTAACAATTCGCTCTTTACGCTAAAGCATTTTTAGTAATTTCAACTATTTATTCTACGGCTTTTGTGATTCAGGGGGCATTCTTAAGAAATTGGAACAAAATTTAAGCTTTAGTGTAAAGAGCGAGGTACTGACGAGGGGGCAAACTCCTTCATATACGTAATAAAAACATGAGAATACAGAAGTTCGTTACGTTAGCTAATTTTTAAGTTACGTAAATCGTTTACTAATAAAAACATTCGTAAAAAATTCGAAGTTCTAGTTGCCTTTTTAAGTAACCAAAAAATCAAGGGGCAACTAGGCCTCCCCTCCCCGCTCCTTTTTTTCTCAAAATCATTCGATCAAAACTGAGAAACCCAATTAGCAAAAAAAAATATGCAAATTTCGTTTTAATTATTCATCTGCGAAGAGCCAAAATCAAAACATACATTGATTCAAAAACGTTCAGAAGAAAAATAAAGTTCTTTTAACGGGAAGTAAAGAGAGACATTAAAACTTAAAACGAACAGAAAATACTTCGTATATGAAAGGGGCTGCTTCCTCAGCAATGCCCCGCTCTTTACGCTAAAGTATTTTACTGTTTTAAAAAGTAGAGTTGAGAGAAAAAGTCTAACTTTAGGAATATCACAGCTAACACAGGTAGACATATACACACTGCCCTAATACTGTGGTTTTTAAGCCATTGTAATTTCAGACGCACTATTTCATTTTGGGTACGACAAAATTCATTACATTGATAATTGATAAGAGATCCCTTCTAAAATATGTCCATGATACTCTGATGCCCAAAAACTATGACCTAAACGTTGGCAAAATTACGACTTGGTTTTTCCTCAGATTCTTTGGTACAAAGGGGCGTCTTTTTTTACCGGGAGGTGGCAGTTACCCCCCGAACCATTTGGAGAAAAAAATATTAAATATCCCATGCCCCTTGACCATCTGGTTATGTACCCATCTTCCTCCCCCCGATAAAAATGCTGGAGATTCGCCCCTTTTGGTACACTATTGATTAATTCTTAAAGAGAACAAACTCAAAAAATCGTAAGGGACATCAACTATCTTAAGTTCAAGCCTGATAATGACTACAGTAGAACTAGATGGTGAAAGTACAAATTCTTTTATTTGGCTATTCCATAATCACTAAGGAGAAGAACAGAAGGATTTTAAATTCTTTAAAAAAACCCACAGAGTACAAATTCCTGAAAGGTCCAAGTGAAAAATTTGGTCAAAGTGATCAAAGACTTGAAAGCATAATTAGAATAAAGCCAAGACAGATAGTCTCTGTGAGAGACAAAGATGGCACAGATTTTTCAGAGTGGTAGAAAAATGTTTATTGACAGTTATGAAGGAGAAATTTTGTTTCTTTCTTGAAAATATCTAAAAATTTTCAACTGTTAAACCTTGCAATTAGCTATTTCTAAAAATCATATAGAAATTAATATTTTATCCAATAGTCTAAATAAAAAGCATTGTCTAAACGTTATGAAGTAAAATCTTAAGGAAATAACTTTTTAATTTAATTTAAATCCCTGAGTTATAATGATTACAAATAAATAAGTTTAAAATAAAATATATTAAGTATTATATCACGTTTAATAGTACATTAAAATACAAAGAGCAGCTTTTTGTCATCTCAACTTTTTATTTCGCAAAAGTCTATTCACATTAGTTGGCCTATTACTTTTCAGCGAACTTATACACGAGTGAATTCGTGAGAATCCAACGTTCTCAATACATGCTTTCATAAATATGGCCTTTTGTGCTAGCACTATGTTTAGTGATGAATAGATTAACAATCTGCTTACGCCCTCTTTTCTTCTACTGGTATCTCATTATCAGGTATAGTATGGAAGGCATTGTTTACAGGTCGTTCTCTGTTTACTAGCTTATATATACTTAATGCAACATCATCACTGGAAATAGTTTTAGTTACAAACCCTTCAAGAGTGGATTCACTGCTAAGCCTCTTATCCAAGTCAAAGGCCTCGATTGCTGGAGTGGTTGATTCTTGTTCAATATTAGGAACAATAACAGATTCATCAACAGGAAATTTGCTACGAATTCCTGTATTCAAGTCAGTGACTTGGTCTGGTGAGACTGTTGTTGTTACTGCTTGCGATATAGAATTTCTTTCAGAATACTCAACAGTACCTGTATTTCTTATTGGAATTAAAGAAGAGTTGGAACCGTTGATGGAAGTGAAATTTTTCGCGAATCTTATTTCGCATCTGTCCCCAAGTGTATTTTCTGGACATTTACAGGAAATCTCACTACTTGACTCAATGCAGCTTCCCCCATTTAAGCAATGGTCCGGATGAAGACTGCATGATATTAACCCTAAAACAAAAAATTATAGTAACTAATCAACATATCGAGAGTCGTAATTAAAAAGACACTATGTTAAAAGTTCTCGATAAGCTAGATTTAAATCCCCTTCCCTCAAACAAAACTGTTTCTGAAGATTGGTTCGGTTCTGTTTTCTCTAACTTATTTTGTTCTTATGATATTTTGAGGATTCTTTTTTTTTCCGGAATATGGTGTGTTCTATTCTTTTTCTTGCTGATTTAGATGGATATTAGAAGTTCCGATACAATTTTTTCATATATTTGATGCTAAAAGTGTTCTAATTTTATAAACAAATGCTTCTTAATAATGGTCAATAAGCGCGAAACTCATTTTTCAGTTTACTGACCTCCAGAAAAGGCTATGATATGAAATTAAAAAAAGCTGGTAGCTCAACTTTCGATAAAAATTACTATGCAATTATTATAAAATTTATTAGGGAAAAATAAATTTTTCCATTACGAGAAACTATTTTTAACCAAGGTGTGCTTAACCAAGACGATAAATGTATGCTTTTATCAAGCCCTTTCAGTTTAATAGAACACGATAAGAAGGTTTTGCAACAAGACACAACAAACTAAATTAAACATTAGTCTTGTAGAATATCAGCCCTGGCAATTAATTACAGCAAGGGGAAAGGGTCATTTCCACAGGAATTAAAAAACTCAATGAAACGTGAGAGGATTTTGGATTTTCATCCCCTTGAATTGAGATAATAAAATTATGGTTGGATACTAAATTGACCAAAATTTTGCAAAACAATACTTTTGTTGGTTAGATGCCTTCTGGAAACTTGTATTTACGACTTGGTATATTAAGAAATAAAATTTAAATCAAATATAAATTTGCTTAATTAGCAACCTTATCAATAAGACAAAATAAAATAAAAAGTATTTCTATCGTAATTCAAACAAGGGAAAAAGTTAGTATTCGGTGATACACCCCCTCCCATTGAAAAAATAAAATTATATTTAGCGTCGTCACTTCGTGACGGTCGTTTCAATCTCCTTTTATTGATAAAATCTCTGTAATCCTTCCTCAAGACTAAATTTCTTTTTAGCTAACATCTACTACATGAGGCAACACTATAGCAATGCCTACAGTAAAGGCCAAACGGCTCCAATGTTCATTACTATTATTATTTTTTCCCGGAGGCACTTCATATGGAAGGGGTGGTCTTACAAACTTTGGAGAGGGCTCATTCGATTGGAAATTGGAAGTTCTAGTGTCCTTTTTAAGAGTTAAAGTGGCCTGAGGGCCACTAGCCCCCCCCCACGCCCTTTACCCTAAATGCATCCGATAAAAACTTTGAGATAGCCACTTTGTTAAAAATAGTTCAAAGACCAGATAACAAAACTGCAGGTCGACACAACCCCCAAAACCGAGGGGAAAGTGTTTCAAGTTATGGTCTGGGGGCACATAAGGTTTTTACGTAAGGGATGATCGTATAAACTTCATAGATGGCTCATTTGATTCGAAATTGAAATTTCCTGTTACCTTTTTTATGAATCAAAAGGGAACGGGGGACATATAACCCCCCCCCAAACACACACACAAACACACACCCTCTTTTCCCCAAGTACATTTTGAGATTGCCAATTCATTGAAAATAGTCTAACGATCAGATACAAAAATCTTTTCCTCAACTTCTATATTGAGATGTTTGAAATAGTGTTTGTTTTAAATAGTCTAATGATCAAACAACAAAAACTTCGAGGTCAACATACCCCCCCCCCCTCCCAGAGCCCGAGGAAAGAGTTGTAACTTATACCCTGGGGGCATAAAAGGTTTTTATTGAAGAAGTTGTTGTATAAACCTCGGAGGGGATTCAAATGATTAGAAATTGAAATTTATAATTCCTATTTTAAATATCAAAAGTGATCCGATGGCAACTAGTCCCTCCCCCAATCCTCATTTCCCCAAATGCATCCGATCAAATTTTATACGGCCATTTTGTTCAAAATAGACCAAAGATCAAATAACAAAACTCCACGGATAACAACCCCCCCAGAAACTGGGAGCAAGTGTTGTAAATTATGCCCGGAGGCATATAATGTTGATATGGAAGGGATGGTCACATAAACTTCAGAGGAGGCTCATTCGACTGTAAATCAGAATTTCTAGTGCCATCTTAAAGAGTCAAAAGTGATCGGAGGGCAACTAGCCTCCCCCCCAGGACCTTTTTCCCTAAATGTATCCGATCAAAATTTTGAAATGGCCATTATGTTTAAAAGAGTTTAAGAGTCAAATAACAAAAATTCAGGGGTCAGCACATCCCCTCAAAGCTTGGGGGAAGTATTGTAAGCTATGCCCCGGGGGCAAATAAGGTTTTATGTAAGGGGTGGTCGTATAAACATCAGAGTTGGTTCATTTGATTGGAAAATTGAAAATTCTAGTTACCTTTTTAAGAATCATCAAAAGTGATCGGCGGAAATATACCCCCTCCCACACACACACTTTTCCCACCAAATGCTCCCGATCAAAATTTAGAGATATCCATTTTGTTTTCATAGCCAAAAGATCAGATTAAAAAACTTTGGTGTTAACGTACCCCCCCCCCCCCCCCTCTCCCCCCAAAAAAAGAAACGAGATAAAAAAAATAGGGCATATAAGGTTTTTATAGAAGAAATGGTCGTATAAATTTCGGAGGGGACTCAAGTTATTAGGAATAAAATTTCTAGTTCCTTTTTTTAACTGTCAAAAGTGATTCAACAGCAACTAGCCTCCCCCAGCCAACCCTAAGGCTCCAATGTTTTGCTTGTTTTTCCCAGAGGAACTTAATATAGAAGGGACGGTTGTATATAATTTGGAGGGGGTTCATTTGATTAAAAATCGGAAGTAATAGTGACCCTTTTAAGAGTCATAAGTGATCAGAGGGCAAAAAGCCCTCCATGCCCCTTTTACCCAAATGTATCCGAAAAAATCTTTTAAAATAGTTCCAAGATCAGATAAAAAAAATCTTTGGGGCCAATACAACCCACCCCTGGCCCAGGGGTAGAGGTTCTAAATTATGTCCGGGGGATTTATGGAATGGATGTTCGTGTCAACTTCAGAGGGGCTCATTTGATTGGAAATTGAAAGTTCTAGGTTACCTTTTAAGAGTCATAAGAGATCGGAGGTCAAATAGTGCCGCTCCCAAGCCCGTTTTTTCCCAAGCCCATCGGAAAAAGATTGAGATTGTCATTTTATTGAAATTAGTTCAAACATCAGATAACAAAAAATTGAAATTGATCGGAAGGCAACTAGCCCCCACCCAAGGCCTTTTTTCCGCAAATGCATTTGATCAAATTTTGAGATATCCATTTTGTTCAAAATAGTTTAAAGATAAAATGAAAATAAAACTCCGGGGTTAACATAACCCTCTAGAGCCCAGGGGCAATTAGTGTAAGTTATGCACCGGGGGCATGTAAGGTTTTTATGTAAGGCAAGGTCGTATAAACTTCCAAAGTGGCTCATTTGATTGGAAATTGAAGGTTCTACTTACCTTTTTAGGGGGGTTAAAAGTCAACGAAGGGCATCTATCCCTCCCTCTTACACACACTCTCTTTTCCCCAAACGCATTCAACCGAAATTTTGAGACAGTCATTTTGTTTGAAATAGTCCAACGATGAGATAAACAAAAACATCGGGGTCAACATAATCCTATTCCCAAGAGCTGGGATGAAGGGTTGTAACTTATGCCCGGGGGTATATAACTTTTTCTTTATCGAAGAGGTAAACTTCAGAGAGGATTCAAATGACTAGACATTGAAAGTTCTATTTCCGTTTTGAGAGTCAAAAGTAATCTGATGGCAACTAGCCTCCCCACCAACCATTTTTTTTCCTAAATTTGTTCGGTCGAGCTTTTGAGATCTTCATTTTGTCAAAATAGACCAAGGATCATATAACTGAAAATCAAGTGCTTACAACCCCCCCCCCCTCAGAACCCGGGGGCAAGTGTTTTCAATTATGCCTCGGGGTCATGCAAGGTTTTTATGGAAGGAATGGATCGTATCAACATCGAAAAGGGCCCATTACATCTGGAAATTGAACGTTCTAGTTTCCTTTTTAAGAATCAAAAGGGAACGGAGGGTACCTAGTCCCCCTGCCTTCTTTACCCTAAACCCATCCGATCGAATTTTGTAAGATTGAAATTTTGTTAAAATAAGTACAAAATACGTAACAAAAACTCCAGGGTCAACACAAATCCCCAGAGCCGAGGGGCAAGGGTTGTATACTTTGTCCTAGGGGCATATAAGGTTCTTGTGTGAATATCAGATAAGCCCCCCACTCCCACTTAAAAACATAAGAGCAAAATTTATTCCAAAACTTAAGGGAGCTGACCAGCTGACCAGCTGACCCCTGCCCTTCTCTTTATGGTCCAACCCCCCATCGCCTAAAAAAAACAACGAAAAACAAGCTTTTTAACGATATTTTATTCCAAAATCATTGTAGCTATTTTCGCAAATGGTAACTATATAATTTCAAAAAACATGGTAAATATTTTGCTATTGAATTATAAAAGAAACCCAAAACGAACAGAAATTAAATAAACAATCATAGCAAAGAAACATACAATAGGTACTAATATAAATGAATAAATAAATCTTAAAACGAGTGAAACTTAAATTGAATACCGTATGCAAATCAAGGTTGATACAAGCAAAAATAACTACAAATAAGTATTTGACGTATGAAACCAAGAAAGAAAAAGAAATAATAAAGGAAAAATAAAATCAAATAGGTGAGCAAACGTGGATTTTGTCAGCCAGTAGCAAAATATGAAGACGAAAAATAAGCGAATATTTCGGCAAGGATATCCGCCAAGTCATCTTCAGTGCTCAAAAAAAAATCTAATCTTTCGAAGTGAACTTTGTTGTTGTTTTTTTTTTTTTTTTCTGAGCACTGAGGACGGCTAGGCGGAGGTCCTTATCGAAATATTTGCTTGTTTTTTGTCTTCATATTTTGCTACTGGCTGACCAAATCCTCGTTTTCTCACTTATTTGATTTTATTGTTTATTCATTATATCCTTTCCTTTCTTGGTTTTATACATCATGTATAGACAGTGTGGTCTTAGAATGTATTTACAACAAGAATTGGGGTTTTGCCTCCTTCTGTTAATGTAAAAGTCTAAAACATACTTTGTCATTGGCACTTTACTGAAAACGAGTTATATCACAAATACGTTCTTTTTTACTTATTACAACATTGGAAATATCCATAAAAATACGAGTAAAATTAAATTTTGAACTGTTGAGGTTTCAGGAACCATTAAAGACAAATGTTAGCTTCACTACAAACAAGAGTTTGGATACTACCCCTAACTGTAAGATTCTAAAGCCAACTGCGTCATTGGTGCTTCACTGAAAACGAATTATATTACAAATATTTTCTTTGTCAGTTATTACAGCACTGAAAATGAAAATAAATTACAGTAAAATAAAATCTTGAACTGATAATCCCTCAACAATTAATAGCATTATATATCACACATACAGTTTGATTTTATTTGTACTTACCAAGACTGTTCAAGACACATCCAGTTTTCAGTAAAGCGTCAATGACGCAGTAGATTTTAGACTTGTACAGTGAGGGAAGGAGGCAAAACCCAAACTCTTGTTTGCAGTGATTTTTTTTTTGGTTCAAAATTGACTTGCATATTCAATTTAAGTTTCACTCGTTTTAAGATTTATTTATTCATTTATACTAGTACCTATTCTATGTTTGTTTACTATCACAGAATTTACTGAAAGACTCACTTGACAATTTTTTCCAATCTCGATAGGAAAATCAATTGGATTCTGTATTTTGAGCCACAGCTAGGGAGGAGTAAAAGCAAGTAGAGATAGGAAGGTGGTCAAAATAGAATCCTTCTTTTAAAACTTCGACCTTGTCCACTGCCAAACGAAGCAACAACATTGTCTAAGTTAGAAGTTGAGGAAAGCGGCCCAATATTAGTGGAGGAAAGATACGGAAAAATATGGTCAACCCTCGGGGAAATTGCAACAGAATTTTTTTACACCAAAATGTTCAGAAAAATCAGTTTAATCATACAAAAAAATCCCCCCGAATCCCCCTTGCACAAGTATCCCAAATTTACCCTTGAAGGGGAAAAATGAGGGGGAAAACCTGACTTTTGTGTTTATAAATATTTTTGAGTTTAAATAGTCGTTTCCTATCAAATCAAGTATGCTGACTCCAAATCTGAATTCAGATTTTCCTTTTTTCCGCACCCTAATGCCCATTTCTACCCTTAAAGGGCGGGGGGGGGGCAAAACTCGAAATTAAGAGGTTGTTGCATTATTTGGTCGTTTCCTTTGGAATCAATGGCGGTGAATTCGAAAATGAAGTTAAAAACTCGATTTTATCGGGTCAAGTACCTCATATTACCCAAGTTGGCTGTGAAAGTTGACCTACATGAACTAGTAATTTTAATCATTTGTCAGTTGATTCACCATTTCCGATCAAGCTAGGAATGGCGCCTTAGAATATGAGTCTCGAACAGTCTAATTTCAAACCAGCATTCCAGACCCCCCCTCCAGTTTGCGGTTTCCATTTCTTAGTGTCATTCTTTGGGTGATCTAGTCAGTGGAACCATCTTTATAGTACTTGCTAGATGATTGGCGTGTTCAAGGCTATATACAAGGTTTGTACCCTTTTATTTACCTCCACAAAGAAAAGACAAAATAATAAACTGGGATCCGCGAGCCCGATATGACAAAGCAGCATCAAACCCGGTGAAAACACTGCCATATTATCCGAGAAAGGAGCCGATACCGTGAATAACGCAACCAAAGAAAGAGGTAGTAGCATAGCTGTGACGACTGGAAATGAAGTTCATACCGCGTGCCGTCGCAACTTCTGTGACAGACGTCGGATCGACAGAGACAAGAACGCTCAAAGGAAACTTGAGCAGAAAGAACCGGTTACAGCCCCCCGACCAGATCTTCAGCTCCACGCTTTGACTTTTCGAAGAACTGCCTATTCTGTGGTCAAGCAGTGAAATTATGCAAGATCACAAGTCGTGAATTCTCTGAAGCTTATGCAATACGAACTCATAGCTTCGACTACTCTATTAATGAAATGTGTAAGAGCAGGAACGATCAGTGGGCCATGACAGTGCTTGGTCAGAAAAATTCAAAGACTTTTGACCTTCATGCAGAGGATGCCGTTTATTATCAAACATGCTCAGTGAACTTCAGGACAGGAAAAGAGATTCCAAAAAATTCCGTAGTCAAGAGGAAGTGAGTGACGTGCCTCCACCAAGAAACGGAAGGGAAGACCGTGCGATAGTGCAAGGAAAGCCGCTCTCGAAGAAGCGCTTTGGTGCTATGCCAACAGTGAAGAACCTGCACCTCTGACGATCATTTTAAGAAAGGTGGCTCATATTCTCTCTGAAACTGACTGTGATAGTTTGGCCTACGGCTTTCGTCAAGCCAAGGATTTGCTAGTCAGTGAGTATGGTGAACAAGTGGTTGTGTCCGATTCAAATGGTAAAGAGACACTCGTAACATTGAGATACGGTTGACAGGATATTACAAGAACTTCACCAAGAGGAAAAAGTAGAATGTCAAAACAAAGAAAGGGATCAGCTCATCAAAGTCTTTGGAAAGATAATAAGAAGTGAAATCAAATCCATCACGACAAGGAAGGATTCCTACGAATTCCTTAACGAGATATCGTCAGTAGAGAACTGTTTGAACTTCGTGTGCCCATCTCTTTGTCTACTGCTTTCATCGATAGGGGTCGACACGCCTGGTCTAATATCTTCTATCGGACAGGCTATAATGGAGGCATGCAGACCACGTGGTTTAATGTCTCCTGTACAAATGGGACTGGCTTCGCAGCTGCATCACCATTTTTCTTCCTAATTTTTAATTGAAACACAGCACAGTATCGGCTTCTACTCTTTGTGCTTAGAGGTAAACAAATTTGAGAGATGTGCAGCAGAAAATCAAATGTTGGTGGAAGAGTCTGAAGAGAAACCACATTTTTTTCAGTATGTAGGTGACAACCTTGATCATGATATTGTTATTATCAACGGCCTGAATACCTTTCATGGAATGGGACTTATTGAAGTATCTACACCTGATTTGCCGGCAACGGAGCTTTCAGTCCCAAGAAAAGAAGTAAGTGGAGATGAGATGAAGTCAATCGGCACCGTGCCATTCTACACCTACCAAAACCCCGCCAAATCGCAACCAAGGACTTTTGTCTGCTTGACAAATAGTGGTGACACTCATGACAATGAATGGAAAGGTGAAACGCTCTGGCGCATCTCTGGCTTTTTCAGAAGCTCATACATGAGCTGGTCGGCCCTCATGTGGTCAATATACTAAAAACTACCTCACCCGGGAAAGTCGAATACTCGTTTTTTGCCAATGATTAACCACAACCCAAGCGACATCTCCTGTGTTTATTCTACACTTATGCATGCTAACGATCGCGCTAGTCGAGCCTTAAAAACTCTACTCATTACCTTTGACCAGCCGCTTTACTGGAAGGCGATGTGTATTGCTGATGCAGAGCCTGCCACAAGTGCTTTAAGAAATGTTATTGCTGTCCTATGTGGATTTCATACACGCATGAGTTTCCAAGGTGCCATTGACTTCCTTATGGCTGACTCGGGACTTTTGGAAATCCTAAGTCAAGTATACGCGCCTAACACTGTGCGTAGTATGCTACAAGGCAAAGCTGTCTCTCGTGCTGTGCGAGGCCATTGTCTGTTGGAGGTACCCCTTTATGTGAAACTTTTATCATCAGAAGAGGATAGCAGAGCGTTTGATGGCAATGACATGCTACCAGAACCCCTTGAAAAGGCAAAACAGGCGTACGAGTCACTCCTTGAAGGGGATAACATCGACGAAGCGCAGGTGTCAGAAGCAACAGAGCTTATCTATGAAATAGTTCCGGATGCAGAAGAGCTTATCTATGAAATAGTTCAAAGTGCAAAAGAAATATTATCTGAGTCCAGAACTGCCCGTCTTTGGTTTCATTATCTGTACCTACTTGGAATCCTGGGAAAGAACCTGAGAACTGAACGAAGTGGCAGCCTCGAGCTTTATCTGCAGTCGTTGTTGGAAATGCTTCCTTACTTTGCTGCTTCCGAACAGTATATGTACACGAAGTCTACTTGGTTGTTCATGCAGTCCATGCTTCAGAAGAGGAAAGACAACTCAGAGCAGTACAGAACGTTACAGGAGTACCTGTTCATCCGAAGAACTGACAACTACTGGGCGGCACTTTCTCCTTATTTGGTGATCGAACAGACGTTAATGAGAAGTATGAAAACGAGTGGCGGTCTTACGAGAGGTAGAGGCATTACTGAATTGCAGCGGACAATTTGGACATGTACTATGCCGACTCTGGTTCTCGTTATGCATGCAGAATCTGACTGGCCTCACGGAATTGACTGTTGAAAATCACGCAGAAGCGATATCTTCGAGGAGAGTTAGAGATTTGGCGGACATCGAAAAGATAGTTCTTTACATTGAGCCCCTAGAACCCTTTAGGCAGGAATCACAGCTGTTGAGCGTGGTTACTGGTGTCCGCGCTTCATCATCTGTAAACACAGACGATGCCAGATATGTGTGAGGAGCCATTCTGAAGGATATCAAAGCGAAAGACCTTGACAAATATGTTTTCAGGAGAAAGGAGAAAGCTGTAACTATGGCTGAGAGGTCATCCGTGGTGAAAGATAGCGAAATGGTAATGGTCGACTTAGCTCTAATCTTTCAACGTCTTGCCGCAGTGGCTAGCACCAGTGGTTCTGACTTGACGAGGTTCTGTTGTTCGAGCTCTGTAGCTTTCCACCATCACTCTTTAGTTCGTTCGAGGTGATGAGGACAGCCGACAAAGCCTCTCTAACAAATGCATAGATAAAAATTGAGGGGATCTATGGTCCAGTGACATTGCCAACCTCCCAGAGAGTCTTGGACGGTGGCTGGCTAGTCCAGAAAATCCCGTGGACTCCAGGATCCACATACTCTGAGGTGGCAGGATCTTACGTAGATTATGTAACAAAAAATTTCGGCCAGGCAGTGGAAGTTTTGACTCTTGCGCTGATAAACATACGATGAAAAACTGCACACAACTGAAGAGAACCAAAGGCTTGTCGTGTCCAACGATTCAATTCTCTCCTAACATGAAGATTGTCAAAAGTAAGGAAGAATTTCTGAGAAATCACAAAAACAAACAACGCTTCATCAGCCTACTTGATGAGAGGCTGATGAACTCAGGATGCAACGTTCTACACGCTCAGGATTATCCCGATGTCTTACTTATATAAACTGCAGTCAGTTGCGCTGAAACTGCGTCAACCACTTTGATTGGGAATGATACCGACCTATTAGTCCTTCTGCTGTATCATGCCAAGCTTGATGCATGTGATATTTTTATGTAGACAGGCACATATGGAAATAACCGACGAGTGTACGACATAAAAAGGATCAAGAACAAACTAGGAACCGAAGCAGCAGAAAATCTACTCGTTTGCCACGCAATGTCTGGCTGCGATACAACATCTAGACTGCACGGCGTAGGGAAACCAGCAGATGTTTCCTTATCACTTAAAGATGAGATTTTCAAAGATGCTTGCAAGACCTTTATGACACCAGGATCCAACCACCAGGAGATCGCAGAAGCTGGAGAGAAAGCTTTGCTCTGCATCTACAAAGGGAAAAGCAATGAGAAGACCCTGAAGGATCTTCGGGTGCGAGCATTTACAATGCGGGTTGCAAGTGCAATTGCTTTCATTCAGGCAGAGTGGCTTCCGCCGACTTTGGCTGCCGCAAAGTACCACTTTTACAGGTGCTATTTGCAAATAATGAAGTGCCAAGACACGTCCGATTCGCTAAAGCCCGAAGAGTGGGATTGACACCTCTCTTCGTCACGGAATATGTATCTTCCCATAATGACGGATGCTTCACCAGCACCGGAAAACCTGCTGAAGATGGTGCGTTGCCAGTGCACCAGCGGGCACGAGTCGCTAAGATGCAGCTGCCGTCGGAACGGTTTGCCCTGCAGCTTTGCCTGCGGGGAGCGTAAAGGGGCGTTATATGCTAACGCTGCAGCAAATTAGGATAAGGATGATAACGAAGGCGCGTAGGAAGAAGAATTAGTTTTAGGTTGTGTTTTAAAATCAAAATGTTCTTGTGATTAATTTACTTGAGTTCTAAACGTTTCTTTTTATAACTGATTGATGTGAAGTTTTGATCTCGTTTAAAAAAGTGGTTTTCAAGAAGTTATGCTTAGCAACCACTCATATTACAGGCCCCTTAGAGGTGAAAATGAGGTAAATAGTAAAAAAAAACCTGCTTTTTGACCTCATATCTGGCAATACGGTACTTTATTTGATATAAAATGATCCTTTAGCCGCAGGAATCCGGCAAATAATGACCTGCGTACTTTAGCCCCCTCCCCCCGTTCCGTGAAGGTGAAAGTTGATACTGGGTTACGAAACACTTGATTTCTGAAGTCGGATTCGGATTTGTCATGCTTGATTTGACAGACAACGACCACTTAAACCCAAATATACGTCCAAATAGAAATTTCGATTAACCCCCCTTCAAGGGGGGGTTTCGGGTAGTTGTGCGTGGTGTAAAAAATTTGGTGTAAAAAAAAATTCTGTTGCAATTTCCCCGAGGTCAAACCGTATTTTTCCTCCACTATATATGAAAAGCTGTCACATTTAGGCCATACACAATAGTCGCGAGGGACGCAGCCCCAAAGATTTGTGATCGGGGAAACAATGCGTTAGCTATATCTACTTAAAATCTCCTCTGATGATAACAGGTTTAGAGGCAACATTTACCTGCCTAGAAGCTTCCAGGCAGACGCAAACCGTGAATTAGACTGTTTTTTTTTAATTTGTAGGCAGATAGACATTAATTACTACATGATTTTCAAGCTTAGCGAGAATAAAGTAATCAGTCTCTGCTAATAGCTTGCAAGGAAATCTGGATAGGATAGCGAGACCGCCAGATGGTCAGCCTCTCGGTCTCACAATTGCACTAGAAAAAAGGAGATAAAAACTAGAAAATATCGGTAACAGGCTTTGGCGGTCTTCCGACAGAAAATGCTACTGAAAGAGAACTAGACTGCAAAAACTGCGAAAGAATTGGGATTCGGTCGGTAACTTTTCGGTAAATGTTCCATGACAAAATTCGGTATCTGAATCTACTTTTGAATTAAGTTTTTTTCATCAGAGCCTGTGCAATACGGCATTTGTAACTATAACGTGGATGGCTGTCTGATTTGCAAAGAGCACATTTTGTCAGTGTATGGCAGAGGGCTGTTTTAGAGCTTCCGTGACCTTTTCCTCAACAGACGGAACAATAAATTTCGTTTATACATGTAGCCTACTAAAAATATGTCCATATGATTGGCACTTAGCATTAAAGGGATAGAAACAAAAACTCTTAAATGGGGAATCGTTTGAAACCGATCACTAATGGGAACTGAATTGCTCATAATAAATCCTCTTTTCAGCCTGAAAGATCTTGTAAAGCCACTTTGCTTTGCTTCACTACAATTTGGCACAAGAGAGTTGACGTCATCAGGGGTCAGATCATTTGGGACACGTTTAATTATTCCAAAGTGAGAAGGAATTTTAACCTTGGCGCTAATGGTGCTATTAGAGCTGCGAAGTGCATTCTATATTGCATGAGCATCATATTTGGATGCAGTGATAACTTTACAGTCATCTCGGGTGCACTTTAGCTCAATAATTTTCGAGCTAACGTGACCACATGCTTGATCTAGGAAGTCCTTCCTTGATTCCGGTTTGGTTAGGTTACTTGGTAGATTTTTGGCAATCACGGCTTTAGATGGTTTGGAAATATATTCAGCAGGAACTTCAGCAGTCAGAAGTTTACTTTTTGAGAAGTTTTGTTCCATCAAAATGTCTAATTTGTTACACATTACCGTAATCTTGCGTGTAACAATCATTGTACTTTCACCTTGGATTGAGGGGACTTCTTCTGGCTCTAAAATAAGGAAAGTAGGCAGAGCAAACTTATCGTCATCACAAGTCTGTAACAATTTGATCATTTCCAAAACATTGTTAATCATAGCAACTTTAGTGGACATTTGAGCAAGACAGTTCGCTTCTGTCCATAAGATCTCTTTTACTTTCATAATGTCTTTCTTTTGGAAAACCTGGGCCTGGCTCTTTGCGACTTCATCATGGCTTTTTACAATTTTTACTGCACGTGATAAAAAGTTTAATACGGGAAATTCCAAATGAGCTTACCGGCTATCGCAAATATGCAATAAAATTAAAACAGCAAGTCCAAAATCACAGACCGTATTACACAGTGTAGGTTTTTATCGATAGGAAGTATGTCAAGGTCACTTATTCACACATCAAGTCCGTTAAGAAACAAGGTAGGTGTAGGGACCCACTCACCTATTCCCTACAATTGAAGTGTAACTAAATACCAGCAGTTACGTAATGCCCTTGTGGTGGGTTCCTACCCTCTCCTGCTTGTCGCCTGCAGAGCACTGCTTATGGGCCTAAAATGCTCTCTCGAACCCGACACACTTATTAAAAAAACTGACTCAATAAATAAATGTTCTAAAATTTGGTCAGTAGACCAAAATACATTTAATCCGTATCTAACAGTCTTTAAATGATCTCTTAATTAACTCCGGTTGCTGAATTAATTCAAGAACATACCGGATTTCGAATTTAATAAATCCAATCTAGATAGATATTTTCACCTTGAAGTCAGAATCAATACTGTTTAATTGATTTACTTGTTTACTTATTCTGTTTAAGCTTTACTCGTTTAAGATTTATTTATTCATTTATATTAGTACCTGTTGTATGTTTTTTTATCATTATTTTTTATTTAATTTCTGTTCGTTTTGGGTTTCATTTATTCTGTAATAGTACTCTTTGGTCGTTTTGAGTTTGGGTTATAGCAGATTTCTATTTTTTCTGATCTTAAGTTTAATATGGTTTTTACTTTTCTTTAAAAAAAACTTCTTTCTCGGAAAGTTTTTTTAATTAATACTTCTAAAAATAGATAGATTTCATGCAATGTCTTTTAAAATATATTTAGGGAGTTTTTCATTTTTCAATCATCGTGTTTTTTTTATCGTTCTCAGGTAGGGGTGGTTCTGGCCTCTCTTGCACCCGGGGCAAAATCTCGATTAGCGCCCTCCGTTGTTTCCAAAACATTTTTAGGCCAAATTTTAACAAAATTTCCATTTTTTAACATTTCTTGTTTACCTAAATCTAGCTTTTCTTACCCTCTATGGGAAAAGTTATGGGAAAATGAAAATTTCTGATTCAATTCACTTATACTCTCGACTGCGCCCTCTACTTTATTTTAATAAGAATAAAATGACTAAAATTTAAAAAAATGATTGTAATTGTTAGATTATTTACTTGAAATTTTACACCCCTAAAATTTATGCACCGTCGGCAAGTGCTCTATCTCCCATAAGACCACCTCTATCCTCAGGTCAGTTTTCCCAAGTTTAATATCCGTTTTCCTTGCGACCAATGACGATTCTTATCATAGGTTTTTGATATTTATACAACTCAAATTCTTATGATTTTAACGTGATGTTAAGTTTGGGATTTAGTGTGTTTTTAATGAATACTTGGAGAACTCGGTACTAAGAAATTTTTGTCTTAAAAATTGGAGCAGTTACAACTTTAATTCTGCGAAGCATTTGCATATGCAAATAAAGCTAAATTTTCTCTTCTGCACCAAAATAAAAGTGCTCAATTTATGATGAGCTTGGTAGAGGGGTGACCAAATACAAATGAGATTGCCTAACCGCTATTTAAAAAGAAGTGCACATTTATATTTCATTGTCAATATTTTGGAGGGGCTGCTGATTCTAAGCGTAGACTAGAAATGTTGTCAAAACTTCCATATAATTTGAAGGAAATTTGTTTTAAATCAGGTCCCTTGTATCATATTTTCAGGGTTTATTGACAAAGTAATACGAGGCACTTTTGGAAAACTTTATTTTAGGTTAAGATTTATGGGTTATTCTCTCAAGCAAACCAGTGGCGTGATTTCGTCAAAATCTTTGGAGGGGGAGGGGGTTGGAGCCGGTTTTCCAAATTAAATGAAAATGACTGCAAAATTGAAAATTGAACCATATAGTACCATAAAAGTAAAGATATATTGAAAAAAACTGACACGTTTCTGTGGATGCTTTAATTATGCAGGTTTACATTTGACAAGATTTTTGAAAAAAATTAAACTTCACGTGAGGTGGCAAACTGGGGTCTTGAGGGCAAACTTAGGTCTGGGGACGGGGGAAGACCGAGGTCTGGAAGGGGCAGTTGTCCCATTTTAAATTACGCCCCAGAAACAAACGTGTTCTATTGATTGGTTGAATTTGTTTTATCCTGTCTTAAATAGTTATCATAATAATTGAAATTATTTTCCAAATACGCATTTTCCTTCCAAAGTACACTATATTTACTTTTCTCAGTCAAAACAATACTTTAAAAATGAAACCTTTGGTACCAGAATTATTTGCCTCTTCTTGAACGCGTACAAGAATTTCTTTGCACAACAACCTATCTTTAATAACAGATCTGAACCAATTCTACTTTTTTTTGCTCTTATGACAAAAAATAAATCAAAAATCAATATTTGATATATGAAAGTAGCGACTGGTACTAAAATTTAAAAATAACAGGAATTATTCCATATAAGATAGGCCCCTCTCCCCAAAACTCTGTCTTTATGCTAAGGTTTTATAGTGCTTTTAAAGTATTTCTCATTCCAATTCATCAGCCCTTGTGTTTGAGCATTTGTTGTAAAAGAATTAGCATAAAAAGTCTAGCTTTAGCGTAAAAAGTGAAAGACTGAAGAGACAGAGGTGCCCTCATTTACAGAAAAGTTTTTGTTCATTTAAAGTTTTAACGTCGCCCTTTACTTCCATATTAAAAACTAGATTATTCATTTAATCTCTATTCTCTATTCATTTATAACAGTTTATCTAGGATTAGACTAATTGCGAGAAGGGCTGCCACCCCCCTCAAACCCGACTCTTTAAATTAGAATTTGGCCTTTGCAGCGCAATAGTTCAAGAAAAAAGTTCATTTAGTGTATTTGATTTTCAAAAAAGATATAATTATGCGAAAAAACTATCATCCCCGCACTAAAAGTACATGAGGATGTTCCTTATGGATGCCAAAAGGGGGGTAATGCCCCTCCGCCTCCCGATAAATAAAAAAATATTAAGCAGTGTAAATAAATATGGAAATAAGTAAATCTCAGTGAAAACGAAGCTCCTGGTAACATTCGAACAGCCCCGCCCCCCAAGACAGGTCTTGGTAATGCTCATACCCCCTAATTCTCTAGGAATGTTGGTCTAGTATGATAACAATTGACTTACTTTTATCACACAAATACCCTGTCCATCCAGGTTTGCATTTACACTCCCAAGGCTTTGTGCAGTACCCATGCAAGCAACCAGGGTAAGGATAGCAATCATTGCAGTCAGGTCCCCACCAGCCAACATGACACCTAGAAAGTATTTTTAAAATTAGGGAAAATATTTTATAGCACCAGAACGGCTGGTTTCTGATTAAACGAGTACAGGGTCGCCAATCCCAAAAATATAGGATGCGGCGATAATTCTTCTTCATTTTTTAAATGAAGATACCAATGTGGAAGTGAATCAAGATCCAGGGGGGATTTTATTTTTAAAAGTTTTTCATTGAAAATAACCACAACATGTTTTATTCAAAATTCATGGGAGTCAATTACCCCCCACCCCACCTCTCCAAAAAATTAACATCACTACAGACCCCCGGATATGGTCTCTAGCAATAACAAATCAAAAGTCAAATTTCATACGAAAATCCTTTCACGATTCCAAAATATAGATGACGAGAGTTTTTTTAATTTTCAAATAGATCTTTTCAATCTTTGGACTAAAACTTCAAACTCCCTTCGTATATGAATGGGGCTGCTTCCTCATCAACGCCCCGCTCTTTACGGGAAAGTTTGACTCTTTCTCTCGACTCTTCTTTTTAAAACAGTAAAAAAATGTAGTGTAAAGAGCGGGGCATTGATGAGGAAGCAGCCTCTTTCATATACGAAGTAATTTCTGTTCGTTTTAAGTTTTAATGTCGCTCCTTACTTTCAGTTGAAAAAAATATTTAATTTCTGAATGTTTTTGAATCAATGCATGTTTTGATTTTGGCTCACCGTAGATGAATAATTAAAACGAAATTTGCATGTTTATTTTTTGGGCTAAATGGCTTTCTCATAGTTTTTATCGAATGATTTTGAGAAAAAAGGAGCGGGGGAGGAGGCCTAGTTACCCTCCGATTTTTTGGTTAATTAAAAAGACAACTAGAACTTTTAATTTTTTAGGAATGTTTTTATTAGTAAAAGATATACGTAAATTATAAATTAACCTACGTAACGAACTTCTGTATTCTCATGTTTTTATTACGTATATGGGAGGGTTCACCCCCTCGTCAGTACCTCGCTTTTTACACTAAAGCTTAAATTTTGTCCCAATTTCCTAAGAATGACCCCTGAATCGCAAAAACCGTAGAATAAATAGATGAAATTACTAAAAATACTTTAGCGTAAAGAGCGAGGTATTAGGAGCAGGTGAGCCCATCATATGCGTAATAATTTCTGTTCATTTTAAGTTTTAATGCTTCTCCTTACTTTCAGTTGAAAAATCTTTTTCATATTTATTTTTTCATTCTTTTTTTATAATGCTAGAAAATCCTGTGCTCCCTTCATGACAATTTTCTTCCCCCACGACAAATTCCTCCAAGGAAAGTTCCCCAACATATCCCCCTATTCTCAGCCCCTCCCCCAACCAAAAAATCCCCCTGAAAACGAGTGAACACTTCCCAATAACCATTACTATATGTAAGCACTGGTCAAAGTTTGTAACTTGTAGCCCCTCCCACGGGGACTGTGGGGGAGTAAGTCACCCCCAAAGACATAGTTATTAGGTTTTTCAATTACGCTGAATTACCTTACTTTACGCTAAAGTTTCTTACTGTTTTAAAAAGTAGAGTTAAGAGAAAAGGGTCAAACTTTAGCGTAAAGAACGAGGCGTTGAGGAGGAAAAGCCCCTTTCATATACGGAGTAATTTCTGTTCGTTTTAAGTTTTAATGTCGCTCCTTGCTTTCCGTTAAAAAAACTTGTTTTTTTTATTAATTAATTAATTAATTAATCGAATCACTACGCACAGGATATCTAACCGTCTAGTAGTGGCTATGTTTGTTAATTGATTTTGTTGTTGTGAAATTACTAAAGGGTTTTCTTTTCTCTCTCTCTCATGAACATCACTTTGACAGAAACATTATATAATGTGTATTGAATTATCGCAATAGAGTTGATACATTTACAATCCTGTGACAGCCATTTTTTGCGAGATTTAGTCAAGTTCCAAATACGAAAATTTTTCAGGTAGGGTCGATTGGTGTCTGTAATAATTATTAGAGACGCCAATTGAGCCAAATATAATTGTCTGACATATTTTGGTAAAATATATAATTGAAACGACTATCTAAAATTATAAATCTGAGAAATGTTATTATACATTATCTCATAGTCATTATGAATATCTTAATTCTTTATTATAATGTATATTAACATGTTTAAGATTGTTCCTCAATATGTTTTAAATGCATCTATCATATTTGTTTCGAATAAAAAAGGGCTTAGTTTTTTTCTTTCTGAAAAGTCGATATTTTTTAGACTGCTACATGGAAACCTAATAACTTCGAAACATACGATAAATACAGTTTGTGTATATAAAATAGTTTAATAATACTGTTTTCTACGCAAGTAGGATTTTATTAAATCTCCCCTCCCCAAGAGGGTATTCAAATAGGTGTTAGGTTTCAACTGAACTGAGATAATAAAAATCCCTTTTCATAAATGAGCAGATCTACCCCAATACACTATGACAATGGATGAGAACTATAAAGATTGTTTTGTGGAAATCCAAATTTGTGGAATTGATGAAAAGTGGAGCAATATAGGCCTTATGACAGGCAAACGCCTTCGTTCATTAAGATGTCAGTTTGGTTTTGAAGATGTGAACATGAAAGGAACGCCCAAATTCATTTACGGAACAAATCGAGGTATTTCTCTCAGAACTAGAAATGGGGAAAGTGTGATTAATTGCTGAATAATAGGTTCTTCTTGAGGAAACAGATCTGATGAAAATCAAGGCAAACCTGTTTTGGGCAATTATTACTACTGTTTCATAATGCTTGGATGTCAAAAGGCCGTATCTTCACTCCAACAGCAAAATAAGCGCTTTTCTTGGTATTTAAGAGTTAATTCATTTAAGGACAACGTAGAGTGTAGGACAAAACACATATTTGGCTCGGTTTCTTATCACCACAGTGAGCAGATTTGCTGGAAGTAGCAGGATATTGAGGAGACTAGAAACGCCTTGTTAATGGGCTAAGCGCCTCAGGAGGCAAAGAATGAATGATGTCTAAGGTTTAGCCATTATTTGTTCTCTTCATAGGTTTATATGCAATCCTCAAAATATCTCGCTTCATGTCTTTAGGGGGTATCAACTGAGGGAGGGGCAATTACCCTTTTCTGTTTTTGAAAAATATCCTTCTTGTTTCTTCAATAAAAAAAATTTTACAAGATGTTTGTTCCCACCTTCATTTTCATAAATTGATACCGATGAGGTGTATACAGATGCCTTGCTTTAATTCCAAACTGAAGCTTTCATAAATGTATTCATGATCCCCAATAGCCTACAGACTTTACGTCAATATTTATTTCAAAAGTGGATTAGAGGTATCCATACTTGAAGGGCATTTACAAAAAACAAATAAATAAATATATCTGAATTCGAAATAGACTAAACTTTAAAAATCACCGCTGTACTTTTTAATTGGCACCCATAACTCTGTTAACAGTCTTAACAATATACAACCAATTATGATGGTTTCAAATAGTTCGTGGTAACGAGCTGCAGTACGGAGCGACCCGGCTCAATAGTAACCGGGACTCTAAAAAATGGAATTTTGATACCAATAGTTACATCAAAAGTATCGCATTTTAATTCTGATTTTAAATATACAAGTTTCATCAAGTTTAGTCTTACCCATCAAAAGTTACGAGCCTGAGGAAATTTGCCTTCTTTTAGAAAATAGGGGGAAACAACACCCCTAAAAGTCATACAATCTCAACAAAAATCACACCATCAGATTCAGCGTATCAGATAACCCTATGGTAGAAGTTTCAAGCTCCTATCTACAAAAATGTGGAATTTCGCATTTTTTGGCAAAAGACAGATCATGGATACGTGTTTATTTGTTTTTTTTTGTTTGTGTTTTTTTCCCCAGTGTTGATCGTATCGACTCAGTGGTCCTAGAATGTCGCGAGATGGCTCATTCTAGCGGGAATTAAAGTTCTAGTTCCCTTTTTAAGTAACCGAAAAATTGGAGGGCATCTGTGCCCCCTCCCACACTCATTTTTTCCAAATTCACCGGATCAAAATTCTGAGATAGCCATTTTATTCACCATAGTTGAAAAACCTAGTAACTATGTCTTTGGGGACGACTTACTCCCCCACAGTCTCCGTGAGATAGGCTGCAAGTTACAAACTTTGACCAGTGTTTAAACATAATCATGGTTATTGGGAAGTGTATAGACGTTTTCAGGGGGATTTTTTTTTGGTTTGAGGGGAGGATTTGAGGGAAGTTACGTATGAGGATCTTTCCATTGAGGAATTTGTCATGGGGGCAGAGAATTTTAATTAATGGGGTGTAGGATTTTCTAGCGTTATTTAAAAAAAACAATGAAATAATAAATATGAAAAGATTTTTCAACTCGAAGTAAGGAGCAGCATTAAAACTTAAAACGAACAGAAATTATTGCGCATATGAGGGGTTAATCTCCTCGTAATACTTCAGTCTTTACGCTAAAGTACTTTTAGTAATTTCAACTATTTATTCTACGGCCTTTGTAATTCAGGGGTAATTTTTAAGGAATTGGGACAACATTTAAGCTTTAGAGTAAAGAGCGAGGTTATACGAGTTGGTGAACCCCCTCATATACGTAATAAAAACATACGAAAATAGAATTTCGTTGTGTAAGTTAATTCGTAAGTTATGTATATTTTCTACTAATGAAAACGTTCATAAAATATTAAAAGTTCTAGTTGTATTTTTAAGTAATCAGAAAAGTGGAGGGCAACTCGGCCTCCTCTCCCCTTCTTTTTTCTCAAAATCTTCCAATTAAAACTATGAGAAAGCCATTTAGCAGAAAAAAAATTAATATGCAAATTTGGTTTTAATTATTTATATACGGAGAGCCAAAATCAAAACATGCATTAATTCAAAAACATTCAGAAATTAAATAAATAAAGCATGTTTTTTAACTGGAAGTAAGGAGCGACATTAAAACTTAAAAAGGAATAGAAATTACTCCGTATATGAAAGGGGCTTTTCCTCCTCAACGCCCCGCTCTTTAAGCTAAAGTTTTTTACTCTTTTAAAAAGTAGAGTCAAGAGAACGAGTCGAACTTTAGCGTAAAGAGCGGGGCGTTGAGGAGGAAAAGCCCCTTTGATATACGGAGTAATTCCTGTTCGTTTTAAGTTTTATTGTCACTCCTTACTTCCAGTTTAAAAAAACTTGTTTTTTATGTAATTTTATGAAGGATTTCTTATTAAACTCGTATTTTGACTGTATTGTTGAGATTTGGTTCAACATACCACGAGATTAAAAATTCTGAAATAATCCTACTTAATCCTATCGAATAAGTAACAATTTTCAAGAGCTACAGTTTAATCTATGCATATTTTTTAATAGAAAATCGAAAAAGTTACTCATGAAGTCGATGAAGCCTGAATCCAGGACTAAAATTCTGATCACTATAATAAGCATAGATGAAGAGATATTACTAACATATATTTAAAAGCTAAAACGTATGTTTTGATTCCATTGGCTTTTTTCCATGACATAATTTGACATTATTCTTTATTTATGGAGAGATATATAACTCAGATGTTCAAAAACAATCCAAAGGTGCATCAGTTAGCCTGACGACACTATTTTAAGTCAGTAGAAAGGGCGTAAAATCTGATTCGTTCTTTTGCTTGAAGTTCAAGGGAAGCTAGCAAAAACCGAATGGTAGTGAAAACCCAAACCATACCTTAGACCAAAAAATCAGAATGGTTATGCTCTTGTATCACAAATTGATTTTCACCATTTGAAATTTGGTGGAGGAATTTGCGGCAACTGAATGTACGCAAATCTGCTGTATCTATTCTGTGCGTACTGTTCAAAATAAAATAAGAGCTGTGTAGACCTAGGCCTAAGCAAAACTTGGATCACATGGCGAAACATCATACATATGGCTTTAATGGATAGCCTATTGGGCATTCAAAAGAAGTATTTTATACTTAACTGCTTCGAAGCTGTAGCTGTTAGATCTAATGTACTAAAATTGACTTGGTAAAGAGCGAAGTATTTTCGATTTTTTCCCCGGCCTCTTCATATGCCCATGGGGGTTAATAAAAACTCGGTAGGGGGTTCAGTCGTTTGCAAATTGAAAGTCCTGTTCCAGGAAAAGGTGTCAATACTTGAAAGTGATTAGAGGGTAACCAGCCACCTCTCTTGCCCTTTTCCTCCCAAAACCCGCTCAACTCTCCATTGCACTAGATAAAAATTTCCAGGTAACCCTATTTTTTCCTAATATAGTCAAAAGGCCGAAAAAAAAATGTCTCCAGGGCGACATGACACACGAAGCCCAGGGAAAAAGTTCAAAATAATAGAAATTGATCATTGTTTGTACATAGGTTTTATTGTGAAAAGAAGTTTTAAAACAAAATCCGAAAAAGAAGTATTTTAATGAAAAATAAAGAGCCATATAAAAACCCAGGAAGAGTAGAAATATTGCCATATAATAGTTCAAACTTAAAACGGACAGAAAATACTATCAATGAATAAATGAAAGTCTAAACGAACAGAAATCAAAATTAATAGCCACATAAAAAAAAATAACGAACAGTGGATTAGATGAAAAAATGAAGCTTTAAACAGACAAAATCAGATGAGTAACCAAGTAAAATTTAACGGCAAAAATTACCACAAATAGGAATAAGGCTACAGCCCCCTACACGTTAAAGTTCAGGGCGTCATCGAACAATCCGAGGGAAGATTTAAGACGTAATTAAATTAGAAAAAACAAAAGCTTGAAACAACAGTTTTCCGATCTGAATGATGAATCATGGTTCGAACCAGGTAAGAGCAAACCAGGGCCCACAGTAACCAAAAGTCTAAAAATGAGTTTAAAAAAATTATTTATTGAGGAAAATTGACATTTGCAGCTGATTCAAGGATGGTAACTACTACTTCGATTAATATTAATAGAAGAAGGTCATTTTGCTCAAAAAAAGCGTCGGGTCGAAACAAAAGCATTGACTACCAATAAAATCTTCGAAAACTCTACACAGGACACTTTGTATAATTCTAAGAAACTAGTGCTTTTCTGAAAAACAATCTTTCCTGAGACTTATTGAGATAAAAGGGCGTCGTAAAATTAATTCATATCATGGCCAGTAAAAGACAATTGAGCTCTTTATGAATTATATTTTAATTTTTTGCTGGTCACTTTGGGATTTTTCTGTTTTTATTCTTGTTTTGTTGTGCAGGATTTGGGTTTTTAGTAAAACGACAGTTTTTCAAAGCTGTACAAACGTAGGGAATATCACAAACCAGTTTGTTTGAAAAAGATTTTCAAAATATGTTGCTTAAACATCGAAGCAGTAATTTTGTTAGTGAAGCAGTAACTTCACTGTTTACTTTTATCAGAAAAACTTTACTTTTTAAAGGCAATTTTGCAAAAGATACAAATATATACTTCTAGTAAAAAACACTTCGGACCAAAACAAGCGCTGATGCAAAGCATTTCAAACCAATTTCTTGCCATTTCTATAGTAAAAATATGTAAAGAAAAAATATTTACAAATCTCGGCTTTATTTCAACAAGAGCAACTGCGGTGTGGCTTGGGCACGAAAATAAAACGAAACATTTAAAATAATTTCCATCGTTGCATAAAAAAGGTAGTAGGCAGAAGCCTTTATAAATTACCTGCATTCTCCTGGCTCCTCGCAATAGCCATTTTCAGGATGACATGTCGGACTGCATGCTGCTAAAAAAAGAATATAGATTCATTTGAGAATTAATTTGTTTTCTTTCCCTATCTGACCGACCCTTCAGTACATTTACTTACTACTGCCATCTTAACCTTTCTTTCATTATAACTCTAAATTCTTTATAGCCCCAAAAAGTGGGATTATATAAGATTCTTCGTAGAACATATTGTTCGACATTTGGTCAAACCTAATACCGCCTCTTCATCCTCATTTATTCCTAGTCTAATTAACTTTTCAACATTAATTTTCAAACTTATTTTTTCAGCCTGAATCCCCAAAACCACCGATAATTCACTCACTTTGCAAAGATTTTTATCTTGGAGGCTCAAATCATCTGCATAATCCAAGTCTAGGAGAGTTTAACCTTCCTATTTCATTCTATGGCCTCTTGCAGCCTTTTTTTTGGTCCTTAGAACGAAGTCCGCCCAGACAATCCATATAAATATATACATATATATATTTCCAGTGCCTTTTTTAAGGATCAGAAGTGATTGGAGGGCAACCATCCCCTTTTCACACCTTTCTTAGCTACCCTTGACCCTCTAACCTGATTAAAATTTTGAGTTAGTAATTCTTTTCGAAATAGTGAAAAAGTTCCAATAATTATGACTTTGGAGATGACCTGACCATCCTCCACAGTTCCTTGCGAAAAAACTATAAATTATGCTATATTTAAAATATGCCCATTTTTTACATATAGGCTTTATTATTGGAAAAAAGGGGGCATGTTTGATACTGAGTCTCCAAAAATTCTAAAGGTATTAAGGTGGAACTTTCAGAGAATGTTGAGGGAGAAAAACAACTAAATAAAAAAACACTATGTACGTCCAGAATGTCAAATAGACGTTCTGTAATAAGCTGTTTGAGGACTCGAAAAATATAATAGTTTTAACTGTGTATTATATAGCCTTACTGAAAACAAAACTTAAAGTTTAAAGTAAAAACAAAAAACAAATCTTACAGCTTTGGCAGAGAAGTCCTGTCCAACCTTTTTTGCAAATGCATTCCAAGGGTTTATTGCAAAATCCATTTTTGCATCCAGGCATAAGTTGACATTGCCTGCAGTTTTGTCCAGTCCAGCCTAGACGGCATCTAAACAAAATATTAGTTTTGTTTAATCCACTATTAATATGACAAATTAGAAATATATTTTGACATGAAGTAGTTGTAAAAAGTCTGTTGATCGCAAGTGAAATTCACTTTTGCGACTGTTTCTGCTACTACAATATTGGTGTAATTATTGGTGTAATACTGGTGTAATATTGGTGTAAGTGCTAAGGCCGCGCGGTAAGCTCTGTCTCAGTATTAAGCCACTTGAAGCCGCTAAAACTTCGGTATATGATATATTTCATTTTCATAATATCGGTCCGGTGTTAGGTATCCTGTAATCCTGTTTTTCCTTTACTAACTAGTGAACTTGAATCGCTTTGTTAACAAAAAGGAGAGGGTGGTAGCCAAGATTGCAACCCGGTGAAAAAAATATCACTAGATTCTTGAAAAAAATCACTAAATCAGCACATAAATTACTAGATTATTGATTATAAGTCACTAGAAATTACTAGAATTATAATACCCTTTATCATTGTAATTGAGAATAATTTTGTTTCTTTACCATGTTCTGTGCAAGCGCACCTAAAGGAAGGGAGTAAACTTACCCCCTAGCTGTGGAAAAATACCTTTAAATTGATGTTTTGTTTTTCTCAAGCGAAAATTACCCCTGAAATTCTGAAAAATGCCTTTTTGCATCTTTATTCAGAGAATAGAACAAAATCCTTGCTTTCTCCCTGTATTTTCCCGAATTGATATCCTTGACTTATACCCAGGTCACTGAAAATTGGTTATAGGCTACCTAATTGAAATATTTGGTTTTCATTTTTAATATTTTTTTCTTGTCAATCCTAAACTCTATTTTTTCCCAAAAATACAGAAACTATTTTCATGGAAAGAATTTCTAAGATTTCTGCCCCCCAATGATGCTGGACCCGGTTAAGATTTAAAATAAGAGATCTGAGTTACGAGGAACTTCTAAATATCAAGTTTCATGAAGATCCGATCACTCCTTCGTAAGTTAAGAATACGTCATTTTTTCTAATTTTTCAGAATTAACCCCCCCCCCCCAATAAAAGCGGATCCGTTCCAATTATGTCAGTCACGTATATAAGACTTCTGCTTATTTTTCCCACCAAGTTTCATCCCGATCCCTCCACTCTAAGCGTTTTCCATGATTTTAGGTCCCCCCAAACTCCCCCCAATGTCTTTTAGACACGATATCCTTCTAAATACCAAATTCCATTGAGATCCGATCACCCGTTCGTAATTTAAAAATACCTCATTTTTTTTATTTTTCAAATTACGCTGTCAAAGAATATCGTGAAAGGAAATAGTGATAAACCACTAAGAGTGGCAGCCCTGGTGGTATCCCACTGTTAAGCGTTAATCTAAAAATCCTTAAAATACCCGTCTTGAAAACGTCACATGCGCGCTTCTATTCAATGTTTAATGTCTACGTTTTTGTGCTGAGTGTAGAGAGCAGTGGTTCCTACCTTTTTCGTCTCATATACCCGTTATGAACTTTATTTTGTCTGACATGGGTGCTACTCTCTTATTTTTGCAGAGAGGGCTGCAACTTGTCCCACTGGGTTTAAACGGACAACAGTGATACTAAACTGAATATTTACAGGTTGCGTAGGACTATTTTCAAGCTTTATGTTCTCTCACCATCTTCTCAGAGGCGTATCCAGGGTGGCTCTGGCTCCAAAACTCTCGCTCTTTTTTAAGTTCACGTCCACGTTCTCAGTTACAGTGCATAACAGTGCAATAGCACTACCTAAGTAAATAGCTCAGTTGCATCAATTTAAGGGGTTGACTATTCCCCCTGGATTTTCCAAAATACCATGTTTTTTTGTAATTTCATCGAAAATGGCTTCTCTTGGGTATTTCCATTGAACTTTTTTTCAAGAAAATTTTGCCTTCCCTAGCTATTGAAAAATATATTTTCTTACACCCACTCCTCTAAATCTTTTTGGATTAACACCATTGAAAAAGCTAACTAACAAAATAAAGACGAACATTACTGAAGTGGAGAATTATTATCCTTTGTTGTAAAGTTTTGAAAGAAATGCACGCATGAATTTGCTTTTTCCTAATGCTTCATTACAAAAATCAATTTTTTTAGAAACAATGCTAATATATAAAACACATTAATACTAATTTATAGTGACCACTATAAAGTTTCAGCACGGATCAACAGACTGAAAAAAAATATAGACACAAAGCCTTAAAATAGCTAATCTATGAGCTTCATAGAAGCTTAATAGATACTTTTCATAAAACAAACAAAGAAAAATAATAAGTATAATGAGTAAGATACTAAGTATAATTTTGCTTTTAGAGACTCTCAAAATGACTCCCATGGCCAACATTGCTGAACATGTACATTAATATACTAAAATAATATAAAATTGATGATATTATGATGGTAATCTTTGAATCAAACAGTTCGTGGTAACAAACTATGTTAGGAGCGACCCGGCTCAATAGTAACCGAAACTTTAGAAAACGGAATTTTAAACTAGTGGATAGATCAAAAGAACTGGAGTTTTATGCTGATTTCAAATATATAAATTTCGTTAAGTTTAATCTTACCGGTCAAAGGTTACCAGCCTAAGAAAATTTGCCTCATTTTTGAAAAAAAAAAAGGTGGAAACACCCTCTAAAAGTCATACAATCTTAATGAAAATCACGTTTTCAGATTCAGCATACCATAAAACTCTACTATAGAGGTTTCAAGCACCTATCTGGAAAAAATGTGGAATTTTATGTTTTTTGCCAGAAGAAAGACCACGGATGCGTTTTTTTTTCCTCAGGGGCGATCGTATCGACCCAGCTGTCAAAGAATATCGTGAAAGGGCCCGTCCAAATAGAAATTTAAAGTTCTACTGCCCTTTCTATATGACTAAAAAAATTGGAAGGCAACTAAGCTCCCTCCCACGCCCCTTTTTTCTTAAAATCCTCCAATCAACATTTTTAAATATCTGTTTTGTTTAGCATAGACGAAAATCAGAATAACTATGCGTTTGGAGATATCATGACCCTCCCCCCCCCTTACAGCCCCTGGGAAAAGGATAATTTTGTATGGGGGGGAAGGTTCCATGGGTTGAATTTTTCACGGGAAATTTTACACCGGGGGAATTTACCAGAACTCCTATACAAAATTTACTTATGTCTTGTTTTCTCCTTGCCGTCTCATTATTGCGTGTGGAGATGCTAAGGGTAATTTTCCGGGGAAAATTTTCACCAGGATTGAATTGGCTACAGAATAAATCTTGGGGAGGAGGGATTTTTCTGTGGAGGAGTAGCCAGATTTCCTGGAATTATTTAAGAACGATCTGAAACTCGATAAAAAAAACAAGTTTTTCGACTGAAAGTAAGGATTAACAATAAAACTTAAAACGAGTAGAAAGCATTACGTATATGAAGGAGGTTTCTCCTCCGAAAAACCCCCTCTTTACGCTAAAGCTTGAATTGTGCCTTAATTCCTTAAGAACGACTCCTGAAACATTATGTTCGTTTAATTAGAACAATAAAAAGCCTTTTTTTTAAAGTACTAAAAAAAACTTCAGCGTATAGAGTGAGGTATTTTGAAGGAGTAACCCCCACACCCTACATACGTAATAATTTCAGTTCATTTCAAGTTTTAATGTTGCTCCTTATTTGAAAAAATTTGTTTTTTTTTAATTTTTGTTATTTAACTAACTTTTTATTTAATTTGCTTTTTTCATTAACTTTTTTTTATTTAGCTACAAGAATGAACTGGCAGCATCCAAAGAGCTAAGACTGCTATGGCAGAAGCTACGAAAGCAATGATAACAAAAATAGAAAAATGATAGTAAAAATAGAATTAATAATTTTAAAGAAGTGAATTTTTAATAATTTAAAAAAATAAGAATTTAGGGATGAAACCATGTACCAAATCAAGCGCAAGAAACAAACATTTCATAAATTATATTTCATTATCCGGGACCATTTCACAGTCTTGGCCTAATTTTCTTATCGTTTATATTGATTTTCGTTTGAGTAACATGTAAAATTAAATGACTCCGAAAACATATGAAAGAGAGGTAAATTGCGGTAGACTGATCCCTATCAATATATTTTGAAGTTGTATTTTAATCATCAAAGAATTCTTCGTCGACCTGTCCGATCCAAAAGTTATCACGTACCAATAATTCCTGCTACTCTACTAACTTCAGATTATAAGTTATCTGAAATGTGAACTTCCTCTTGAGTGAGGCGTCAGAGGGGGGGTCTCTCCCTGTAACATAGTATCAACAGACGCCAATATAAGATGATTGGGTTATAATAGGCCTACGATTAGCTTGTGTGAAGATTGACTTTCGTTTTTAATTTTAACTTAACTCTAACCGTCAAAGAATTGGTCTCTGACCTATCCGAACCACAGCTTATCATTTACCAACGATTATCTACCTCTCTTAAAACTTGAGATCACGATTTTTCTAAAGTGCGATCATGCTCTTGAATGAGACATTGATGAGTGTGGCCCCTCAAGTAATATTTACAGGCACAAATATTGAGTTTTAATAGGGTTTGGGTTTTAGGGTTTGGCTTTATTAGGGACTGTGTTTTAATAGGCTTAAGAATATGTTTTGTGGAGATCGAAATTCATTTCTCTTCGAGAGCTAAAAAGACCTCTAGGACGTAAGGCGATAAATTGCTGCCAAGATTTTGCTAGTAAGCCAATCGTAAGTCACAATACTAGACATTTTAAGATTTAATCACTCTTTAACGAAAAGAAATCAACAACTTGGCCAAAATACTTTAAATGTGTCAGGGACCAGCTTAGCACCTCTAAGAAATTAAGATCATAAATTGTTGCTAAAAGTTTTCAGGTAAGCCATGCTAAATATTTTAAGAATTAATCACGAAGAGATTAAAAGATTTTTACGAAGAGATATCAACAACTTGGTCAAAATACTTTAAATGTGTCAGGGACCAGCTGAGCACCTCTACAAAATTAAGATAATAAATTGCTGCTAAAAGTTTGTGGCTCAGCCAAAGCTGAGCCACCATACTAAAGATTTTAAGATTTAATCAGGAAAACAAATAAACAATTTGGCCAAAATACTTTAAATGCATCAGGGACGAGGGAATTATACAGCTGAATGATTGTCAATGGAATAATGGGGATTCAGTCAATACAGCATAATAAACAAGAATTAATTTGTATTATGTATGATGGCTTACAGTGATGGGTAATATCCTGTTAATTATCTTGTCCATAAAATAACAAATAAAACTTTTCAAAATGACTTACCGACATTCACCTGGTTTCTCACAATATCCACGATCAAGAGGGCAGCCGGGTGAACACATTGCTACGCATAAAAAAAAGTTGACTTAGAAACATCAGAGATAAAAGGGCCCGCAGCAAAGAAACAAGTTTTTATACATTTTTACCCTAAATGTGCTGAAGAACTTAAACTGAGAATAGCAAGTGATTAGAAAGAAATGGCTACCTGATAGATCAATACTTTACTAGTGACTGAACCAGAAATCATATATTTCCCATCTTCAGTAAATAGTAAATGACCCAATGCCAAAAAGGAATATGAAAACAGTAGAATGCACAAAAATAAACACCATGGTTAAACGAAAAAAATACGAACTATATTATAAGCGCATCACTTTAGAATTGAACCATGATCATTAAACGAACTGGTGTTGTGCCAATGATGAATCCCAATAATAACTACCATTAGCTATTACAAAATATAAAATAGAAATGAAAGCCTAATATTTAACCCCGTCTGTTCTCCATATGTGTTTAGTCTGGAACAAATCCAGAAAATACCGGAGGGCCAAATTAAAATCTAAAGTATGGCCAACCTTCAAGGCTGAAATTTGGCCAAACTTATTTGTCAATTATGTTCTTTTTAATTACTTGATCTGGAGGGGGGTGGAGTTAAGGCGATATATCTTGCAGGGAATAAGTATTGGGCTATAGAAATACTGTTTGGTTATTTGGCCAGCAAAAGGGGACTAAAGGATTCTTTTGAAGAAATGATTAAGTACAAACTTAACGGCCAGTTTAAATGACCAAAACACAGGAAAGAGGTGCATCAAATGATTTTTCCAAGAAATGGCTAAAATTTAGTGTTCAGGTAAATGTCTTCTATATTACGTATAGCCTATCTTGTTGTTGAATTAGTTTTTTTTATATTTCCTTTTTTTATTTACTGTTTTAGGCTAACTACGGTTCAAACTGATATTCACAGCATACCTTCTGAAACTGAGCATTCTCTATTGAAATAGCACGTTATACTAAAGATTTGGTTATATCTCGCTTTGTAGGGCTATTAAATAAAAAAAAACAAGTTTTTTTTTTAAATGAAAGTAAGGAGCAACATTAAACCTTAAAACGAACAGAAATTATTTCGTATATGAAAGGGGCTTTTCCTCCTTAACGCCTCGCTCTTTACGCTAAAGTTTGACTCTTTCTTTTAACTCTATTTTTAAAACAGTCAGAAACTTTAGCGTAAAAAGCGGGGCGTTGAGGAGGAAAAGCCCTTTTCATATACGGAGTAATTTCGGTTCGTTTTAAATTTTAATGTTGCTCCTTACTTTCATTTAAAAAAACTTGTTTTTTTTATTTAATTTCTGGACGTTTTTCAATTAATGCATGTTTTGATCTTGGCCCTCCGCACATAAATAATTAAAACGAAATTTGCATATTAATTAATTGCAATTAATCGGAATATTCTGAGAAAAAAGGAGCGAGGGAGCCTAGTTGCCTCCAATTTTTTGATTACTTAAAAAAGCAACTACAACTTTTAATTTTTTACAAACATTTTTATTGGTGAAAAATAAGCGTAACTTACGAATTAATTTACGTAACGAACTTCTATATTCATAAGTTTTTATGGCGTGTATGAGGGAGTTCAACCCTATTCGATACCTCGCTCTTTACCATAAAGCTTAAATTTTGTCCCAATTCCTTAAGAATGAACTCTGAATCACAAAGGCCGTAGCATAAATAGTTTAAATTACTAAAAATACTTTAGCGTAAAGAGTGAGGTATAACGAGGAGGTAAGCCCCTCATATGCGTAATAATTTTTGTTCGTTTTAAGTTTTAATGCTGCTCCTTACTTTCGGTAGAAAAAACTTTTCATATTTATTTGTTCATAGTTTTTTCAAATAATGCTAGAAAATCCTGCGCCCCCTTCATTGAAATTTTCTTCCCCCATGACAAGTTTCTCCATGGAAATATCCACCCACGCACCCCCCCCCCTCAAATCTCCCCCTAAACAAAAAAATCCCCTGAAAACGTCTGTACACTTCCCAGTAACCATTACTATATGTATTAAATGAAAAAAACAAGTTTTTTTAGATGAAAGTAAGGAGCGACATTAAAACTTAAAACGAACAGAAATTACTCCGTATATGAAAGGGGCTTTTCCTGCTCGACACCGCGCTCTTTACGCTAAAGTTTTTTATTGTTTTAAAAAGTAGAGTTGCGAGAAAGAATTAAACTTTAGCGCAAGGAGCGGGGAGTTTTAGAGTTTCGTTTACTATTGAGCCGGGTCGCTCCTTACTACAGTTCGTTACCACGAACTGTTTGAAACACAAGTCAAAGTTTGCAACTTACAGCCCCTCCCACAGGGACTGTGGGGGAGTAATTCGTCCCTAAAGACATAATTGTTAGGTTTTTGGACTATGATGAATAAAATGGCTATCTCAGAATTTTGATGCGGTGACTTTTGGGAAAAGTGAGCGTTGGAGGGGGGCTAGGTGCCCTCCAATTTTTTTGGTCACTTAAAAAGGACACTAGAACTTTTAATTTCCGTTAGAATGAGCCCTCTCACGACATTCTAGGACCACTCAGTCGATACGATCACCCCTGGAAAAAAAATAAACAAATAAACACGCATCCGTGATCTGTCTTCTGGCAAAAAATGCGAAATTCCACATTTTTGTAGATAGGAGCTTGAAACTTCTGCAATAAGTTTCTCTGATACGCTGAATCTGATGGTGTGATTTTCGTTAAGATTGTATGACTTTTAGGGGGTGTTTCCCCCTATTTTCGAAAATGAGGCAAATTTTCTCGGGCTCGTAACTTTGATGGGTATAACTGATCTTGATGAAACTTATATATTTAAAATCAGCAGTTAAAATGCAGTTCTTTTAATGTAACTATTAGTATCAAAATTCCATTTTTTAGAGTTTCGGTTACTATTGAGCCGGGTCGCTCCTTACTACAGTTCGTTACCACGAACTGTCTGATAGTGAGAGAAAGGTTAAGATGGCCAGGAAACATTCTTTGAATGAAGGATGACAGGTTGCCACAGTTCGTCTTTTTCGGCTAACTATTTGGGGCAAAACGAAAAGCAGGTCATCCTCCAATGGGATGTAAAGATGTAAAGAAGTCGTAAGAAAATACTTATGGGAAATGATCATTCTTTGGGAGGATGTAAAGAGGGAGACTCTGAATAGATTGGGATGGAGGAGGAGTGTATGTAGGCTAACTATGTCAGCCTCAAGCGGGTTGGTGCTGCAGTGATTTGTAGGTTATTTGGCTCTCCAGATTCTTAGAAGATTAGAATTATTTCCATATTATTGTGTCTCCTTTCTCTCACTGTAAACTTTTTTTTTCAACGTGGCTTTGGCATACGTTTTTTTGTGCCACATTTTTCATGTTTAGAAAAATCTTTATGTATAAGCAAGTCGTTTCAATAAGATTTAGAAAAAACGAAGAGTAGCCTATCTTTTCATTGTCCTATAAAACTCATATCCTGCAACATAACACCTTTAGGATTAACGTAGCTTGGTAGGACATCAAGATAGGTGCTAAGTAAATCTCAGTCAACACTTTTAAAATAGCAGGGAATTTAAAATGATCAGGAAAAGTGAACTTAAAACTATTCAAAAAAGTATTTCAAACTTCAAAAGTATTACACTGCGTGTACGTCAAATTACATAGGAGTATTACTCCTAAGCCCTCATAGTGGTAGCCCCTTAGCTTAGCAAAAGAGTTTGCAAGTAAAACGTGAAGTGTAAAGTAATAATATGTAACAAATTATCTTTCAAATGGGGAATCGAGTGAGTAGAATTTAAAATTAATATATGGGTTACACCTTGCAACAAATGAGCAGTGAACCAAAAAAGAGAAACTGCGCATTTTCTTTTGACATTTGCTACATAATTAGCATGCCATTGCTGAAGATTGACATAGGCACTTTCTCGTACCAGCAATTAATTTTCGCACAATTGAAAAGAAAGGCTTACGTATATTGCATAGTCTCCCGGTCCAGCCTGGTTTGCAATTGCAGTCCAAACCTCTGCTGCAACTTCCATGAACGCAGCCAAGCAGAGGAATGCATACATTACAAAATGGGCCTCCGTAACCTATAAGATGACAAAAATTGAAGACAAATCAACTGACATAATGAATGGTTGTTAATTATTATTAGTTTTGCAGGCTTTTTTTTTGTTTTTCAACACAGCGCAACTGGAACAAATGGCTTTGATTTAACACTTATTTATGGTGATCAAAGAAACGATTGAAACTTCACTTTTTAGTAATGTTATTTGTTCTTTACTGTGTTCTTATGTGTTTTTGTAGTGTGTGTTCTTTAATTGTGACTTCATAACAGTTTGTTTGGCATTTCAGGAATTTAAAAGAGAAGAATAACTTCAATGTTTATTAATTTTGCTGTAAATCATTACCACATTACTGTAATTTTCACAGTAATTCACAGTCATTACCACATTACTTTGACATTTTCTTCCGTTCTTTTTTTTTCTTTTGTGTGTGTTTTGGCTTTTTGATGTGTTTTGTGTGTGTACCCTCTAGAACAACATCAGCCGGCAATTACTTAATTGGCCAAGATTATAACTTTTAAGTGTTTTTTTAGCAGCCTTGAGCCGTTAATTTTTTTCCTTTTCTTACTAAAGGAAATTATTCAACAACATTTTAGAATTCCTTGGTGAAGAAGATATTTGGGTCATATAAAATGTATCATAACATTTTTGTGTCGCTTGTTTTTCTTTATTACAAAGACTAGTTTACCCCAAATTATCTTACCCTAAAATTATTCCAAGTCCAAATTTTTGGTATTTTCGAATGTTTCTCAGATTTATCCCCAGTTATCAGAAATTCATAAGCCAAGTGGGATAATTCATAGATCTAAAGTTCGTTATGTTCGTTTTTTGGGCATTCTTGTTGAGGAAAATTTGTCTTTCAAACGTCACATTGATTTGATTAAAATGAAGATATGCAGGAATCTCGGTATTTTAAGGGAACTTAAACATATTTTCCCTGGATCAATTTTGAAAATCCTTTTTCACTGCTTTATCCGATCTTAAGTTTCTTTCTGTGCAATAGTATGGATGTCAACCTTTCCTTCATTGTTGAAACCGCTTTCTAAGGTTTACAATAAAGCTAGAAACCTCATTAAAAAAACTAACCGTTCAAGAGATATCCCATAACTTAATCTCGAGTCACTGTATATTCTTTCGTGTGCATGTTTTACTTTTCTCAGCTTCATGGTAACCTCCCCCATCCCCTAAGTGTTCCGCCATCTTTCACCTCTGATCAGAATAATCATAATCTTGGCAATACCAAAAATCATATTTAAGTTCCTTTTACTTCTTGTGTAAGGTCAGATTTTAATCCTTTAATTGCAAGTCATTTTGTACGGAATAAGTAGCCCGAATCAGCTCGAAGGCGCCACTCATTCGGTTTGTTCAAAAAAAATTTATATATATATATAATATATATATTTGTATGTACATATATATATATATTTATTATTATTTCATTGGAGTCTATTTTATCTACTGATCTACTTAATTAATTTAGTCTATTCAATCTATTAATCTATTTAGTTTTGTTTTCTACAGTTTTTATTTTATTTATATTTTCTTTTCTTCTCCTTTTTGCTCTTCTCTCTGTGAGTAATTGATTATTTAATTTTTTTTTTCTTCTCTGAGTAAGCGACTCGTCTATTTTCCCCTTCTCTATAGGCCAAAGAGCCTTTGGGGAGAATAGTAAAATGTAATATTGTATGTGTGTTTCGTGATGAATAAATCTTATCTTATCTTAGTCATCGTATTATAAATTTCTCGTATGTGTGTCTTTGTATGCGTGTGTGCGTGTGTACGTACCGTTTCATAATTAAGGAGGGAGATTTTTCAACACCCTACCTGTCTGCCTAGGCTACTGAATATAAGACAGATGAAGTTTGTGTTCGAGTTAAAGAATTTGTGTCTGGTAGTCATCCGGATGACAAAAATTAGGGAACTCCCTCCCCCATACTGAGGCCAGATAAAAAATGAACCTCAAAAGGGAACAGTTAGCAAACTTACCTTTATTTCCCACCAGATTTTGGCTCAGTTGTATTTACAGAACCTTTTCTGTAAATACCCAGTTGACAAAATCAAGCCCCCTCCGTCATCTATCTTTAAAAGAGGATGTATTGGGTCCTAAGTCTCAAATAAATGGAACAATGGCATTAGGTCTTACGTATAACCAAGTTGGTAGATATTTGATTCGACTTTCTGGCATATACCTTAATAAAAGAATTAAATCAAAAAACAATTTTTTTTTCAAATGAAAGTAAGAAACAACATTAAAACTTAAAACGAACAGAAATTGTTCCGTATATGAGGATGGTTGCTCCCTCCTGGAAAACTCACCGTTTACACTAAAGTTTGACTTTTTGTTCCATTTATTTAAGTGTAACTCCTGAAACACAAGGGCAGTTTAATTAGAATCGTAAGCTTTTTAAAAGTTCTAAAAAAACATTTTTTGTATATTAGGGGAGCTGCTCCTTCATGACACTCGCTCCTTACGCTAAATTTTGACTTTTTATCACAATTCCTATAAAAAAGAGTGCACTCTTTTAATGAACGCAAGGGCCGTTGAATTTGAATGAGAAGAATTTTTAAATAGCTTTAAGAGTTTAGTGTAAAGAGCGAGGGTTGAGGAGGGGGTAACCCTTCTCATATACATAATAATTTCTGTTTTTCTTAAGCTTTAATGCTGCTCCTTATGTTCAGTTGAAAAAAAACCGTTTTTATTTAATGATAAAAAAGAGTTTAAATAAAACGAACTACGAATAAGAATATTGCAACGAAATACCATTAGTAGAAAGGATATGAGCTTAGATTTTGAACATCCTTCCTTTAATTATTTTGAATCTCTCTCATTTACAAAATTCATCATTTTCATGTGAGAAAGAATGGAGCTTCTAAATTCTTAAAGAAGTGCTTAGATGAAAAGTAGACATGAATGAAAAATTCATCAAGAAGTACCGTCAATAGAAAAATTTTTAAATTACAACTAAAAACTTTAGTAATAATTTTGCCTACTTCACGATTACAGAGAGTTGCATATTAATCTTCCTACGAGCTATTAGACATCCTTTTCATATTTAAAAGGTTTTGTGATTGGCTGATCCCATCAGCGTTGAAGGAATGCTTTTGAAAAGAATGTTTTCTATTGGAGAATAAGGGTGAATTAAAACAAAAGAAATGTAGGGGCTTTTTTACATTCCTTTTAATTATTTTCTACGATTTTTCTCTTTTAACGCTCTTATTTGACAAATAGATAAAAGGAGGTAGTTTCTTAAGCATAGTGAAGGTATCGAAAGAAAAATCAATAGCTTGGATAATAGGCTTATGACTTTCAGAAATTTCTTTTTGTTTTTCTTTGCTTTTTTCGGTAAAAAAAAAAAATTGCAGTCTTCCAAAACTACTGGGCCTTCAAGCATATTAAACTAAAAAAATATATTTTTTCAACTGAAAGTAAGGAGCAGCATTTTATATTAAAATGAACTGAAATTATTACGTATATGAGGAGAGGGGTATTACACCCCCAAACCAACTCGTTCTTTACACTAAAGTTTTTTTATACTTTTAGAAAAATCTACTTATTGTTCTAACTAAACGAATATAGTATTTCAGGAGTTGTTCTTAAAAGATTGGGACAGAATTTGAACTTAGCGTAAAGAGTGAGGTTGATTGGATGAGTAACCCCCTCACATACGTAAGAATTTCTGTTCGTTTTAAGTTTTAATGTTACTCCTTGCTTTCAGTTGAAAAAACTAGTTTTTTTTGAATTCCTGATCGTTTTTTAATTAATTCCAGAAAATCTGGCTACTTCTCCAAGGAATAATCCCTCCTGCACAAGGATTTATTCCCTAGACACTTCAATTCTGGTGAAAATTTACCCCGGACAATTACCCTTGACCCACGACAATTTTACCCACGCGTAAAATTGAGTCGGCAATGTGAACGCAACAGAAAAGAAGAATTTCGTATAGGAATTCAGGCAAATTCCCCCAGTGTAAAATTTCCCCTGAAAAATTAAACACCAGGAAACTTCCCTCCCCATGAAAATTATCCTTGTGGAAAATCCCACCAGCAGATAATTCCACCCCCTCCCCCAAAAAAATGTATGCATACTTCCCAATGACAAATACTATACGTAAACAATGAGGAAATTCTGTAACTTAAAGACCTTTCCCTAGGGGCTGTGGGAGGGTCATGATATCCCCAAGGGCATAGTTATTCGGGCTGTCAACTATGCTCAACAAAATAGCTATCTCAAAATTGTGATCACATGACATTGAGAAAAAAAGGGGCGTGGGAGGGGGCTTAGATGCCCTCCAGTTTTTTTGTCACTTAAAAAGGGTACTATAACTTTTAATTTCCGTTTGAATGAGCCCTCTCATGATATTCTAGGACTACTGGGTTGATACGATCATCCCTGTGGGAAACAACAACAACAAAAAAAACAAATAAACAAGAATCCATGATTTTTCTTCTGGAAAAAAAATACGTAATTCCATATTTTTTCAGTTAGGCGCTTGAAACCTGTACAGAAGGGTTTTCTGATACACTGAATTTGATGGTGTGATTTTCATTAAGATTCTATGACTCATTAAGATTTTTTAGGGGGTGTTCCCCTTTTTCAAAAACCTAACAAATTTTCTCAGGCTCGTAACCTTTGATGGGTATAATTAAACTTAATGAAACTTATATATTTGAAATCAGCAAAAAACTCCAATTCTTTTGATATATCTATTGGTATCAAAATTCCTTCGTTTTTTTACAATTTCGGTTATTATTGAGCCGGGTCGCTCCTTACTTACAGTTCGTTACCACGAACTGTTTGATGTTATGAGTTTTGACCTTAAGGATGCGCCGTATATTTGAGGAAGTATTTAGGTCTAGCTTATTTCTAACATTAACTATCACTTAAAATGGCATTGAAAAAAAAATGATAAGAATACACAAACTCAAATCAGAAATAATTGATTAGAGTGTATTACTTTATTAAATGTATAATTTCATTAAATGATTAATTATTTATTTAATTAAATGATTAATGTATTACCCTTGTTATTTAATCGTATTATTTAATTCTGAAGTGCATTATATAATTGAATAATTAATGAAAATACTTAATTAATTGTGTATATAAATTATTACTTGAATGGGAAGAGAAATTTGATAATATTTCATTTTACAAAAAAAATATCACCTATTTCCTTTGAAAAATAGAATATGATACGAGTAACATAATGTTTGTCTAAACTAAGATGGTTTAAGTGTTGAAGAAATTATTGCTAATCATTTAGACTTCCAAGTCAACAAAACAACTAGAAGAATCGAACCTTATTTAACATCTCTGTCACTCGCCATTCCTTGAGAGTGTTTTCCTTAAGGAAACATTCCTTAAGAAGTTACCTACTTCAATAAGTTTTTCGAAACTTCCACAAAACTAAGCCAGAAATTCTGAGAAACTAAACATGGCTGTACGAAAAATAGGTTGTACGAAAAATATGGATCACTCCCACTTTCTAGGGATATAAAAATAGAAAGGATGAGATGGCTAGGACACGTTCTGCAGATGAAGGATGACAGATTGCCAAAGATTGTCCTTGTCGGCCAACCGTCTAGGGCCAAACAAAAAGCAGGTCTTCCCCGAATGGCGTAGGAAGATGTCGTAAGGAAAGATTTGAGGGAAATAGGAACTTCTTGGGAGGGTGCAAAAAGAGAGGCTTTGAATAGATTGGATTGGAAGAGGAGCGTGCGTATCTTTTTGGCATCGGGTGGCTTGGTGCTACAGTGAGTTATTAGTAATAGTAGAGGTAGTAACAATTGTTTCGCAAATTGAACATTTCTTATTTCCATTATCAGATTTAGCGTTGAAATTTGAGCTAATTTGTATTTAGTTTATTGGGTATATTGGGAAAAAACCGCAGTGTTGGGTTAAGGGCGTATTAAGTTACCTACTTCAATAAGTTTTTCGAAACTTCCACAAAACTAAGCCAGAAAGTCTGAGAAACTAAACATGGCTCATAGGGGCAAACATATATGAGACAATATAACTCATATAATATATACCATCATAACTCATCATAACTCATCAATCATAACTCATATAATATATATGAGACATAAACAACTAATAGCTAGAAATAGTTTACCTGTTCTGCATCTACATTCTCCGGGGTAGGTACAATATCCATGCATGGGATCACATCCTCTTTTGCATCTAGGTATGTTGCAATGGTCACCAGCCCAACCGTCAATACACCTTAGCTCTCCATCCTCAGTGCATATGACATGGGAATTGGGTAGTATTTCGCCAGAATAACAATCCTAAAAATAGACACCAAATAGAAGGCATACTATAAAATTATACCAATTCCAGAAAACAGAGTTTTAAAATGTATCCTTCACAAAAAAAAATGTCCGAATGCAGATTTTTACAATGAAAGACAACACAGACACTACATTACACCTATGAAAAGTAAGGAGATTTGTTGGGACCATGTCAACAACTGTCGACATCTTTCACCCGATTTACAATTTAGAGATAGTTGATCCATCCGAAGTATTAAGACAGAGCGACTCAAAATTTTTTCGCTCCTTTTACCAGCTTAACATTTCATAAAAATATACCAATCAGGTTTTGTGCTTAGGCTCAAAATTTGATATACAAATAAAAGGCGAATAAACAATAGGAAAGGAGTCGATATTATTTTGTTTCCCTTTCTAATACATACTTAGAGGATTCGACACCTTACAAATCATTTTGGGAGCCTCAATGTCAGCTGACCGTCTCAAAGACAAAGTCAAAAGCGAAGTTCAAAGCGAATAGCACCACAGGGAACTATCAAATCTACCTAATTACTCAAATGATGTTTCCTTTGAACTGACTCTTAGCGTTTTCCTAGAAGGTATGTTAGGAGTTTAGCTACTTACGTGTTATAGTGGCCACGCCAAGGAAGTTAAGTTAGATTAATCATAATGAAATATACCGAACTGTAACGAAAATATAATAATATCAGCCTGCTCATGGGAAGCATGCCCCCAGAACGCATTATGTTTAATACCTAACCTAACGTAAACTATCCTAACCGGGTCTTTATATTAAATATTTAATTAAAGATACCTGCATAGATACCGTTAATTTCGTTAGGTTAAGCTGATTATCTCCAAATGGATACAAAAAACCGGTTTCAGTACAGATCAACAATAAAGTGTGGTCTCTATAACATGGAAGTACCGAAATTTCTAAGGAATGTCTCTTTCTTACCTTTAAATAGAAAATTCTGCTCCATTTAATCGATAAAATAAACTCACACTTTCTAATGATGTCAGCTTAATTAGATCTGAATTTCTCTATCTCCGGCAAAAGCAGGAGAAGTTTTACGTTTTTCTGTGATTTCGGCAAAATTCGATGTCAGTTTTTATTTTCCAGATCACAAGTTTTTTGTTTACTCAGATCTCATCCAAACTCTAAAAGCAATGGCAAGACCCTGTAATCGGTTCCAAATAGTTTAGCCACACAAACAAACTGATGAGATAGGGTTATCCTTTAAGGTATCGAACCTCTTAAGTAATGGTATGACTTGCTTAAACGTTTGTCGAATGACGTCACGAAAGTAAACCAATGCAATTAAAGCACATTTTTGAAACGGAAGTATATAACAGTAATTTCTGTCTTTCTCTTTTGGAATTTTTCGGTACTCTCCAAATACTGTGAAGCCTAGTATTTCTAAGCTTTGTTTTCTTATAGCCTATATAAACAGATTAATTCTTGTAAAATTAACTCTTGTAAAATAAACTGTAACTCTTAAGTAAGTTAAACAAAATGAGTAATTTTTTCAAAGGAAAAAAAAGAACGACAATATTTATTTGAAGGCTCAATGAGAGCTGAGATGTTTTGGCATTAAAATGCTATCTTTGAGGCATCTCCCTCCCTCCATAGCTACAAAACAATCAGAGAGCCCGATTGTAGAGGTATAAGTACCTTTTTAACTTTTGTAATTTGTTCATTGCTTACAAATAGTATCTGTTATTGGGAAACATACGGATATTTTTCGCAAGGGGTTTTTCTGCAGGGGAGAGAGATTATCCGGGGTATTTATCATAGGGTAGAAAAAATTTCGGGAAGAATTACCCAGAAGTCTTCTACAGAATTCTTTTTATTTGTCCTTTTTCCTCTTTGGATGCAAAATTTTACATATGAGAGAATTTTACGGTGACATTGCCCAGGGGAAATTTTCAGCTGGGATCAAATTTTCTGGCAAGATATTTCCATAGAAATATGTGGTTAATGCCCACAAAGATGCTGCAAGGTGGCACCTCTTATTGCTCAAAAGCGTTAATTTTAATGCATCAAATATAACCTGAATCAACTTGGTCACCCATCTTTGCCACAGCACCAATAATACCTCCACCTCATGGTTGCAGAAACATTGAAGGGCGCTCACTAGATCAGAAATTAAGAATTCTAGTTTTTTTATAAGCTAATAAATCAAAAAACTACTGGGATTTCTAAGGGATCGATGGGTCCACGCACGGGTAGATAAAACTGAGAATGACAAATACCCTAAATATTCCCCACATTATGGTACTTCATAAATATGTTGAGGTTAGAATTGCAGGTTAGCAGTTTAGTTACTATTTTTCTTGATTTGTATGTCATGCTACTTTCCCAGTCGATTGCTGAATGTTAGAATCCCTATGGAATTCAGTTAAACTTAACACTAGAGTCAAACCATTTGTTCAGTGCAAGTGTTGACAACAGTAACTAAACGGTTAAAGATAAGCAAAGCCAAACAAAGCCAAACTTGTATCTTAAAGCAGCTAAAACTTGTAAAGTATTTGAGCCAAAACATTTTATTACTGATTTGGGTTGTTTCAGCTATTTTTTATTAAGAACGGCAATTTTCAATAAAAGATTGCCCGAAAAAGTACTACTGTTCAAACATTGATTTTAAAGGAGAGGAGGGGGGTGGGTGACTGGAAAATAAATCAAAGGTTTCTTAGTTTTTTTCCTTTTTTGTTTTTACATTAGTTAAGCAGTATTTACCTGTGCAAAAAAAGGCAGGCGTACCCCCAAGGGGAGAGGAGGCTAAAGGGGCGGCACCTCCCCTTCAAGAAAAATTATATTTTGGTTTTGGATCCGCCAATAATAGACACATCGCATACTGAATACTGGTTTTCAGGAGTAGGGATTTAAATAGTTGCATCGCTGCATTCCTACTCCTAAGAAATGCACAAGGAAATACTTACAAAGGTTACAAATGCAATTATTTGGTCTCAACTCTCACGTTGACCTCTGAAACATCATTGACGGATTATTTTGGCAAAAATGAGATTGATACCAGCGGCGCAAAGGTAAGTTTATATATTATATTTATTTGCAGTTTACACGAACTTCTTAGCTCGTCTTGTTTTGAGCGGGAAGGCATAGGTCATTCACTACTATTCACTCTGAGCCTATATTGGCAGACTGAAACTATTTTTTACCTTTGTTTTGAAAATCAACTGTTTTAAATTCTATGCTGTGTACGATAAACTAGTTTAATGTTTATATTGATGCCACGGATGTAGTAGCATTTACCGGCACGTCTTGCCGTGCCCAAATAAGATGGGTTTTTAGTGAAAAACTAGTAAGAATAATTCAACTATAAATAAAATAAAAATGTAAATCAAAATGGCAATAATTTTATTTGTTTATCCATGGAGGATATTAATTACAATACCTAAAAACTAAAATGACAATGAAACATAACATCAAAATGAAAACGTAAAATAGTTAACACTGTGACAATCATAAAGTAATATGTTGGTGGATATGGTTCTTAATATTAATGTGTTCAAATTATTTTGGGTTAATCTTGAAAATACAGAAAAACAACATAACACATTCATACATTTAGATAAAATAGTTCATACAGTGGTCTCAGTTTATTACAGTCTGTGGATTAGTAAATAATTTATTAAAATTTACAGGGGCTAACTTGGAAGAATTGTGAAACTGTTAACTGTACAGTATTGAGCAATGAGAGTGAACAGTAAAAAATTTAAATTTATAGTTATGTTGAATTCATTATTATTTGTAACACGCTTACTTTGTTTTGTTTGAAATCCAGTTAAATTAAGTTAAATCCAGTTAAGTTTTCTGTTTTTCATATAAACGGTGGTTGATTGATTTTTTTTTAGACTGGAGAGCCTAATCAGAAGAAATTGGCTAGTCCTGCTTTTGACTAACCTAGTACCTGAAACTCCAACTATACACTGGACAATGTCAACATGGAATGCAGCAGTAAAATGGACATGCCTTTGTACAAAAATAAGTGGCTATCAGACACAGGGAAGTTACATGTTTTGGAAAGCTTATGGGCTCCATCTTCCAACTACAAGTTTGAAAATAACATAACACATTGATACATTTAAATAAAATAGTTCATACGGTGGCCTCAGTTTATTATTAGTAAATAATTAATTAAAATACAAAGGGGCTAACTTGGAAGAGCTGTGTAGCTATTTGAACCGTACAGTGATTAAGCAATGACAGTGAACAGTAAAAAAATTTAAGTTAATAGTTATGTTGAATTCATTATTATTTGAAATACGTTAACTTTATTTGTGTTGCGAGAGCAACAATTTGGTTTTGTCCCGGTTTTTTTTCTATGCCGCCGATCTCAGCTTATTCCTGGAAACTGGTAAGGGTCTAACCTGTGCGATTTTTATGGAAAGTGTGGACCTCAGGCCGGATTGATGAATATAACATTACATTTTGGAAAGCTCCACAGAACTCTTGCCTGGGGCCAAAAAGGATGGTTTTTGCTTGTCCACGAGCCAGAGCCTATGGTGTGCGAAGTGAAGTGGAGTTATATAGCCTATGTCAGAGAGGAGTATCTGAAGTTGTGCAGCCAAGCTTTCGTTTCATCAAACCATGTTTCTGCTTTCGAGTGGAAAGCTCCGTTCTAGCAGGCAACGAGGCAGGCACCACTTTCAAATTGAAGATGGACTAAAATCTATAAGTGTTAAATATATGCGGCAGTTACCCGGCCCCGCAGCCAATATATCTTCTTTGAGTGATAAATAGAAAAACTTACAGAAGCAAAAATGTGGCATTTTCCCACGGGTCCGAAAGTGCTGCCATCTATTGTTTCTACCCATTTCTGTTCGTGATTTCAGCTGAGTTTATCATTCGGTTATTCATACTTGGGATAGCAGTAGAGAAATGGTATCAGATGTGCCTAATAAACTTTAAGTTCTCTCATTGCTAAAGAAATTGGAGCTTATCCTTTGCTCCTTTCTAAGTGGTGACGTTAGAAAGTTGGCCTGAGGCAAAAAATCAACTTTTGAACTAAGACAGATAGTATTTTTTTTTTCGACGGTAATCCATAGCTCTTGATGAGCTGATCAAAGTATATGACATTCATTTTTTGGTACAAAATTCCTTCATGAGGTATACCAGTTTGAGAGTTTCAAGGGGTTAACAACTTCTGTAGTGAGGTACATACTGAAACGAAACGTGGCATTTTCCCACGGGTCCGAAAGTGCTGCCATCTATTGTTTCTACCCATTTCTGTTCGTGATTTCAGCTGAGTTTATCATTCGGTTATTCATACTTGGGATAGCAGTAGAGAAATGGTATCAGATGTGCCTAATAAACTTTAAGTTCTCTCATTGCTAAAGAAATTGGAGCTTATCCTTTGCTCCTTTCTAAGTCGTGACGTTAGAAAGTTGGCCGACGGCAAAAAAAAAATCAACTTTTGAACTATGACAGATAGAATTATTTTTTTCGACGGCAATCGATAGCTCTTGATGAGCTGATCAAAGCATACGACTTTTTGGTACAAAAATTTCTTCATGAGGCATACCAGTTTGAAAGTTTCAAGGGGTTGACAACTTCAGTAGTAAGGTACATACTGAAACGAAATCTAGGCCGATACAAATTGTGAGATATATAGAGGACTTGTAAGCAACAGTCTGCTGTTAGGTAATAATCACCTGCGGCAATGAGGGGTTAGCAACTTTTGCTAGTTGGTGTATCTATTATTTGTTTCCGGTGTATTTGATGGTAAAACCAATTTGGTTCCAGTGGTAAGACATGTAGGGGACTTGTAAGTAATAATCTGCTATTAGGCTACAGTCATCTTTAGAGATGAGGGGTTTGCAACTATGCTACTTGGTGTACCCATTTATTTGTTTCCGGTGAACTTGATGCCTATCACGGGAGAGGGACTTATAAGTAAGAATCGGTTCACTTTGGGTGAGAAACGGCTGTTAGTTCATAAGCATCTTCGGCAATGAGGGGTTTGCCGCTTTTGCTAGTTGGTGTACCCATTATTTGTTTCCAGTGTATTTGATGGTTAAACCAGTTTGGTTCCAGTGGTAAGAAATGTAGAAAACTTGTAAGTAATAGTCGGCTGTTGGGCTACTATCATCTTCAGCGATGAGGGATTTGCAACTTTTGCTAGTTGGTGTACCCATTTATTTGTTTCCGGTGAACTTGATGTCTATCACGGGAGAGGGACTTGTAAGTAAGAATCTGTTCACTTTCGGCTAGAAATTTGTGCAAATTGGTGCACATTGAATTCGATCTCTTTAAATCTGACAGAATTAAGTGTTTACGCAACGGGTACAAACGATAACGTAAAACAATGAGGTAGTTTCGTAATAATTAGTGTCACTTACGTTATTTTAGTTCTGAAAAGTTACGGATAGCTTTATTATACCAACTAGATTATATAAGTTATTGTTCCGAGTTTTCATCCGTCACGATGTCTACGATTGAAAAGGATAAAGGTCAAATGCCTGCAAAGTCAATTTAGTCCCTTCTTTCGATATTATTTTGTAGTTTGCTGTTTTTTCAACGCTGAGGAATAGCCTTTGGTCATGTGATAACTGATTGCGTTCTCGTTTGAACATACCGTTTTAAAAACTTCGACAGGCTGACAACTTTATCATTTAACCGATAGTGAAGAAACAAGCACAAACGAGAATGTAAAACAATGAGATAGTTTCGTAAAAATTAATAGGATCTCATCTATGGTATTTTAATCCTGAAAAGTTAGGGATAGCTTCATAGTACCAACTAGATTATATAAGATATTGTTCCGAGTTTTCATCCGTCACGATGTCCACGATTGAAAAGGATAAAGTTTAACTGGCTGCAAAGTCAATTTAGTCCCTTATTTCGATACTATTATGTTGTTGTTTTTTCAACGCTGAGGAATAGCCTTTGATAATGTGATTACTGATCGATAGCGAAGAAACAAAACCAAAGTGTTGCTCTCGCAGCACTTTAGTCGGCGAAGCCGGACAAAGGTTGCTGAAACGCTTCACGTTGCCGAGGCAACGTAGGTCTAGTTTTGTTTGTAATCCAGTTAAAATGAAAGAAAAAATTAATTTGTGTCTTTCTGTTTCTCATATTAATGGCAGTTAATAGTTTTTTTTTTAGATTGGAGAGCCTAATCGGAAGAAATTGGCTAGTTCTGCTTTTGATGAGCCTGGTGCCTTAACCTCCAACCCTACACTGAACATGTCAACATAGAATGCAGCAGTAATGATGGCATATCAGCGATCAGCGGAAACGTCAAAGGTGTTCAGGCTGTTGTTCAGAAACGTTGCCCGAGGGCAGTATATGTACACTGCGTGTCACACAGCCTTAACTTAGCCATTACAAATGCTGCAGACGCCAGATATATTCAGAAATCGTTTTGGCAGTACTGAAAAACTATGGTCCTTTTTTTAACACAAAAAGAGACAAAATGTTCCCCAGAGAAAAATTGAAACCCTAGCACCAAAAACTAAGAAACAAAAACTCATACAGCTATGCCCATCCAGATGGGTTCAAAGGCATGATGCTGTCCTCGTCATGATGGAACTGTACAACCTTATCATTGCTTTCTTAGAAGAAATCAAATGTCAGGATAATAAGAACATATCTTCAGGGGCCGATGTCTTTTGACAGCTATATGTCAGTCACAGTATATTTCAGCTCTAGTATCAGCTGAAAAGCTACTCAGCTAGACTTCGATATTATATCAAAAGCTACAGTCAAGTGATGCAGATCTTTGGGCTGCTTTGAACTATGCTGACTATGTACTTCAGAGTCTGAAGTCACTAAAAGAAAAAATTGATGAGGAGTTTTCAGTGTTGTTTCAAGAGGCACAAAAAATGGCCAAATTGAATGAATCTACAATTAGTATCCCAAGCATTGTTGGGAGGGAGACATGCAGAACCAATGTCTCAGCCGAAAGCACAGAACAATTTTAAAGAATTAGCGTATTCATCCCCTAGATTGAAAATTTTGTTTCCTGACATCGAAGAACGTCTCTTAAGGCACAAGAAAATTTTGAAAGGGTTTCACGGCTTGCTTCATACTTATCCAGAGAACTGTGAAGAAAGTAAAGAGATGAAAGAGGTGTTTTTGAAGTTGATTGAAGTTTACAAAGAAGATTTGGAGAACAACAACTTGAACGTGTTGGTGGCAGAATTAGAAGTTTGACAAGCTTTTCTCCGACGAAACAAGGCACACCACGTCAACGCAATTGATATTCTAAATATTTTTGATAAAGCAATCTTTCCAACCATCCATATCCTACTTAAGATTTTCATTGCTATACCTGTATCGACCAGCACAACAGAGAGCTCTTTTCCAGCATTTGGAGAATCTAGACATGCCTAAGAAACACAATGTCTGAGAGTAGGCTAAATGGCTTAGCCAATCTGAATATGCACAGGGAAATTTCAGTGTATACAGACAGTGTATTATCCATATTGACGAAGACCCAAAGAAGACTCAATTTTGTTTTTATAAGACAACTGATATAAAAAGATTTTGTCCTAAAATCTTATTTAATATGCTGGGTTTTTTCATTTATTCCTATACTCCCTACTCAAAACTTGCATTCAAAGAGTTAAAGTAAAGTTAAAGTAATGCCTTAAAATACCAGTTTTTCTAAGGAATTTTCCGTTGGTTGGCCCAGGGACAAACAGTAACCCCATAATTATTTTCTGAGTGCACCACTGAAATAAGGTGTTATAAACATCCAGGGTACAGAAGAAAAAAATTATAACAAAAGGCTTATTTTTCAACTATTTCTTTTTTTGATTAAGAATGGACTTCATGCTGTAATTTGTGAAAAAAAATGGAAATTTTAAATATTTTTAGCATCACGTAAAATGTGAGAAAATGAATTTAAGTAATCGATAAACTATCTTAATCCGACATCATATTTGGGGATTACTCGTTAACCTTAGTTAGCATTTATCAAACAACATATCAAGATTTTTGGACTGGAGTCGAAAAAAACCGTATAAAGGTGGCATTGAGAGTTAACCTTCTGTCATTCTTGCGTATCCACGGAATTTTATCCATAACAAGTACTAATTCTACTGTTCGATTTCACTGTGGTTTTTATTTTAATTTTTTGTTTTTCTTTAATTTTTGTTTTTTATGTTGTTTTTTTTTAGTTTCTTGTCTTATTTTTTTGGAGACTATGTGCTACATTTATTTATCCATTCTACCTTATTTTGGTGGATATATATGGAAAGTTCAAACCCAATAAAATAAAACGGTTCCTCAGCCCCGAACGACTGTTGCTTTACCAATAATATAAGACAAGATTTATATATAGACGATGAAGCGACAAAATTTCACACTATAGATCAAGAACACACTGGTACGGAACAGTTCCACCATACAAGGCAGAGTACCCGCAACGCTCAGTACAGTGCCACCAAGCTTGGCGCACTTTTGCCACGGCCGGCACGAGCTAGCTGGTGTGCGTGATTGCTGAAAGCCGGCAATCCCTCAATTTAGAACGAGTCTTATGGGACTTACATTTGTTTCTGTGCTGTCAGATTCGGTTTTCTTGCTTCCAGATTTGTCTCGAAGGTTTGCTAGCTTCATTGCTAACGCTAGCAGACTTGAAGGGCCAGCACCGTTTCCAAGTCCGTTCTTAAAACCAATAGCACCAACTGACGTAACCATAGCGTCCACTAGTTTCAAGAGATGCACAACTCAGCTCAAAATCTTCAAGCTACGAAGTTGAATATAAAAACAAAATATTAAAAAATGGCTTTACTAACTCATAATAATAACAAATGACTACAAAACGTGCCTGAATATTGAAGGAATGGCTGGAATTAGCCTCTGACAAGGGTTGTCTGAATATCCCCACTCTATATTCTATAGTTGACCTCACTTTTTTTTACCCCTAAATAAGTTTATTGGAAGAATTTGAAACACAGAACCTGATTTTGTATCGAATTTAAGTCTTTTAAAGGCTAGGAGTTATTAGGACTACTCTTGTTCCTGTGAGGGGGCCTTAATCTCTGCGCGGATAAGCACAGAAACATAAACTTTTACATTACGCTCATATTTCTACAATTAAAGAGAAGTGATCACCCTAAGTACCCATTTTGTAAGTTTGGTCCAAATATGTTGTTGCAAATGAATGGAGATTAGGGGATAAACCTCCCTTTAAGACTAACCTGGAGAATCATCCAGTAAAATTCAGAAATCATGGGTCTAAAAAGATGATTTTTGTGGATTCTGGTGTCCCTCTTCGAAAAAAATTCTGCTGATCTGACTTCTAATAGCCGGTTTGACCTTGCCGTATAACCTTGACTATTGTATTAGTTCATAACAACCGTTAATTTGTATGCTCACCATGTATATGCACGAATGCACCACCGCATGGCAACATGATCTTTAAGATTGTAGGGCTATGCATATAGTTTCTGGACAGTTCCAAGTCAATTAACCACCACAGAAATTTTGTAGAGCAGCATTTTCTTTGCATTTATCCCTTCCCTGGAAACTTGACCAACTACATTTATCTCAACCTTTGTAACTGATGTTACAGCTTCTTTGATTGACAACATACTCTCTGTACATGTTAGCCCAAAACTCAATTATATTAGCCCTATTTCTATTCATTTCCCTATTCATTCTCGTTTTAATATTCCATTTAAACTCAACTAATATTTAACTATCTGATTTATACTCTATAAAATTTGACAAGAAAGTGTTATTTCTCCATTGTGGTTTAAAGTTTAAAGACTATTTCCTCCCTGTATAGAAAGGCTATGTCTCCTTATTGTTTAAATATACTTTCTGACAATGGTTATTATGATTTTAAATAGGCAATATACTTGCTTCTGCAAGCAATAGAGTTTATTCTTATTATATTTTCCAAAATGGTATAGAAACTGCAAGATTATTTCTCGTTTCTGACTTGCCGATCGGCTAATCCTGCTTAGGGACATCGCTAAAGATCTGAGGGCTAATACTCTGAAAAAGATGTGTCCAAGTGAGCGTCTCAGTTATTTTTCGACGATTTGTAATTCAGTGGATATAGTTGTGTTGTTTATGTTCTGCTTTCGTTCGTATTTCCTTGCGGGTTCTATTATTTTCTGTTCTTTACTCCGCATTTAATTTTGTATTATTGCGGATTATAAATAAACTTACGTACTTACAAAACTTGATTGGCTTCAGTATCTTATTGGCATAATTGGCCTCATTGGCTTCATCTCCAATCTTTTAGATCACTTAAAAAGGGCCCTAGATCTTTGGCCACCGGTTAAAGTCTATATTCCCAAGCTGGCATCAGAATAAAAATTAAATAAAAAAATAAGTTTTACAATTGAAAGTGAGGAGGAACAATAAAACTCAAGGGGCTCCTTATATGAAGGGTTGCCCCTCTCTTGAATACCTTGCTCTTTATGATACAGTTTCTAGCATTTTAAAGAAGCCCCCTTTTCTAATGAAAAGGCTTTTGTGTTTCTGGAGCTGTTCTTAAAAAATTGGAACAAACAGTCAAACTTTAACGTAAAGAGCAAGGTAATTGGTTGAGGGGTAAACCCTTACTATACAGAATAATTTTTGTTTATTTTTATTTTTAATGATGCTCCTTACTTTCAGTTGTAATTTTTTTTTTTTTAATTTAATTTCTGAAGTAACGTCAATAAATCTGGCTCGCCATCCTTGACAAATTCCCTCTACTCACGGGAAAACTGTGGAAATTTCCAACCTGTAAAATACAGCCCCCCATAAATTCCCTCTGAGGTTGTGGAGGATTCGGTCTGAAAAATCTCCTTAGCATACTTTCTAATCGTAATGCTTTCATTTCTAATCGTTTTCCCAATCATCCTGGAAACCCCAATTCGGTGGAAATTTATCCTGGATTTCCAAACACGCAGAAAATAGCCTCAGGACAATACCCCCATAACAGTCTCCACATATAAAGAAAATGAGAAAATGAGACAAATAAAAAGAATTTCGTATAGGAATTCTGTCAAACCCCCCCACTATAAAAATTTACCCTGGATAGTTATACCCTGGGAATTTACCTCCCCAAGGAAATTCTCTTCATGGTAGTCCACCTCAAGCACAAAAAAAACTCTCAAAAATTGTCTGTATATTTCACTGTAATAAGTACTGCACGTAAACAATTAGCTAATTTTAGAAATTACAGGTGGTCATTTTACCTCTAAAATCATAGTTGTTGGATCTTTCAACTATATTGAACAGAATGCCTATCTCAAAATTCTGATCAAACAACGTTGGGAAAATGGGACCTGGGAGGGGGGTTAGTTTCCTCTCCAATCTTTTAGATCACTTAAAAATGACACTAGATCTTTTAATTTACGTTCCAACACACCCTCTCCCGATATACTAGGAGCATTATTGTGATACTAACAAAAACAACAACAAAAGCAAATAAACACACATCCGTGACATTTCTTCTGACAAAAAAAAAATGCAAATAAGACATTTTTTTATATAGGAGCTTGAAACTTCTAAAGCGTGGTTCTCTAATGCGCTGAATGTGATGGTCTGATTTTAATTAAGATTTCTTGGCTTTTGGGACACATTTCCCGCTTTTTCGAACATCAGATATATTTTGTCAGGCTCGTAGCTTTTGATGTGTAACCCTGAACTTGATAAACCTTATACATTTGTAATCAGCATAAGACGCCAATTCTTTTTATAGATCGACACATATTCGTTTGGGTAATACTAAACTCGATAAATCTCACATGTTTGCAATCAGCATAATAAGCTGATTATTTTGATGTGTCTATTGATATCGAAATTCTGTTTTTAAGGTATCGGTTACTATTGAGCCGAGTCGCTCCCTACTTACAGTTCGTCACCGCGAACTGTTTGATTACTGAGACTGCTAATGGTTGAAAAAATCGTCTTCGTCAAGTTTATTCTATTCTTATGATGTATTCAAATTCACATTTTATTCAAAAGTTTCTCCCCTAGAAAAACATGTCAATTTTTCATTTTAATGTGGAATTTTTGCAAATATGCGAGACCTAACGATTTCTTATTTTAAGATGGTCCGAGAAGTGATCGAGCAAACTATTGCCATATTTGTCTGTATTTTCATAGCCTTGGAAGTGTCCTATATACGGTGAAATTCTTATGTCTCAGAAAAGGATTTTCGATTATGAATGTTGCTTCGAAGGCGGTTAGTATTTTTATTGTATCATACATAATAAATAACATTGTAAGAAAGAGACAACGAAATACCCTCAGATCCCATCAATTGAGAGCCGGTGGGGCAAGTGAATGAAACACTGGATTTAACACTTTTTTACTCAACAATGTCAAATATGGCAATTCTGAATAACGTTCTTAAAAACCTTCCATGATATGAACAGTCAAATTACCCCACCATCCCCCCTCCACAATAGCTATATGATGCCCAGAGAACTGGCTATAGATTTGCCAGTAACCCCTGATCTCTTTGCCTAACCTAGTTATAATATCATTAACTGTATTTAATTTACTGATGGTTCACTAGCTAACCATGTCCAGGAAGGGAGTAGCAACCCTTTGTTGTTTGATTATATCTAAATAGGGGTGATTATACCTAAATAAAACATCGTTATAGCGGTACTACTATTTACATGCGCATTTATAAATTACTTAGTTATTATAATGAATTATCGTAGACTGTAAGATCATATAGTTTTTCCCAGAAAGAATTATCCATATATTTTGAACTATATGCTTTACCACCATCCCCACCTTTCTATTACATTGGTAATCTATTAATTGGGTTCCTAAATGAATGTTATGTTTGGATTCAGGATGAAATTCTTAACGTAAAGATATGAAGCTATGACATACCTGTCTTGTTAGTGAGTTATCGCAAAACTATATGAGTTTGAGATGGAAACCACTTTATATATTCCTCATTTAAGGCAGATTTATTTTTTATATAATTTCACTTTATTTAACATAAAGTTTATTTAAGCTCAGTTTCTTGTTCTTTCGTCAATATAGAGAATGTAACTGTTCAAAAAAGGTAGCTTGGCATTGCAAACCTTTTACAAAAAACATCTTAGGGTAATTATAAATTAATCCGGTCCTGGCAAGTAGCAGTATAGTTTAAAGTTTAAATATATGACTCAAATTAAGAAAACTAAAGTTTTTTTCGAAATTATTTTATGTCATTGGCTTCGGTTTTGACAATATGATTCCAGTCATTTGAGTTGAAATTTAAACCTGATCAATGTGTTGTTCTTGAGGTAGCATGGAAACACTATTCTTGTCATTTCAGTTGAAATTCAAGCCATATCAATGATTTTTATTGGGAGAGGGGGCTCTTTAATAACACTGGTGACAGTATACGAAAATTATTTTGGTGTTTTATTGTCCGAGAAGAAATAGTGGGTAAACTTTGTAAGAGGAGAGGCAAGGAGGACCTGGAGTGCTTAATAACTATGATTCCGCTATAAGAATGGGAGAAAGAGAGACTCCGCGGGTCATGTCTTTCCATAAGACATGAGTCATAGACGAAGCAATCTTGAGCTACAAAAACATTTTTTCGTGTGTTAGCGTTTCAGAACATAAAAATTTGAAGAGATTTTCTAAGTCTCAAAAATAAGTTATGTACACTTGTATCAAATAATTTGGTTCTGATATATTTTATTTTTATTCTAGACCGATGGAAATTCATAAAAAAAACTAAAGACCAAGCACTTGGGCAGTTGAAAAAAAATTGGGATTGCAATAGGCTCGTAGGGAATGCATGACGATCTGTTCAACTATAATGTGAATACCACATCCGTGAATACTGCAATGCAATCAACCGCTGAAGTCAACGAAACCCCATAAGTCATTGACAAACTTATACAAAGATTTTGAGGGAGTCTAATGATATTTTTAAGAGATTGATTTAGATGTGATATGCAATAATCACTTAAAACCATTCAAAAAGGCATGGTATAATCCATCGAATACTGAAACAGAAAGCCCACTAGGAAAAAATTTTCAGCAGTCAACACTCATGCTCATACTCATAGTGTGTTGTCTGTTAGAAGAAATGAGCTTATTGACTCATTTCTCAATGATTCAAATGCAACTTCTGAACAAATTGATTTGCATGAAATATGTCTGAATCAACCTACTCGAGATAGAAGGGGCACTCTTGTCTCAAATAATTTATCTCACAACTACTGCAGGAAGGAAACGTGAAAGAGACTTTGAAAAAAAAAAACATTAACTAATATTTTATGGATATCTACGTAAGTTTGTTTAAGATCAGCTTTCAATTATTGACAAACAGCTTCACTAAAAAAAAAAAAAAAAATGAAGTCTGAAGGAGGCGAGCCAGACTCCTACAGAGAAATTTCCCTATGAGGTCAGTAACAAAAATAAATATTTGATAATTTAAAAAAAAGTTCTATAAAATTCACAAACAATTGAAATTTCAACAAGGAGCTAGGAGACCCCCCCCCTCCCTGTGTAGTAGAATGAGCTATTCTCGGAACAAATCCTTATAACTGAACAATGGCTTCTGTTTTTCCTTCACAATTTATGTGTCAAATTTACAATAATTCAAGTTATAAAACTTATTGTGCAATTAATGTTTCCGCACATGGAAGAATCCTTAGGGAGTAGGAGCCCATTAAGGGAGAGGGAAATTTTAGTAAGACAAAAATCAGGTGACTGTACAACACCTTGTCTTTCTAACTTTTACCATTACCATTTTCTACGCTGAAAGTCTAACATATTGTACACATACTTTTAGGAGTACGTGCTGCAATGCAACCACATGCTTCTTAATGGCTGTTAAAGTGTTTGGAAAAACCTGTTACGTGCTTCTAATGGGCTGTCAAGATAGTCGCACAATTGATGTCTCTAGCCTTGGAAATTTAGATAAAATGTTTGGAAAAATCATTGTAATATCATTATTTCTAGAGTGTTTGAATTCATCAGATTTAGGATCAAGTAAAAAAGACTACAATATTGTTGGACTGTTCGATACGGAACTTTTTGGGCTAAAACATTAATCTTGTGGTATTATTTTTGAAGCAGCATTTTTATTGCTAGAAGAACATGGTAAAGAAATTGACTGTTACCATTGGAAGTTAAATACAATATGAATGAACACAATAGACGATTGTGAGGCTCTACATTGCACCATATGAAGCAAAAGCGATTAATCCTTATTATGAAAGTGGTACGGAACTGAAGACAGTTTAGGAAGAAGTGAAGGAAATGTGTAAATTTTTTTGAGTCAAGATATTATTTGTTAAATGTAATATTCCTACAGACAAAATTCTAATTGAAAAATGTGAACCTAATGTTCCACTGTTTGATTTAGAAGAATTTGACTGCCTAAGATTTTGACGGGATATATCATCGGCCTGAATATGAAGTGAGATACTATGCACAGTAGACACCTAAACAAATACATAAGAATGTTAAACTTATACGGCTTGATAAAAACTATGCTAAAGCTAAACCATTATTATGGAATCATCATTTTTGGATGTGTAATAGTGACCTTTAAACGTTGTTTTATATTATGTAAATATATAAATTTTTTCCAAATATTATTTCTTTGTTGAATATATTTAAGCAATAAACATGTTTTAGCTTACTTTACTTTTCTTTTTGCAAATAAAACGTACGCATAGGAGGGTGTGTTGTATAAGTGGACACCCCAAGCCATGTGATGTCCCATGATAGTTCCCAGACAATGGTATTCTGTGGCTCACCCGTGGCAATTTGTGATTGGTTCAGGACTTTATTTTTCATTTCAAGACAATGGAGGATATTTTTTTCAAGGTTCAGAGACACGTGAACAGTTTTTATAAGTCAGACACGCATCAACGGAATGTTTGTACAGTCCCAGACATGCAATAAGGAATTATTATTCCATAGACTCCCATAAAATATTAGTTGATGTTTTTCTTTTTTTTTTATTATTTCGAAGTCTCTTTCATGTTTCCTTCCTGCAATTAAGTTGTGACATATATCTTAAGGACCAGAGTGCCATTTCTCTCTGCAGGGGGTAGATTCTGACATTTTGCATCCATATCAATTTGTTCATAAATAGCATCTGAATCATTGAGAAATGAGTCACAAAACTCTTTTGTGCTTACAGATTACACACTAGTATGAGCTTGACTGTTGACTACTGATATATTTTGTATAATTGGGCTTGCTGTTTCAATATTCGATGGATAATATCTTGCTTTTTTTATGGATTTAGCCAATTATTGCATATCACATCTAAATCGATGACTTCAAAAATATCATTAGAGTAGCTTCGAAATCTTTGAATAAGTTCATCAATGACTTATGGGGTCTAATAGAGTTCAGCGGCTGATTGTATTGTAGTATTCACGTAGCGATATTCACAATATAGTTGAACAGATCGTCATTCATTCCCCACCCACTATAACAGTCCCAATGTTTTGAGACCTGCCCAAGTGCTTGGACTTTTGTTTACTTTTTATGAACTTGTATCGATCTAGAATAAAAATAGAATACAAACAAATGTTGGTTGTACCTCAAGTTTGTTTTCCTATGACTTGTGATCTTTGGGAAAGACATAATCCGCAGAGTCTCTCTTTCTCCCATTCTTATAGTGGAATCAATTTTATTAAGCACCCCAGCTCCCTCTTCCTCCCCTCTTAAAAAATTCACCCACTATGTCCTCTCTGACAATATAACCTTAATGAATTTGAATTGTCTTAAAATAAAAAGTTCCCATTGCAAAGTCCTGAAAACAAGTTTACCCCCTTCCTATTTCTAACTACCTTTCAATTAAATTCTCCATTTTCCCTCATTCTAATTGCCCTTATACTTTAACCATTGCTATTAAAAAGCCCCCCCCCACCCCCTCTCAACAAAACAAATCATTGATATGGCTTAATTTACAACTGAAATGACGAGAACTGTATTTCCATAATACCTCAAGAATAACTCATTAATATGGTTTAAATTTAAACTCAAATGACTGGAATTGAATGTTCAAAACTGAAGCCAATGAAATAAAATAATTTCAAAATAACTTCAGTTTTCTTATGTTGCGTCATGTGCTAATATTGTGCTACTACTTGTCAAAACGGGGTGAATTGATAATTACCCTAAACTGTGTTTCGTAAACGGTTTGCGATGTCAAGCCACCTTTTTTTGAGCAGTTATTTTCTCCATATTGGAGAAAGAACAAGAAAGTGAGTTTAAACAGGCTTTATGTTATACAAAGCAAAACTATACAAAGAATAAATCTTAATTAAATGAGGAATATATAAAGTGGTTTGCATATCAATCTGGAATATATTTGCGATAACTCAATAATAAGATAGATATGCCACAAATGTATATCCTTAGGTTCAGAGTTTCATCCAGAATCTAAACACAACATTGATTTAGGAACTTCTGGTCAATGAATTTTCAGTGGGTTTTCTCTGTTCTATAGCCATTCTCCTGATCCAAATATAATTTGCAAAAATTTCAAGTTTCTATTTTGATTAATTTATCTGTTTAAAGGTGCACAAAGAAATATTGAAAGACGTAAAAAGAGCACTATCAGGGAATTTTCTCAGTAGGGTTGGGGGTGACAAAGCACCAAGACTTTCGCTTCTTTCAGTGTGTACATGGGAGTATTTCTTGTTCTGTTTTTTATATAGGTTTTTTCAATGTCTTCTTGTTCCCCACGGAGGAAGTACTGCCCCTACCCTGGCTCTTCCCTGACGGTACCCATTTATTAATAGATTAAATAAAACAACAAGTTTTTAGCTGAAAGTAAGGAGCGACATTAAAACTTAAAACGAACAGAAATTACTTCGTATATGAAAGGGGCTGCTTCCTCATCAACGCCCCGCTCTTTACGCTAAAGTTTGACTCTTTCTCTCAACTCTGCTTTTTAAAACAGTAAAAAAACTATAGCGTAAAGAGCTGGGCGTTGATTTTGAAGCAGCCCCTTTCATATACGAAGTAATTTCTGTTCGTTTTAAGTTTTAATGTCGCTCCTTACTTTCTGCTAAAAAAAAACTTGTTTTTTTTATTTAATTTCTGAACGTTTTTGAATCAATGCATGTTTTGATTTTGGCTCTCCGCAGAGGAATGATTAACACGAAATTTGCAAGTTTTTTTTGGCTAAATGGCTTTCTCATAGTTTTGATCGAATGATTTTGAGAAAAAAGGGAACGGTGGAGGAAGCCTAGTTGCCCTGTGATTTTTTGGTTACTTAAAAAGGCAACTACAACTTTTAATTTTTACGAATGTTTTTATTAGTAAAAGATAAACGTAACTTATAAATTAGCTTACGTAACGCACTTTTATAATCTCATGTTTTTATTACATATATGAGGTGTTCACCCCCTCGTCAGTACCTCGCTCTTTACACTAAAGATTAAATTTTGTCCCACTTCATTAAGAATGACCCCTGAATCACAAAAGCCGTAGAATAAATGGTTGAAATCACTAAAAATAATTTAGCGTAAACAGCGGGGTATTAGGAGGAGGTGAGCCCCTCATATGCGTAATAATTTCTGCTCGTTTTAAACTTTAATGCTGCTCCTTACTTCCAGTTGAAAAAACTTTACATATTTATTTTTTCATTGTTTTTTTTTAATAATGCTAGAAAATCCTGCGCTCCCTTCATGGAAATTTTCTTCACCCATGACAAATTCCTCGATGAAAAGTTCCCCCAACATATCCCCCTCTTTTCAATCCCTCCCCCAACCAAAAAATCCCCCCTGAAAACGTCTGTATACTTCCCAATAACCATTACTATATGCAAGCACTGGTCAAAGTTTGTAACTTGTAGCCCCTCCCACGGGGACTGTGGGGAGTAAGTCGTCCCCAAAGACATAGTTATAAGGTGTTTTGACTACGCTGAATAAAATGGCTATCTCAGAATTTTGATACGTTGACTTTGGGAAAATATTTAGCGTGGGAGGGGGCCTAGGTGCCCTCCAATTTTTTTGGTCACTTATAAAGGGCACTAGAACTTTTCATTTCCTTTAGAATGAGCCCTCTCGCAAGATTCTAGGACCACTGGGTCGATACGATCACCCCTGGACAAAAAACAACAAAAAAACAAACAAACAAATGAACACACATCCGTGATCTGCCTTCTGGCAAAAAATACAAAATTCCACATTTTCGTAGATAGGAGCTTGAAACTTCTGCAATAGGGTTCTCTTATACACTGAATCTGATGGTGTGTTTTTCGTTAAGATCGTATGACTTTTATGGGGTATTTCCCCCTATTTTCTAAAATAAGGCAAATTTTCTCAGGCTCGTAACTTTTGATGGGTAAGACTAAACTTGATAAAAAATTATATATTTAAAATCAGCATTAAAATGCGATTCTTCTGATGTAACTATTGATATCAAAATATCCATTTTTTTAAGTTTTGGTTACTATTGAGCCGGGTCGCTCCTTACTACATTCCACACCCTAGACTCCTGAGCCTTATCGTCCAAAAAATAGGTGAGCCTAGTTAATGAAAAAAATAGTAAAATGTTCTACACTTCCCGTTTCGCACGTTTACTCGGGTTAATTTGTTTTTCTCATATTTGAAAATTCTTTTATATCCTAAAAATCATCAATTCAAGCAAGGTTTTCTTGCTTTAAAACTTTCAAAAGTGGATATGAATGTACTCTTTACATATGCAAATAGAACAGAAATGGAATCACTGAAAATTGAAAAATAAAAGGTAAATATACATTGAATATAATTTTATGAAAGAAAAAGAAATCATTGAAAAAGAAAATAAGACCTATTGTTTTTTACGATAATATTCACACTATAACTAGACAGATCAAGTCTGTTGTAATTTGATGCAGGAATTCGCTAGAAGTTAGGAGGGGGAATTGACTCCAGGTATCATTTATTTGTTTTAATTTTTATTGTCAAATTTTAATCGAAACTCCAATAATGCCCTAAATTCTCTTATTTGCAATCGAAATGCTTAGCAAGTGCTTATGGCGTCCTATTCTTTACGTATTGGATTCATATACTAACCCATAAATGAAGATTTGTCTCTATTTGTAAAGGCAAATTTCACTATGTTCACTTTTCCATATATTTCATTTAGCCATCTCCAAAAAAAGGATTGGCATAAACGAAGTAAAGATTATGATTAAGATCAGCCGCATTTTAAGAAACGCCAACTCTATTTGTGGGATATTTGTCTAATGTAACAGAATACTGCACGAAATGTCTGCCGCAAGTAGGATAAGGTGAATTCAAACAATATATATATATACATTTTTCTCACATTTAGAAATTTTATATGCATATAAAATGTATGCATATTTCTTTTATAAATGGTTCTATTGTTATCAGTTTAAACATGTAGTACTAGGGAACCAAACTTCGCTTGGTGAAGGGAATTTTAGAATTAGAAATGATATTCATTGTACCCTCCACCCTTCCGGAAACGTATACCCCCATACCCTGATATAAATAAGAAACAAATCTTTGTGTAATTTTTGTATGATCTTTTTTTAAACAAAAAAACAAAGAGGAAGGTAATTTTCTAACTCTAGGTGTCAATTTTCTTTCTCCGATTGACATCCTTGGCCTGTTTTAATCAATGCAAGGTTTTTATCCCAATGCTGTCAAGAATTATTCAGATTTTCTGGGCATTCATTATCAAACAGTATGTGGTAACGAACTGTAGTAAGGAGCGACCCGGCTCAATAGTAAACGAAACTCATGGATACATCAAAAGAATCAAATTTTTATGTTGATTTTAAATATAAAAGTTTTATCATTTTTAGTCTTATCCATCAAAATATACGAGCCTGAGGAAATTTGCCTTATTTGGAAAACAGGATGAAACACCCCCTAAAAGTAGAATCTTAACGAAAATCAGACCATCGCATTCAGCGTATCAGAGGACCCTACTGCAGAAGTTTCAAGCTCATATCTACAAAATGTGGAATTTCTTCTTTTTTTGGCCAGATCAAGGGTGTCTTTTTTTCAGGGGTGATCGTATCGACCCAGTGGTCCTAGAATGTCAAGAGTTTTTGGTAGTGAGAATGTCTCACTACCAAAAAGAGTTACCCAAAAAATTAGAGGGCAATTAGGCCCCTTGCCACGCTCATTTTTTCCCAAAGTCAACTGATCAAAATTTTGAGATAGCCATTTTGCTCCGCATATGCTATTGGGAAGTGTCCAGACGTTTTTCAGGAGGATATTTTTGGTTGGGGGGCTGAGGGGAGGGGGTTACATGGAAGAATCTTTCCCTGGAGGGATTTGTCATGGGGGAAGAGAATTTCCATGAAGCATGGATTTCTAGCAGGATATTTTAGCATTACTTAAAACAAAAAGCAATGAAAAAAATAAATCTGACTTTTTTTAAACTGAAAGTAAGGAGCAGCATTAAAACTTAAAACGTACAGAAATTATTATGCATATGAGGGGTTCATCTCCTCCTGTAATACCTTGCTGTTTATGCTAAAGTATTTTTAATACTATTTATTTTACGGCCTTTGCGATTCAGCGGTCATTCTTAAGGAATTGGGACAAAAGTTAAGCTTTAGTGTAGGGAGATAGGTATTAGCGAGGGGACAAACCCTCTCATGTACGTAATAAAAACATACAAATATAGATGTTTGTTACGTAAGTTAATTCGTAAGTTATGTATATTTATTACTAATAAAAGCGTTCGTAAAATGTTGAAAGTTATAGTTGCCTTTTTAAGTAACCTAGAAATCTGAGGGCAACTAGGCCTCCTCCCCTACCCCTTTTTTCTCCAAATCGTCCGATCAAAGCTAAGAGAAAGCCATTTAGCCAAAAAAAAAATTATACGCAAATTTCGTTTTAGTTATTCATGTGCGGAGAGCAAAAATCAAAACATGCATTAATTCAAAAACGTTCAGGAATTAAATGAAAAAAACAAGTTTTTTTTACTGAAATTAAAGAGCGACGTTAAAACTTAAAACGAACAGAAATTACTCCGTATATGAAAGGGGCTTTTCCTTCCTCACTGCCCCGCTCTTTATCCTAAAGTTTTTTTTACCGTTTTAAAAACTGAAGTTGATAGAAAGAGTCAAACTTTAGCGTAAAGATAGTTGCGTTGAAATTTCCTCCTTCGTGGAAATTTCAGTCAACGTCAAGCGCACCCCCCCCCGTCAAATCCCCCCCAAGCACATCCCTTCCAGCTAAAAAATGACTGTATACTTCCCTATAACAAATACTACATGTAAACAATGTGCAAAGTTCACAACTTGCAGCCCTTCCCCTGGGAACTGTCTTTACACCTAAAGACATAGTTATTAGATTTTTTGACTATGTTGAACTAAATGGCTATCTCAAGATTTTGATCGGGTCGCTTTGAAGAACAAACTGAGCGTGGGAGAGGGGTTATTTGACTTCCAGTTTTTTTGGTCACTCAAAAAAGGAACTAGAACTTATAATTTCCGTTAGAATAAGCCCTCTCGCGATATTCTACAACCACTGGGTCGATACAATCACCCCTGAGAAGAAAAACGAAACAAACACAAAAACAAATAGACACATATCCGTGATCATTCTTCCGGCAAAAAATAAAAATTCCACTTTTTTGCAGATAGGAGCTTAAGACCTCTTCAGTAGGGTTATCTGATACGCAAATGTCCCAACACTCTTTCTCCTACAGGGTATACCATGCCTCCTGACTCCTCGGATGTGGACCCCCTCCTGCCTTACCCACCCCGAATAAACGAATTTACCCCCTCCCACTAATAGGGTCAGATTTAGCCATAGGATATATGCCGATATTTGTTGTTGTTTTTGAAATTGGGTTTATTTGGTACTACAAACCCAATTTTGATGATTAATGAGGGCAAAAGATATTGACAAACCCATAAAATCAGCACAATTCTAAAATCCAGGGACTATTGCCATTGTCACGGTAGTGACTTTTATATTTGTAAGGAGTGCTGGATGAGTGATTTGAAAATCAGAAGAAATTATCAAAGGGGTCTAACTTTCCTTTTCTATATAGCTTCGTTGTCCCTGTTATACCGAAAAATATAGCTAAAATATAAAAATAATCCCCGAAAATATAACCAACTTCCGACTAGAATAATACTCACTCTTAGCAGGCGTATTATCCTAAAAATCCATTTGGAAGGAATTTATCCAACACCAAATTTTAACAGTAATAAAGAACCCAAAGGAGTGCGTCAAATACTAGGAATTTGACGGGTAATGACGAGCACGGCAAGGTACTTATGCAAGCAGGTTTTTCTCGTAGACATCAACAGGCCAAGACTTCTGCTTCCTCAAATAACGTCACAAAGCCCCACTTAGACAAGTGTAGTTCCGGTTGGTGAAAGCTTACTAATACTTAATATATGTCAAATATGTCGTTTTTATGCTGAATTGCATTCGAGATAATTTTGGTGCAAAATTCGCTTTTTTAAATAGATGTTATTATAGTAATTAAATTAAAAAACAAGTTTTTTTAAATGAAAGTAAAGAGCGATATTAAAGCGAACAGTAATTACTCCGTATATGAAAGGGGCTTTTCCTCCTCAACGCCCCGCTCTTTGCGCTAAAGTTTTTTACTGTTTTAAGAAGTAGAGTTAAGAGAAAGAGTCAAACTTTAGCGTAAAGAGCGAGGCGTTGAGGAGGAAAAGCCCCTTTCATATACGGAGTAATTTCTGTTCCTTTTAAGTTTTAGTATCGCTCCTTACTTTCATTTAAAAAAACTTGCCTTTTTTATTTAATTTCTGAACGTTTTTGAATTAATGCATGTTTGATTTTGGCTCTCCGCACATAAATTATTAAAATGAAATTTGCATTTTAATTCTTTTTTTTGGCTAAATGACTTTCTCTTAGTTTTGATCACATGATTTTGAGAAACAAGGGGATGGGGAAGGAGGCCTAGTTGCCCTCCAATTTTTCTGTTACTTAAAAAGGTAACTAGAACTTTTAATTTTTAACGAACGTTTTTATTAGTAAAAAATATACGTAACTTGAGAATTAACTTACGTAACAAACTTTTATATTCTTTTTTTTTTTTATTATATATATGAGGGGGTTTGTCCCCTCGTTAATACCTCGCTCTTTACACAAAATCTTAAATTTTGTCCCAATTCTTTAAGAATAATCCCTGAATCAGAAAGGCCGTAGAATAAATAGTTGAAATCACCAAAAATATTTTAGCATAAAGAGCGAGGTATTAATCTCCTAAATACCTCGCTCCTTATGCTAAAGTATTTTTAGAACTCCACATATGCGTAATAATCCATTCCTGAAAATACATTCATCTAATTCAACTAATTCTAATGATTGTGAAAACCCGCCATCCAGAACTTTACCAAAAACAGGTAAAATCAACTGAATTAAATAAAAGTTAAAAAGTCCCCAATTTACCTTTCAAGATAAAAATTTGGTAAAATTCTAGTTAAGTGACTTCTTGCTATCTCAGAAAGGGGTTAAGTTAGGAAAATGAAACTTTCGGGTATGGGTCTACAGGCTAAAGTATGTCCAGGGAAGGTATTTTGAAGTACAAATCTCCACTCCTTCTCCCTCTAGAGGGCCCTGACCTTTGATGACTTTAAAAATAGGTGTGTTATAAAAGTGAAACCTTACAAAATAGATCTTTTGCTTAAATGAAGTACAACAAAATTGTTTTCAGCTTCACAACTTTGCTCAATCCCAATTTATAAGGTTTTAAAGATATGCAAATACATTTCCTAAATTTTGAAAAAAAAAACATTGATATGGCTCAGAATTCTATTCAAATAACAGGAATTGCATTTTCAGAACTAAAGGCAGAGAAAAAGCAACTGGTAACTGAAAATTAAGGTAAAATGTTGTTTTGCCAAAATTTCAATAGGTAAAAAAGTTCAATAGTTAGACCTGTCATGTAGGCAAATTTCAGGGCCCTCTAGAGGGAGAAGGAGTGGAGATGGGAACTTTCAATTACCGAGGTGTCTTATTGGCAACCATAAACACAGTGCCTTTTGGTTTATTTTAAAGTAACATTTAGTTTTAAAGCATAATGGGCTACTTGCATAATTGTGGGGGGTTTACATGCCTAATACCTCTAAAAATATAGTTGTTAGACCATTCTACTATGTTGAACTATATAGCTGTCTCAAAATTTTGGTCGGATGCGTTCGGGAAATAAATGGGCTTCTGAGGATGGCTGCTTGCCCTCCAATCTCCTTTTACTCTTAGAAAGAGTACCAGAACATTAAATTTTGAATCAAATTAGCTCCTTCAAAACTGTCAAAGACATTTGTAGCTATAAAAGAGTGGTGCTGCCTATGATATTGTTTATATGCACTTTTGAAAACTTGCATGCGTACAGTTTTTTTTTCTTTTAATTGATACTTGTAAACGTTCCAATAAGACACCTCGGCAATGTGTCGAGAACGATTGGGGGCATTAAGTTGAAACTTTTGGGATACTATTGTTAATACTTCTGCTCTTACAATCTAAATAAATAAAAAGAGTGTAAGTTTATCCAAGTTGTCAAAAGAGAATAGATAGAATCTCTTGGGAATGATACTTATTTTATTTTTCAGATTTAAATTAAAAGTACTTAATGTTTCATTTTAATACCCTTATCTTCATTAGTTACAGTAATTGGGGTGGTATTATTAAAAGTATACCTATAGTGTCTTCTGGCTAGTTCCAAATCCCCCACAACTTACCCTTAAAGTTCTAAATTAATAATATAAGTTGTTCTTCAAATATTGCTCTGTCACCTTTTTGAAAGTCCACATGCTCATAATTTGTTTTGATTTAGTTCAACATCAGCCTAAATATTCCTTAAAAGCTTCACCTTAATACCCTTAGCTTTCGCAGTAGAAATAGTTGTAGCAGGATTAGTAGCAGTATACGCAAAGCACCTTCGGTTTCTTCAACATCCCCTTCAACACACGCTGAAAGTTTCAGCTTAATACTTAACATTAACCGTTCGTGAAGCGTTTCTAATGCATCCGCTTGACAACGTGTGTGGGCATAGTCTGTTTCGGATTAGTTCCATACAATTTCTATATATCCCAAAATTGTCTTCTTAATATCCTTAGTTGTAATAGCAGCAGTAGTTGTAGTAGCAGTAGAGTTAACCGTAGTAACCTAAGCTTTAGTGGCAGCAGTAGTAATAGAAGTTGTAAAAATAGTAACAGTAGCAGTAGTATGAGTTGGATCAGCAGCATTAGGATGCAAATATTTTCCTTTGGTTAATTCAACATCCCTCACAACAAGCCCTGTTAGTTTTAACTTCACCCTCTAAACTGTTCCTAAGATATTGCTGTTCCACTCTTTTGAAAGCCTGCATACAGAGGGCGTGTTCTGATTCAGTTTTTCTCTCCCACCACCAGCCCCCCCCCCCTCAAAAAAATCCTGAAAATTCCACCGTCATACCCGTAGGCATAGTTGTAATAGAAGTCAAAGCAGTAGTATTGATATTACTAGTAATAGTATTTAAAGGTGGTAGTACTGCTAGCAACAGCAGTATTGAGCTATTGCCTTTTGGTCAGTAGAACATCCCTCTCATAAGTTCTGGAAATTTTAACTTAATACAATTAGCCATTGCTATGAGATTGCTGAAATATGCTTTTGATAACCTGTATGTTCATATACTTCTTGAAAGTTTCAACTCAATGTTCTAAGCCGTATAAATAGTTGTAGTATGAGTAATAACAATAGTAAATGTAGCATTAACATTAGTATCAGCAGTAGTGAGAATATATTGCCTTTTGGTGAGATGATCTTCCCCTTTAAGTATTCTCTGAAAGTTCCAACTTAATACACAAATCAATTCTTGAGATACGCTATTTTGACAATGCACACAGGGTCTTTGTACATGCACACAAGGTCTTTGATTTAGTTCAAATTTCCGCTTAATAACGTAAATGGAGTAGTGTGATAGTAATAGTGGTGGTAGTTGTAGTACTATTGGTAATATTCAAACTCAGCCTTTTTGATCATCTCCCTTATCAGTTCCTTAATTTTCTAAATTAATATACTCAGTTCTTCCTGTGTTGCACCCTTTTGACAATCCGTATACACATAACGTGTTTTGTTTTAGTTCAATATTCTGATCAACATTCTCTGGAAGGCTCGCTTGAACACCCTTCATCTTCTTATAAAGTAAGGTTCAAATATGCATAACTTTCTCAATAACATATACTATGTGTAAAAAATGAACGATTTGCCTGTCCTTGTCCTGAGGACTGTGGGGAAGTTGACATCCGCAAAGACATAATTACTGGGTCTTTCAACAAGGCTGAACAAAATAGCTCTCTAAAAATTTCGATCGGATATGTTTCGGGGAAGGATAGGTTTAGGAAGGGGGCCGATTGCCCTCTATTCACGTTTCACTCTTAAAAAAGGGACTAAAACTTCCGACTTTAGCTCCATCCGACCCAAAATTTATACGATTACCACTTTCATAATGTATTTGTGTAAAATACGACGCAGGGGTGGGAGGCTGCCACCAAACACTTTGATTCTTAAAAAGCAACCTAAAACATCTGGTTTTCAATACAATAAGCTCCCTCTGGAGTTTATACGACCACACTTTTCATATAAACCTCATATATACTAGAGGAATAAATTACAACCATTGTGCTGAGGAGTGTTAGGGGGCTTGTCATCCTCAGAGACATAATTTCCAGACCTATCAACTATGCTGATCAAAATGACTATCTCAAATTTTGATTTGATGTATGATGGGAATTGATGGACGCGGGGGGGGATTATTACCCTTCAATTACTTTTTTCAATTAAAAAAGGCCCTTTCAATTTCAAATCGAGTGAGCTTTTTTTTGGAGTTCTTACGACAACAAATAGACATCTCAAAATTTTTATCAGATGTATTTTGGGAAAATACGAGACGTGGGGGGTATCCACCCTCCAATCACTTTGAATTTAGGGTACTACAACTTCTGACTACCATTCCAGTGAGTCCCCTCCGAAGATCCACCCTTTCTATAAAAACCTTATATGTCCCCAGGGCATAACTTACAACCCTTGTCCTTAGGACTTTGGGGTGTGGTCATCCCCAAAGAAAAAATTTCCAGACCTTTGAACAACGCCGAACAAAATAGCTATCTCAAAATTTTTATTGGATATGTTTGGGGAAATGGTGGGCATGGGGGGAAGGTTAGTTGCCCTCCAGTCACTTTTGAATATTGATTGGATGTGTTTGGGGAAATGGTGAGCGCAGAAGGGGGATTACTTGCCCTCCAACCACTTTTGACTATTAAAAGGGCACTTGCCCTTTGAATTTCCAATCGACTGAGCCCTTTTTGAAGTTTCTACAACCACTCTTTCGATACGAAGGGCCCTGGTCTAAAAAAAAGTGAATAAAAAAATTATGCATTATGCCCACATTGCTCTTTACTTAGGCAGCGCTATTGTTCTACCTATGAAACCTTATATGCCACAGGTCATAACCAGGTCATAATTTTGACTGGATATGTTTGAGAAAATGGTGGGCGTGGGAGGGTGGCTAGTTGCCCTCCAATCACTACTTACTATTAAAAAGGGCACTAGCCCTTTCAATTTTCAATCAAAAGAATTTTTCCAACAACAAATGACCATCTAAAAATTTCTATCAGACGTATTTCGAGAAAATCTGTGATGTGGGGGGTATCCACCCTCCCATCACTCTGAATCTCAAAAAGGGCAATTAAACTTCGGATTAGCAATCCAATAAGCCCCCACTAAAGTTTATACGATCGTCCTTTCTATATATAAACCTTATATGCCCTGAGGGCATAACTTACAACCCTTGCTCTGATAACTGTAGAAGGGAGAGTGTCATCCTCAAATACATAATTTCCGAATTCTCAACTACCTTGAATAAAATGGCTATCTCAAAATTTTGATTGGATGCGTTTGGGGAAACGGTGGGTGTGGGAGTCAGGTTAGTTGCCCTCCATTCACTTTTGACCATGTAAATGGGCACTAACCCTTTCAATTTACAATTCAGTGAGTCCTTTTTGAAGTTTCTACGACAACTTCTTCGATACAAAGTGCCCTGGTCTAAAACCAAAAAAAATAAAAATAAAAAAAATAATACATTGTACCAACATCGCTCTTTACTTAGGTAGCGCTATTGCGCTGCCTATGATAAAAGATAATGGATGTAATGGATCTAATATATATTAGTATTTGTTGTTCCCATGCAATTAACATTTTCTTTCAATTTTGATCACCTTAGAAATTGCTTTACTGCCTTATGATGCTTGTCGCCAAATAACGCTCTTTAAGTGATCTTCGTCGGCCTTATGTTTAGCCACTCAGGTTTCCTAATGTAATATTTATGACTTTTACAGTCTAGAAAAAAAAAATAGAAATAAGACAGAGGGTTTACTTGTAGAAGATAGTTTGACTAAAAATTTTTCAGTTCTTTAATTTCAGATTAAATTTCATATAAAACAGTCAATCACGTTTTGCGCTCTTTTTACTGGCTCAAGGTTTGGCATTGCAAAGACGGGTAAAAAAGGCAGGGTTATTTGGCTTCCCTTTCTGACATACTATTAACGAATATGTGATTGGAATCAGAAACGTGTTATATTATGCAAAGCCGTATCCGAGGGGGGAGGGGGGCTAGGGTGTTTGAACCTACCTCCCCCGAAACGTTTGTCTGACTCGTAAAAACGTAACAAAAATGAATATTAACATATTTTGATGGATTTTTAAGTTTGTATATCTCCCCCTCAGAAAAATCCTTTTGTAAAACCACCCCAGAAAACAAGAATCTGGATACGACCCTGGTATTACGTTACAAAAATAGACCAATGGAATTAAAGCACATTTTTACATAAAACTATAGGACAGTAGTTTTCTCTACCTCTGAGAATAAAACCAGACTTTAAATATTGAATATATAAAATTACAATTTAAGCAAATTTATGTACTTTTTACATACAATTGTCTGACGCTAATTCCCAAATATTTGAAACTGGAGGAAAGAATATAGGAAACATGTTGACACACAGGTACAATAGGACTTGTGCTCCTTTTCCAGAAAATCGTATAAATCTATGGCTGTTATAAGAATTTGGCAATATATTATGGATGTAAATAACTTATTTTGTTTTTTCAGAGGCCCCCCTAAAAAAAAATTCATTAAAGCATGTTTGCTGGTCTAGTTAGAGGACTCACGACAGATATAATCTCGTTTCTCGTCATTTCTTTTGAAATGTATCAAATCTTTATTTTCTTCATCCAATTGATAACAGAAATAGTGTCATAAATTTAAGCCCTTTTAAAAAACCTGCTGTATAATAAACAGACTCAGATATCCTTTCGATCTGTGGTATTCTTGAGTCGATAAATGTTTCAACTCTGTTCAACATTCGACGCCCATTTTCTTTCATACTTTGATCACTACCAGAATCAACCTTTTTCAAAGCAAACTGGACGTTCTGCTCATTTGTTAGCTCTTGTGCTGATCCAAGTGGGCTATGATTTTCATTCACACCTTTATCAGCATTAGAGTCGAACTTTTCCGAAGCGCACTCCACAATCAGTTGATTCAGGACTTCAAGGGCTACTTCAAGCATATCATCAGTCAATGTTGCTAAAATAAATGTTAGCACGGTAAATATTCGACCTTGGTAAATATAAAAGTGTATTTAACATAAAATGAGCCTTTCAGCTGAACTAGTTCAAAAGATAGTACGTAATATTATTTGTCAAGCTAAGGCTCATAATATTTATTCTTAAACTCAGCGCCTTCTATTGCTTGGTTTAGTCTATTTTACGATTTCTTATTTGGCTCACAAGATGCTTAGAGGATAAAGTTTTTTTCCTAAAATGTGTGACCTCCACTTTTTTCACTCTGGAAATATTTAGACAGTGGAGATTTTGATGACAGAACTTAATAGCCACGTCTTTGACATGTAGAAAGAGGTTATCGTACAAACTGAAAAGGATTGTTTTTAAGTTTTACCTCTTCTATGAATTTATTTCTTATAAAATAATGTCCTTTCAATTACCGGAAGCTATTTGAGCAAAGACAAGCTCTCAGTGTGGATAAGGGATCTTAATATATCCCTGTCTTCTAGCATGTCATTGTGCTGATCGCCATAAACTACTGCTACTACTAGTAGCAACTAACTGCGGCACCAAGCCTCCTGAAGCCAATAAAGTTTCTACGCTCCGCTTTCATCCAATTTATTCATATCTCCCCTCTTTACAACTCCCAAAAAGTTCCTTTTCTTAATTTTATCTCAGGACCTCTTCTCACCCCATTCAAGAACAACCTGCTTTTCGTTTGGCCCTAGATTGATGGCAAAGAAGGATGATCTTTGGCAATCTATCATTCTTCATACGCAAAAAATGTCTTGACTATCTTGACCTTTATCTCATTATATTCCTAGAAATCAAGATAGAAGACATTTTTCTTACATCTTATATCTTGAAAGCTGGTCCGTCAAACTGGTACCAAAAACAGTCCGTAGAACATTCCACTGAAAAATATCTAACAAATCCCTTTCCGTCTTTGAATTGCCCACATTCCAGAGCCATGCTTGACCACTATCATCGCTGCCGCTTTCAGTATTCTAATCATGGTTCGCATCCTATTATTCCAAACTTTTTTTTTACTTTGAAAAAAATACCCTCGACCTTCGCTATTTTACTTTTAACATCTTCAATGCATTCGCCATGTTTACTAATAATACTACCCAGGTAATTGAAGCTATCCGTTTCATCAATCTTCTTGTCACCCAACATCACATCTTCACCTTCAATTATTTCTAGTCTAAGTGACTTAGCCTCCTTAAAATTAATTTTCAAACCTGATTTTGTACCCTGAACTCTAAAACCATCCAAAAAAATATTTTTTTGCTAAAATATTCATTTTGGATGCTCAAATCATCAGCATAATCTACGTCTAGGAGATTTTTACCTTCCCATTCGATTCAATATTTTTCCATAGCCTTTGCCGTGTTCCTTAAGATCAAGTCCATCAAAATGACCCATACAAATTGGGATTGAACACATCGGTATATAATTCTTTATTCTATATGAAACTGGTCACTAACCACATTTTCTAATTTAAGTACAGTAATGTTATTCTCGTACAATAGAACTACGCACTTTAATGTATCTATCTGGTATAAAATACAAGAATAGAACCTTTGATAAACTCTTCTATTGGATGAATTAAATATTTGTGCATAATTATAAAACTTAGGTCTAAGGGTGTCTTATGACTCAGGCTAAATTATTAATCCAAGAGTGGAAATTTAGTCAACGCATATTCTCCGGTTCCTAAACCATACTGCTCGATTCTTAAGATTCAATCTTTACCACTCCAGTTCTAGAAACCCTAATAGCTCTAGGTAACTTGCTTCCGATAAAAATTAATCTTATTCTTGCATAGTTACCGCACTCACTCTCATCATCTTTCTTCTAAAGGGGTTTAATTAATATTCTCCTCATACTGTTAGCTGCCTTCCTTTTTCAAAAATCATATTCATAATCTTCAGTAATTTGTCTCTTACTTCAAAGCCACCACTTTTCAAAAACTCGTTTTCCTTACTGTCAGCACTTGATACCTTATTATTTTTCATCTTTTGGTACTATCTCTATCTCCTCCTCACAAACAAATCTTTGTTTACTTTCGAATTGTCCCAAACTGTTTCAATCTTTTCTATAACATTTCCTATAACTTTGTCACGATTCAACACATTTTCAAACTGTTTTGCCTATCCTTCTTTGACGCTTTCCCTATCGCTAGATGATCCTATTTTTGACTGGGACAAGTCTTAAATGTCCACTCCCTCTCAATTTTCAAGCATATCAGTATAATATTCTACTATAACACCGTCTGGCCCTGGCGGCATCTTTTAGGTCTTGGTAATTTTCTCCCTGGCCTCCACTTTAATTGACACATTGATTCTATTCTCATATAGTCTATCCCTCGACAAACCACTTGTCTTTTCTACCAATCTTAAAGTGTTTTCGCTAATATTCATAGCTGTATTTTGAGCTGTCCTTCCTAAAACAGGATCTTCTATTTTATGTCTACTATTTTCCTTAAATTATTCCACCCATCATCTGCATTGTCAAGGTTCAGACTTTCTACTTTCATATTCAACTGTTCATGGAAAGTTTCTCTCATATTCTTATCCTTGAATCTACCGACGTCATATCTTACCGGAATGTAATTAACCTTCTTAGATATCAGCTTTATATCAACTTTAGACACTACCAGATGGTGATCTTTACTTTTAACATGAATAAAAGCCCTCCAATATGTCCTAGTATCTTTTACCGATCCTGGCAGTCTTTGATTTACAATAGCTTAATCAATACAGTTAGCCACCTTACCATCATGTGAGTATCATGTTAACTCACTGGCCATTTCATTACCAAATTCTGTATTGGTTAAGCTAGATTGTCATACCAACAAAATTGCAACTGCTCTTAATCGTTGCTAACTCCCTTTCCTAATTCAATTTACCTAGGCTAGGATACCATTTATCCTTATTTCTACCAGCCTAAGCAATAAAACCTCAAAATAGAAATACCACATTTCCACCTGGGATTTTGTCTATTTTTTCTGTAGCCTTTGGCGTCGTTTTGGGAGGGGGCAAGGGGGCAGTTGCCTCCCTAATATATTGGAGAAAAAATATTATATAGCTCATGCCCCTTGACTCTCCAGATGGAGTCTTACCCCCTCAACAAAAATGCTGGAGCTACGCCCCTGCCTGTATATGTTATTAAAATTCATCTGAGTCACAACTATCTCCATCATTCGGATCTACAGGGGCATATACAGCTTTGAATGATACCTTACGCTTAATAGATCTAAAATGAGCAATAAGACTTCTATCATTAATACTAAACGCAAGCAAGACCAGAAGTTTCCTTTTTTATTGTGTTTCCAACACCCTGCCCATGCACCCCATGAGCCCCTGTGCCTCTTAAAATAAATTCTGTTCCACCGAATTTCAAGTTTCCTATCCTTCGCGCATAGGTTTCTGAAAATCCTAATAATTTCAGTCCAAAATGTCTGAATTCAACAGTCAAAATGTCGATACGATAGTCGTTTTTTAACATTGTAAGGCTCCAAGTTGCGATTTTCGTGATAATCATTGAAAAGGTTATAGCCTCAGGAAAAGAGATGGATCCCATCAGTACATGTCAGGGACTAATATATCTTCTCAAGTCTACCTGAAATGCTTGCACATGCTTAGAACCGGACAACAAAAAGTCCCTGGGATATCTAGTTGAATGGAGGATTTCAGCAATCCTGGGCCCCACCAGTGTCATTTCTTTTGTGTTCTTCTGTGAGGCATTCATTATTTAAAAATTGTGCTGCTTATTTCTGTTTCAAAAATTCTTGCTAAAGCTTTTCTATCTGAATTGCCTCTAATTTTACTATCGTAGATACATAAATAACTACCAATACAATTTTATTGTGTTGAATAAATTTTATTTTAAAAATTTTAGACAATAAAATATGTCTAATAAATATCACTTAAAACTTATCTAAATACAAAAATTAGTATTTCAAGTTCCGCAAGTCGTTAAGATTGCGTTTTCAATTTAAAGTTGAAGTGACTTATCCAGCGAAGGAAAAAAATAACAATCCAAACTTAATAACTTTCAAAATTCCAACGGCACTTGCTAACCTTTCACTGAACCCAAAAAAAGTATCATCTGAGAGTTTGTCAATCAGACTCAACATTGAATTTCCAACCCCATTTGAACCAATATCCAGCGCCAGTTGCTTTGTTTCTTTGTCACCTTTTTTTAATTTAGGAAAACTGGAACAGTCTTTGGAAATCTTACAGTAGAAATAACCATGTTTGATGCACTCTTGTTTCAAATTACCTAGCAAGAGAAAAGTAACTTTTGATAACAAATAACTGACAATCTAAAAAGTAAGTATATCTTAATGCCAAAAAATTACCCACAGTGCTAGCCGTTGGTTTGCAGAAGCTAAATTCTACGTAGAAGCTTTCAAATCTTGTCAAAATTATTACTATTACATCAGATATTTCAAACTCAGAAAATAAAACTTAGAGCGGTAAAGTGTTCTCCCAAAAGCAAAGAATTCAGTAAGAGGAACAATTCAGTTGACCGAGGAAACATAAACAGATAAACACGATTGCTTTTAAACTAAACTTACAAAAAGTTCTTTCTCAAACTATGCTCTCAAGAGGTTGAGAGCCTGGTTTAACTGGCTGCTCTCACAGCCAGGCTCTTAGAATAGGGCACCTGAGCAAACAAATGATGAAGAGCCTCAGCCATCCTATCCCTGGAAATCCCATAATTTTAAGATTATTCAAATTTCCGAGATACAATCCTATAATTCATCTGTTTTTGTCGCTTTGGAGTATTAGCCTCTTTGAAAATAAATAGAGAGCACATGTGTGTGGTTTTTCCTACAACATTCGAGTTTAGGAAATTCAGGGGGAGGGCATATCTTCCCCTACATCCCCAAAACCCTTGTGAAGGTATAAAATGCAGCAGTAGAAAAATTATCCAAATGAAGATTTTATCACAATAACGATATACTTCCGGCTGATCTAAAACAGAGACTACCCAATGACAGATACTTTTTCCGATGAAAACAACAGCTTAGATACCAATGCAGTTATGAAAACTCGATTTATTTTTGGGACACAGTCCGTCGTGGCGATGCTAGCGGCTGGAGACAGGAAACTGGCTCCATATGCAGCACTGGCTATATGCGTACTGGCTGGAAGTATGCAACAAAACAAAATTGCGTTCCCACCTATGGTGCTGTAGTACAATCTACGCGTTGGAGCGCGGGCTTGGAGGAGGCACGAAGTTTAAAGCATGATAGCAAAGCAAGATAGGAGTTTTCATAACTGTATTGGTATTTAAGCTGTGATGAAAACAAAAAAAAATAGCAACACTTTTTGCATTGACCATTTGAATGGCTCAAGAATCAATGAAACAGAAAGCGACGGCACATTGGTTTAATGGCAAACTGTCTGAACAACCACTATTTTATTTTAGCGTATAGTTTCCATTCAACTAGAAAACCACTAAGTGACTTTTGGGAACTTTACACTTGTTCAAAAGAAAAAAAAGAAAAAAACTGAAAATTTGCAATCTTAACGTATATTAAATAAAAAAACAAGTTTTTTTTAACTGAAAGTAAGGAGCGACATTAAAGTTTTTAATTGTTTTAAAAAGTAGAATTGTGGCAAAGCGTCAAACTTTAGCATAAAGAGCGAGGTATTTATCTCCTCATAAATACCTCGCTCTTTATGCTAAAGCATTTTTAGAACCCCTCATATGCTTAATAGTCTACGTTCGTTTTAAGTTTTAATGCTACTCCTTACTTTCAATTGAAAGAAGTTGTGCATGTTTATTTTTTCATTTTTTTATAGTAATACTAGAAAATCCTGCGCCCTTTTCATTAAATCTCTCTTCCCCCATGACATATTCCTCCGAGGAAAGCTCATCCCACATAGCCTCCTCCCCTCAACCCCACCCCCCAAACCTAAGAAATCCCCCTGAAAACGTTTGTACACTTCCCAATACCCATTACTGTATGTAAACACTGGTCAAAGTTTGTAACTTGCAGCCCCTCCCCCAGGGACTGTGGGGTAGTAAGTCATCTCCGAAGACATAGTTATTATGGTTTCCAACTATGCGGAACAAAATGGCTATCTCAAAATTTTCATCCGTTGACTTTGGGAAAAAATTAGCGTGAGAGGGGGCCTAGGTGCCCTCCAATTTTTGCTCACTTAAAAAGGGCACTAGAACTTTTCATTTCCGTTAGAATGAGCCCTCTCGCAATATTTTAGGACCACTTGGTCGATACGATGACCCCTGGGGAAAAGAAAAAAAAACAAATAAACACGCACCCGTGATCTGTCTTCTGGCAAAAATATAAAATTCCACATTTTTGTAGATAGGAGCTTGGAATTTTTACTATGAGGTTCTCTGATACGCTGAATGCGATGGTGTGATTTTTGTTAAGATTATATGACTTTTAGGGGGTGTTTCCCCCTATTTTCAAAAAAAAAAAAAATTTTCTCAGGCTCGTAACTTTTGATTAAAAAGACTGAATTTGATGAAACTTGTATATTTAATATCAGCATAAAAATCCTTTTCTTTTGATGTATCTTTTACCATCAAAATTCCGATTTTTAGAGTTTCGTTTACTATTTAGCCAGGTCGCTCCTTATTACAGTTCGTTACCACGAATTGTTTAATATTTACCTTGTTTAAAACGTGAGGACCTGAGCTTAATTGAATCCCATGTAGTGATTTTTTTCGGTTGATTGGGACTCAAACTGTGATTTGGGATTATTTCAATTAAGTGTCTATACTATTGATCAGAATTGGTGACATTGTACAATCAAAAATAGATGCATTCTGGTATTGAAACACAACATATCATAACATATAGTAACATAATCCGTCAAGCCTCAAAGGTTGGGTAGAAACAGCAGTGGCGTCAATTCACAAAAATTTCGAGGAGGGGGGAGGGCAAAATGTATTTTCAATATCTACAGGGGACAGATTTGTTCTTCGAAAAAAAAATAAATGAAAATATAAATAAGGGGCATTCTTCGATGAAAATAAACATATTTTTCAAACCTATGGGGCACAGGCCCCTACACCCTAAATTCATGCCAAATACCTTCAAAGGCCCTGGTTTGGGATGTTTAGGATATAGATCTACTTCTGAAGGCTTTATCCGAGCAGCATCAGAACTTGATAAGCTACGGAAAAGTCACTATTCTCCACTTCTACCATGCGTTCTTTCATATTAATAACATCTTAAAAAGCGTTAATGATTAGGAAAAAGAAAGTACTATATATTCAACACCTTCAAAGTAGAAGTTCCAAACTTTTAAATCTCTTACATTGTAGCAAATAGAAAAATTTAAGAAATTATGACTTATAGTTCCAATATCTAATGAATACACTAATACAAATTGGACGGCTTAGTATTAAAACGGATCATATTTAAATTTTGGCACATTTAAATCTATTTTCATAAAAATAACTATTACTGGATTAAACTTAAGTCCAAATTTTTATGAACTGATTTTTCAAAATTATCACTGCTTAATTAAGCATCAATTATATAATAATAAATTCCTAATTTTAGCAAGAGCTATATTTTAAACATAGCCTTTTTAAGAGCCAAGTAAAGCTATGTTTTAATAGCTGTATTTGGCTCAATTAATATCTAAACCCCTTCACCATACCTATAAAAAAAATTTAGCATTTGTCTTACCTGAAGTAGTAAAGTTTTGTGAATGGATTTGAACTTTGAGGGGTGACATCTCCTGCAAAATTGGACATAAATATATATATTAAATATTTTTCTTTTCTTGTCTTTTTATTCCACGTAGAATATGTCACGGTACTTGTATGATATACCCCCTACCACTCAAGTTGTTTATGGATTAACGCACTGTAAACCGGTTTCTTTTGCTAGTTTATTTCAGCTTGCCGTAAGAAAAGACAAAGAGAAGTGACAGAATAAATAGGAAATATAGAGTTTGGGCTATATATTTTCACATTAGGGGGAGCGGGGATAAATTATTTGCACAGTATGAAGTCATAAAACGATTCTTACTTCATAATATTAGAATAGGTGTAGCTAATACACTTTGCATGCAGACCTGCTGTGCTTTACCCCCACCCCCTTAATGTGCAAATGTATAGCCCAAATTCATTTTCAAAGTGTTATATTTTTTATCATAGTTAGGTACATTTTATTAGTATTAACCTAACTTAACTTCTTGAGCGGTAGGGGGTATATTATACAAGTACCACTGTCCCTGTTAATCAAGGTTCATATAAATCAAAGTAAGAATCTTAGCCCGAAATTTCAATACAAACAAATGAATTACGATTCCAAACATGTTCAAGAATACAACCCTAGCTTAAAATTTACAAAAGCCAACTGTCAATAAGTAAAAGTTCTTTGGGCAATTCTGCTTCAGTCGTAAGGTGAAACAAGAATTAAATAACAATAAAAATTTTCTCTCACCTCCCAGCCTGTGAAACTCAAAGGTTGACTCACCTCCTAGCGAGCAAATTCAAGAGGGGAGCCCTAGCAACCAATCTCAGAGGGAGGGGGTTGTTATTAGAGATGTAAATAGCTTCTTGTTTTTGATGTTTGTTATTAGAGATAAATTTAAATCAAATTAAGAGTTATTTCTAAGAGGTTTTAATGGAAATACTAACTTTCTTTTAGCCATGACTATGCATATTCACACCACCGCGACAATTTGGCTGACCCACCCCCTCGCGAGTAATGCCAGCGGTGCCCCCCTAAAATCCAATTCCACCGGGGGCCTAGTAACCAATTCAAATGGGACCCTAGTGAGCAATTCCAGCGGGACCCCTAACAACCATTGCAACCGGGACCCTAGCAACGAATTCCACCGAAGGATGGCAAATTTCAGCGCCAGTGCGCATCTAGAAAGAACCGATTCTCTTTTTGAGGCAACAGGAAAAGGTGATCAAAAGAGATGCTTATCCTAACCAGAATTCACTCTAACGACACGATAATAAGCGCTTAATCGATTTTTGACAATTATGACCGTGTAGAGGCGCTGAAGGACCAAGAAATGTACTTTGATGACCAAAAGATGGCGAAGTGATTGAGCAGGCTATGGGATGATGATCAGACAATTGGTAACCAAACATAACCTTTACTGTATTGGCTTGCAAACCAATCTCTACTGTAACATAAACCAAGTTGGAAGTTCGCACGCACCTATAACATGCGCAAAATCACACGTTTAACCCATACAATCAAGAAATCGCTCAATATACCCTTAACTAGTATTGTACGTGGCGATGCTTGAATATTTGGCTACGTTAATATAAGAACCACCGTGAATTAGAAACTCACTTTCTGACGCTTAAGGCACACTCCTCCCCCAATCAACACACAGAACAACTGACCTTTCCCTAAAATAGCTGAATCTCAATTATATACAACTGTATATAATTTTTTCAACTGAATCATCTACTCATTGAAGCATTAAAATAAATGGTTTTGTTGCCGTTAATTTTGTGAGACTACCCACACCTTTAGAAACGAATGTGTTACCGTACGGCATTACTGCCTCTGAAACTGGGATTCAATAAGAGTATAGTTTTTTGACAATTCTAATTCAATTGACTATCTCAGAATTTTCACAAAATAGCATTTTGGCCTTCTTTTGGCTAAGATTGTTGTTTTGCATCACAAACTGGCTGTAGAAACCGCTTTGCTGGAGGACAGACGGTTTTGCTAAAACAAATGTGTATGTTAACCGTTTATTTTTTAGAACTACCTGCACCTTTATAAACCAATGCGCCACCGTACGGCATTATTGCCTCTGAAACAGGAGGTTCAATATGCATATAGTTTTTTGGGTAATTCTAAATGAGTTGACTATCTCAGAATTTTCACGCAATAGCGTTTTGGCATTCCTTTGGCTAGAATCGTTGTTTTGCACAACAAAATGACTAAGGCGGGGCACGCAAAGTGAACCTAAATGAACCAAACTAGAATGTATTTATTTGATGTTGATATATTCCCAAGTCATAAGTCTCTAACTCTGAGAACTTGAGATAGTCAAAATGTTTCGTCATCAATGAGTGAAAATGAATGGATGGCAGCAGTAGGAATGCAGAATTTTTTACGAACAATCTCTTTTTTTGGATTTTTTTTTGTTTTGTAGGAATTATTTTCGGTTTTGGAAGGATGATTTTCATTTTTTAATAACGATTTGTGATTCGTTAGGATGAATTTTTGTTTTTTAAGAATTATCTTTGTTTTGTAAGAAGAATATTGGATGTTGTAAGAAGAACTTGTGATCTTTTTGGATGTATGTTTGTTTTGTAAGAATTATTTTTGTTTTGTAGGAAGTATTTTTTCTATTGTAACAAGTATTTTGTATTTTCAAGAAGAATCTCTTATTAATTAGGATGTATTTTTGTTTTGTAAGAATTATTTTTTGCTTCGTGAAATATTGTTTGTTTCGTAAGAAGTTTTTTTATAATAAGTAATTTGTATTTTGTAAGAACAATCTCTGATTTCTAGGATTTATTTGTATATTTTATGAACCTTTTGTTATTGTTTAGGATGTATTTTCGTTTTGTAAGAACTAGTTTGGATTTTGTGTGAAGAATTTGCAATTTCTTAGTATGTGTTATTGTTTTGTAAGAATTTTTTTATTTTATAAGAAATATTCTTTATTCTGTAAGAAGAATTTTTGACCTTTTGGGATATGTTTTTGTTTTGTAAGAATTTTTGCTTCGTTAAAGTATTTTGTATGATGTAAGAAGAATAAGTGCTTTCTTAGGATGTATTTTTTATAAGAATTATTTTTTGCTTTGTAAGAAGTATTTGTTTTTGGTTCGTAAGGACTTTTTTCTTTTGTAGGAAGAATTTGTTAGCTTTTGGGATTTATTTTTGTTTTGTAAGAATTTTTTTGTTTCGTAAGAGGTATTTTGTATGATGTAAGAAGAATCTGTGATCTCTTAGGATGTATTTTTGTTTTGTAAGAATTATTTTTTGCTTCGTAAGTAGTTTTTTTTTCGTTTTTTAACAAGTATTTTGCATTTCGTAAGAACAATCTCTAATTTTCAGGATATATTTTGTATTTTTTAAGAAGCATTTGTGATGGTTTAGGATGTATTTTCGCTTTATAAGAACTGTTTTTGCTTTGTAGGATAATTATTTGATTTCTTAGGATGTATTTTTGTAAGAATTAATTTTTGTTCTGTAGGAAGTATTTTGTATTTTCAAAGAATAATTTGTTTAATCTTTATGATGTATTTTCGTTTTGTGAGAATTATTTTTTGTTTTGTAACAAGTATTTTGTATGATGTAAGAATCTTGTATTTTGTAGGAACAATTTGTGATTGCTTAGGATGTATTTTTTTTTGTAAGAATTATTTTTTGCTTCGCAAGAAGTATTTTTGTTTAGTAGGGATAATTTGAGATTGTTTAGGGTGTATTTTTGTTTTGTAAGAATTTTTATTTGGTAAGATGAATTTGCAATTTCTTAGCATGTATTTTTGTTTTGAAAAAAATATTTTCTGTGTTGTAAGAAGAACTTTGTATTTTGTAAGAACAATCTCTGAATTCTTAGGATGTATATTGTACTTTTTAAGAAGCGTTTGTAATTGTTTAGGAAGTATTTTCATTTTGAAGGAAGTATTTTTGTTTCTTAAGAAGAATTGGGTATTTCTTAGGATATATTTTTGTTTTGTAAGAACTATTTTTTGCTTTGTAAGAAGAATTTGTGACGATTTGGGATGTATTTTGTTTGCAATAAGTATTTTATATTTTTCAATAAGAACTTCCAATATTTTAGGATTTACATTTATTTTGTAAGAATGATGTTTTGTTTTTTAAAGAGTATCTTGTATGATGTAAGAAAAGTTAGTGATTTCTTAGTAGGTATTTTTGTTTGGTAAGAATTAATTTTGTTTCGTAAAAAGTATTTTTTGTTTTGTAAGAAGTATTTTTATTTTCAAATAAAAATTTGTAATTTCTTAGAATGTATTTGTTGTTTTGTAAGAAGTAGTTTTGTTTTGTAATAAGAATTTGTGATATTTTAGGGTGTATTTTCTGTTTTGCAAGAATTATTTCTGTTTTGTAAGAAATATTTTGCATTCTGTGCGAAAAATTCATAATCTTTTAGGATTTATTTTTTTTGTAAGTATTATTTTTGTTTTGTAGAAAGTATTTTGTGTTCTGTAATAAGAATTTGTTATTTATTGGGATGTGTGTTAGAGGGTGTTACAGGGCGGTACCTCGCGTCTCACTGGCCTTAATTGCCAGGAGTCATTAGAAGATACATTATTGGTGGTGTTTCATTAAGTTTAAATGATCGACTCTAGTTTAAAAGAGTATTTTTGCAGGAAAACGCCCAAAAATGTTATAACTGTGATAATTCCTGCTAGAAGGTGCTCTGTGTCAGCCATTGAGTGTCACGCGTTGGGAATAACCATGGAACATTGTAATCTATCAATGAAGTAGTATGTTTCCACAGTTCAATTAAAAACAATGGTAATTTTTAGTTTATAAAATCATTTTTGTGGGAAAAAGGTTTAAAATCCTTAGGTGTGATAATGTACGCTAGAGGGGGGTGTTATTTGCCAGGCATAGATTAAAACAGAGGCAGCCGCATACAAAATCTTGGAATGATGGAGTTTTAAGAGGAATCGACGAGATCGGAATTGTGGAATCGGAGGGCAAAAGTGGGTAATCCAGAACTAACGCAACCGGAGGCAGACTTACAGTTGGGATCGGAGGGGGCATATTAGGAACTGGAATCGGTTGAACCGAGGTGGAAGCTAGCAGAATCAAAGGTAGAACCGTTTTAACATGGGTCAGAAGTGGGGGAAGCGAAATGAGATAGGACTTTATTTAAAAAAAAAATCCAACAACGTATTAGAAATGATGAGGGGAGTCAGAGGGACAGTATTGCTGTATAATGGTACATTCGTTTCTACAGGTACATGTAGTCCTACAAAACCAACGTCTAACTGAGATATTTTGTTTTGGCCAAACAGACTGTCCCGCGGCAAAGCTGTGTTTTCAGTCATTGTGGTGCAAAACAACGATTCTAGCCAAAAGAATGCCAAAAAGCTATTGTGTGAAATTATGATATATCAATTGTTTGAGAATTACCAAAAACATATAGGTGTAATAAGCCTCCTGTTCCAGAGGCAATAATGCCATACGGTGGCGCATTGGTTTATAAAGGTGCAGGTAGTTTTAACAAATAAACGGTTAGCATACACATTTGTTTTAGCCAAAACGTCTGTCCTCCAGCAAAGCGGCGGCACATTCGTTTCTATAGGTGCAGGTAGTACTACAAAATAACGGTTAGCACAGACATTTATTCTAGCCAGAGAGACTGTCCCACAATAAAGCGTTGATTTCAGTCATCTCGTGGTACAAAACAACAATTCTGACCAAAAGAAGACCAAAAAGCTATTGTGCGAATAATCTGAGATAGACAATTGATTTTGAATTATCTAAAATCTATCCGCATATTGAGCCTCCCGTTTCAGAGGCAGTAATGACTTACGGCGGCGCATTTGTTTCTAAAGGTGCAGGTAGTCCTGAAAATAACAGCTACATAGATATTTATTTTAGCCAAAAAGACTGCCCCAAGCAATGCGATGTTTTCAGTCATTTCGTGGTGCAAAACAGCAATTCTAGCCAAAAGAATGCCAAAAAGCTATTGTGTCAAATTCTAAGATAGTCAATTGATTTAGAATTATCGAAAATCTACACGCATATTGAGCTTCCAGTTTCAGAGGTAGTAAGGCCGTACGGTAGTGCATTGGTTTCTAAAGGTGCAGTTAGTCCTACAAAATATACGTTAAACGTATACATTTATTTTAGCCAAAAGGACTCTCCCCAGCAATGCGGTGTTTTCAGTCATTTCGTGGTGCAAAACAACAATTCTATCCAAAAGAAAGCCAAAAAGCTATTTTGTGAAAATTCTAAGATAGTCAAATGATTTGAAATCATCGAAAATTCATACGCATACTGAGCCTCCAGTTTCAGCGGCAGTAACGCCGTACAGGGGTGAATTGGCTTCTAAAGGTGCAGGTAATCCTACAAAATAATAGTAAAACATAGACATTTATTTTAAGCAAAAGTCCATCCCCCCGCAAAGCCGCATTTTCAGCCGATTTGTGGTGTAAAACCACAATTCTAGCCAAAAGAAGGCGAAAGTGCTATTGTGTAAAAATTCTACTCTGTTTGAGATAGTCAATTGATTTAGAATTATCAAAAACTATTCTCATATTGAGCCCACAGTTTCATAGGCAGCATTGTAGTACGATAGCGCAGTGCAGGTTTGGAGCTGAGTGTGGCTTAAGCTTAAAAAAGTGCGCATCTAATTCTTAGTGGATCTTTAGATAAACATAGCCAGATTTTCAAGCGTCGTCACGTACAACACTAATAAAGGGTATATGTGTGATAAGGGTATAAGTTGGAAGCAAACTTCCAACTTGGTTCATTTTTGCAGTATAGAGTGATTTGCGCGCCAATACATTAAAGGTCATGTTTCATAATCAATTGTCTGATCATCATCCCATAGCCTGCTCAATCTCTTTGCCATCTCTTGGTAATCAAAGTACATCTCTTGGTCCTTCAGCACCTCTACACTGTCATGACTGGTCAAAAATGATCAAGTTCTCTTTACCTTGTCGGTTGATTCAATTCTGGAAAAAATAAGCATCCCTTTCTATCACCTTTTTCGGTTGCCTCAAAAAGACAATCGAATCCTTCTAGACATACCCTGGAGCTGAAATATGCCATCCCCCGGTGGAATTGGCTTATAGGCCCCCGGTGGAATTGGATGATAGGTGGACCCACTTGAATCGCTCGCTAGGGGGAGCGTCAACAACCTATCGTCCCGGTCGCGTGAATCTGCATAGCCATGGCTCAAAGAAACGTAGTATCTCCATTAAAACCTCTCAGAAATAACACTTAATTTGGTCTAAACTTATTTCTAATAACAATCCCCTCTCCAGTAGTGGTTGCTAGCCCCCCCCCCCATCCCCATTGGAATCGCTCTCTAGGGGGTGGGTCAGCCATCGAGCGTCAAAGGCTGGGAATTGAGAGAAAATAATGTCAAGAAAAAAGAACAAAAAATAAAATTAAGTCACATGTCTTGTGTCCCATTTCCCTATATTTTGAGCAAAAAATGGATCGTTCTCTAAGAAAACATCTCTAAACATCCCCTAAGAAGGACTATTTTCCTATGTTTTGAAAAAGCTTATATTATCCTCAGAAATTTTCCTCTAGAAATTCTCTAAGAAGGACCCTCTAAAATACTAGGATCATATGGCTAAGAAGTGAAGAATCACTGTGTCTGGGTTTATAATACCCTTCTAAGCCTTTACTTAGCATGCAGGTGCACTTCAAATATAACCAAACTCTAGTATTGATTTTCCCCTTTGCATCTCAATTATTGCAATCGTAGGAAACGCGTAATTAATAGCTTAAACATTCTAGTAAGCGGGACATGGGAATTCTCGGCGTGTGGAATTGGTTGATTAGTAAAATCTATTTCCTGAATGATAATATTAGAAATAGATTGCTGGTCCATCTGTCTAGGGCATAGTTACATTGGATAGAGCTAACACTATCGAATCCTAATGGGGACAAAAACCTTTAGTCAATCTTTAGTTAATAAAGGCTCCCAGAGAAAAATGCTTTGAAAGAAAATGAAGTAATTTAAAATTATTTTTGAACATCCCATGTGTGCACCGCCATTACGTAACAGCCACGTGTGTGTCCTCCCCAGTTAGAAGCGAAGATGCCCCACGAGGAACTGAAGAAACAAGTCACGTGTGAATGCGTCATCTGTATAAATGCGGCATAAGTAAACATTCCCCCATTATGTAAGAACTAAGAAATCATGAAGAAAAACGCCTTGAAGAAAAAATGTCTTGGAAAACCCCTACGCAACTCATGGCCATATCCGGGTCATGGCAATATCCATAGCCACATCGGGCCTGGGGGGTCCATATCCAGATAGTCAAAGGGCAGGGGGTGCATAATAAATTTTTTCTCGGCATTATTGGAGGGAACTGCACCCCCCTTGCCACCCTGAACAACGCCCCTGTGAGCAGTTACACGGTCATACATTCATTCATAAGCAATCTTTATGTTAAAAAATAAAAATAATTTTGCAAGACAACATTTGGATGTTACCTTTTTACAAAATTTCTTAGGTAGAATGAAAGTAGGATGTATTTCATTATTGTTCAATTTAATGCAGCTGGACTCTGAAGTTTTGTTTGTATAAATACATACACTGATAGTTGAACTCGATGAATTTTTCTCATGTCCTTCACTTGAAATTGCCCTTTCTTCAGTCTGTCTCTGCAAAAGAAATCACAATTAATATTTTGTATACAATAGATTTTAAAAAAGAAAATTGGACCACTGCCGGTGAGTTTATGGACTGAAATTCATAATACACTAGTCTCGTATTATTTCAAAAGTTTTTGGGGTGAATTGAAACATGCGTCTAAAAATAAAAAATTACTGATTTTGGAGAAATTATCTATCATTTCCATATAATTCATTTTTTTGCAATTTTTAAAGAAAATGTAATTCTGAAGTCTAAAGCTTGAACTATAAACCATTTTGCGCACCCATATTTTGATTCGGCGGATTATGATTTTCAAAATGGTTTTCCTGCTTTTTAAAAATTCAAACAATTCTATTCCGTAAATAATTCTATTCCAGAAGACCTATTCCACAAATAATCTGGGGTACATTTTAATTGAAAAAAAACTTAAGTCGGTTTAAAAATCAAATACAATGATGATGAAAGTACCTGTTAAGATCTAACAAATAAAAGAAGGAATTTTTTTCCCCAATGAGAGCAAAGAACATCATTAAAACTTAAAACAAGTAGAAATTATTTCATACATGAGGGATGCTGTCCCCTCCTCGAAACACGCTATTTACGATTAAGTTTTGTAGTTCTTTGTTGAAAGTATTCATGAGAGTGGTTGGGCTTGAGCAATCGTTCTTCAAGTGTTGGGAATAATAAGTCAAATTTTAACATAAACAGTAGGTGGTTAAAAAGTGGCCCCCTCATATATTGAAGGATTTCTGTTCATTTTAAGCTTTAATATCCCCTTTAACTTTCATTTTTTAAATGTCTTTTTATATTTAATTTCTGTTCGTCAATAATACCATACCTAGAGTTACTCTAAATATGAGGAGAGGTACTGCCCGCTCAAACCCAACTCTTCAAATCACAGTTCTACTTGCGGCGATCAATACTTCAAGTCGAAATTTAGGAGCCTGAAAAATTTGTCTAATTTTTGAAAAAGGGGGGAAACACCCCTAACAAATACACCATGAGATTGAGAATGTAAGAAAAACCTACAGTCGAGCTTTCAAGCTCTTATATACATTAAACAAAAAAAAACAAGTTTTTTTAAATGAAAGTAAGGAGCGACATCAAAACTTAAAACGAACAGAAATTACTCCGTATATGAAAGGGGCTTTTCCTCCTCAACGCACCACTCTTTACGCTGAAGTTTGACTCTTTCTCTTAACTCTACTTCTTAAAACAGTAAAAAACTTTAGCGTAAAGAGCGGTGCGTTGAGGAGGAAAAGCCCCTTTCATATACGGAGTAATTTCTGTTCGTTTTAATGTCGCTCCTTACTTTCATTTAAAAAAAACTTGTTTTTTTATTTAATTTCTGGACGTTTTTTAATTAATCCATGTTTTGATCTTGGCTCTACGCACATAAATAATTAAAACAAAATTTGCATATTATTTTTTTTGGCTAAATGGATTTCTCATAGATCATAGATATGGCTTTCTCATAGATTTCTCATAGAAAATTTTGAGAAAAAAGGAGAGAGCGAGGAAGCCTAGTTACCCTCCAATTTTTTGATTACTTAAAAAGGCAACTAGAACTTTTAATTTTTTTATGAACGTTTTCATTAGTAAAAAATATACGTAATTTACGAATTAACTTACGTAACGAACTTCTATATTCGTATATTTTGCATATATGACGGAGTTCACCCCTCGTCGATACCTCGCTCTTTACACTAAACCTTAAATTCTGTCCCAATTCCTTAAGAATGACGCTTGAATCACAAAGGCCGTAGAATAAATAGTTGAAATTACTAAAAATACTTTAGCGTAAAAAGCGAGGTATTACGAGGAGGTAAACCCCTCATATGAGCAATAATTTCTGTTCGTTTTAAGTTTTAATGCTGCTAAGTTTTAGAAAAAAATTTTCATACTTATTTTTTCATTGTTTTTTAAATAATGCTAGAAAATCCTGCGCCCCCTTCATTGAAAGTCTCTTCCCCCATGAGAAGTTTTTCCATGTAAAGATCCACCCACGTAACCCCTCCCCCTCAACTCTCCCTCCCAAACAAAAAAAATCCCCCTGAAAACGTCCGTACACTTCCAAGTAACCATAACTATATGTAAACAAAGGTCAAAGTTTGTAACTTGCAACCCCTCCCACGGGGACTTCGGGGGAGTAAGTCGTCCCTAAAGACATGATTGTTGGGTTTTTGGACTATGGTGAATAAAATGGCTATCTCGGAATTTTGATGCGGTGACTTTTGGGAAAAAATGAGCGTTGGAGGGGGGCTAGGTGCCCTCCAATTTTTTTGGTCACTTAAAAAGGGCACTAGAACTTTTAATTTCCGTTATAATGAGCCCTCTCGTGACATTCTAGGACTACTCAGTCGATACGATCACCCCTGGGAAAAAAACAAAAAAAAAACAAATAAACACGCATCCGTGATCTGTCTTCTGGCAAAAAATGCGAAATTCCACATTTTTACAGATAGGAGCTTGAAACTTTTAAAATAAGGTTCTCTGATACGCTGAATCTGATGGTCTGATTTTCGTTAAGATTGTATGACTTTTAGGGGGTGTTTCCCCCTGTTTTCGAAAATGAGGCAAATTTTCTCAAGCTCTCAACTTTTAATGGGTATAACTGATCTTGATGAAACTTATATATTTAAAATCAGCAGTTAAAATGCAGTTCTTTTGATGTAACTATTGGTATCAAAATTCCATTTTTTATAGTTTCGGTTACTATTGATTTTCCGACTATGGTGAATCAAATGGCTATCTCAGAATTTTGATCCGGTGACTTTGGGGGAAAATGAGCGTGGGAGGGAACCTAGGTTCCCTCCATTTTTTTTGGGTCACTTAAAAAGGGCACTAGAACTTTTAATTTCCGTTAGAATGAGCCCTCTCGTGACATTCTAAGACCACTGGGTCGATACGATCACCTCTGGGAAAACAAAAAAACAAAAATAAACACGCATCCGTGATTTGTCTTCTGGCAAAAAATGCGAAATTCCACATTTTTGTACATAGGACCTTGAAACTTCTACGATAAGGTTGTCTGATACACTGAATCTGAAGGTGTAATTTTCGTTAAGATTGTACGACTTTTAAGGGGTGTTTTCTCCTCTTTTCTAAAATGAGGCAAATTTTCTCAGGCTCGTAACTTTTGATTGGTAAGACGAATCTTGATGAAATTTATATATTTAAAATCAGGATTAAAATGCATTTTTTTTAAGTAACTATAGGTATCAAAGTTCTATTTTTTAGAGTTTTGGTTACTATTGAGCTGGATCGCTCCTTACTACAGTTCGTTACCACGAATTCTTTGAAAAATGTGGAATTTTGCATTTTTTGTCAGAAGCAAGATCACGGATGCGTGTTTCTTTGTATGTTTTTTTTTATTATTATTATTATTTCACCAGGGGTGATCGTATCGAACCAGTGATCCTAGACGATCGAGAGCGGGCTCATTTAATTGAAAATAAAAATTCTTAGTACCGTTTTTAAGTGAGCAAAAATATTGGAGGGCAGCTACCCCCTCCCCCCATCCAACCCCTTTTTTACCCAAAATTGTCCAATCAAAACTTTGAGATGGGCTTTTTCTTCAGCATGGTCGAGAGATCTAATAACTATGTCTTTGAGGATGTCTTGACCCCGCACAGACTCCGGGGGAAGGGGTGCAAGTTATGAACTTTGCCCATTGCTAACATATAGTATTGGCTATTGGGAAGTATAAAGATATTTTGGAAAAGAGGGGGATATTTTCTAGGGGGATGCTTAAGTTGGAGGATCTTTCCATTAAGCTTAAGCTTAATTAAGTTAAGCTTAAGTCTTTCCATGGAGGAGTTTTCGTGGGGGAAGGATGGGAGGGGAACTGGATTTCCCACCATTAATTAAGAACTATCAGAAATTAAATAAAAAACAAGTTTTATTCTTAAATAATCGGTACAAAAAGTCAACCTTTAGCGTAAACAGCAAGGTACTGAGGAGGGGGCAACCCCAAATATATCTAATAGTTTCTGTTCGTTTTAAGTTTTAACATTACTCCTTACTTTCAGTTGAAAAAACTTTTCTTTTTTTATTTAAGTTAACAAACAGATACTGACAGCGTATCCAGCAAACCCAATCTATGCACTGGTGTTATGTTTCGTGTAGTATGTAAGAAAAACGGTCACACATGCTAGAGTGCAAATTTATTGTCACTAAACAGAAGCCGACCTCTGCTAGGCTATGACTAAGAAACCCCACATAATATAGTCTGATATCTTGGAATATCAATGGGAACTTCATAAACTGATCCACTTTCGTCCTTGATTTTCTTCGTGAGTGCGACATAATATGCCTGCAAGAGCATTTTATCATGGAGCAGGGCATAAACTTGTCGAATCTTTCACCTTGTCACAATGTATATGCTGTGCCTGCGAAGCAAACAAAAGATTGTGGTCGTCCTTCAGGTGGTTTAGTTATGTATGTCTGATCAAACCTAAGCTCTGACCTTTTGGATTCGAAAGATTACTACCTCGCTGTTAGAGTAGACAACATGGCTATAATTAATGTCTAGCTTCCCACTGACTACCGGGATGGCAAATCGGAACGTTGCTTCGCAATAAGTGTTTCTAAACTTTCTAAATCCCTGGGAAAAGCTCGTCAAGAAAATCTCCATTGCATTACAGTAGGTGACTTCAACTGCGGCTTGTAATTCGACGACCAAGAGACGTCAAGTCGCAGAAGTGTTTTACTCGGTATTACTCGGTATCGGCTTTCTTCTATCACTTCTTTGATCATCGAGAATAACATTTCATATGAATGTCAATCAATGCCATATACACAAGGTTTGCCTTGAGATTCAAACAAAAGAAAGATTCGGTTTCTTTTTCGATGCGACAGACTCGTCTAATCAACAGACTTATTTGCAATGACAAGAGTTTTTAAATGAGTCAGTGTATGACTATAAATGTCATACAGAAAGTAAAATGATCTGAAAGGAGGTAACATTTTTAAGCACTTTTGTTTAGCTTTGTCTGTTTAAGGGAGACTGTACGGCCCCAGTGATGATCTATGTGTCAGAGCCAAAAATGAAAAATATACATACATTCATAACTCTAGAAGTACGTCCAACTTGGAACATGTTGTAATAAGCCAATATGGTCAATATTCCTGCTGTGCTTGTTATGATAACAACTTCACGTCTGACCATCTCCCTGTCAAGTTTTAAGCGTATCTCCCGCAGACTCAGTTACCGCAAGATACGGACAGTTCCGAGTCGCATAAGAAATGGATTAAGTCACCGTATTGATCTAGGGTTAATGTTAAAATTTAATGAGTCGTGTGATGTAATCTTGGACAAAATCCGTATGTCCTATGATCTACTTTGTAAGTCTACTTGTGCAGACTCGATTGTAGGCGAGTGAAGCCAAATGTATATTGTGCCAAATTGATCCATTCTTTGCGCGTTGTCGAGCTTGTGGCTGTTCCTATTAAGCGTATTAGAAGTGGGGTGGAAATTATTGGGTGGTCAAAGAACCCAGCACTTGTAAAGCATGTGATAAGGCAAAACTTTCGGTGAAAATTTGGAGATACTGTGGTTCTCCTAGGTCTGGTGTTGTAAGATAAGATTGCAGACTAAAACACAGTTCGCGAAAGATCTTGCCAATAACAAGAGCTCAATTTAGTCAGTTTATTCTGATAAAGTTCTTAGTAATCCAAACAAGCTTTGGAAAATGGTGCTAAAATCACAGAGTAATTGCCTTAATAATATACCTGATTATGACATTTTTGAATCAAATTGGGTCGAATATTACGAAAACGTGTTCTCAGCTCCTGAAAAGTTCTTTGCACATTATTATAAGTGTGAGTTAGATTTTTTTTTCTTTTTTTTTAGCTAGTTCGTCTGATTCTTATGTTGTGGTTTCTCTAGATTGTGTAGTGAATGCTATTAACCGTCTTAAGAAAAAAAATCAAGGGGTTCAGATAATATTTCCACGTTCCATGTGAAAATATGTAGTCAATTATTTCTTCATCATATTACGCTATTATTTCAAATGATTTTCATCACCGAAATAGTTCCGTCATCTTTTTGCATTGGGGCTTTAACTCCGACCCCTAAAAAAGGTAAACCTCATGTAGAATGTTCATCTTTCGAGCCGATCACAGTTTCGACAGCTTTCTGTAAAATATTTGAACTTTGATAATTAATGAGGCCCGAAATATAGCTCAGACTCACGGTTTGGATTCCAGCTGCGTCTGGGTTGTTGCCATGCGTTGTCCTCCGTAGCATCTATTCTCGTTGATGCCGAAAAAACTGGAGAAAGTTTGGCTTTCGCGGTGTATGATGTTCAACGTGGCTTCGACTCTTTGATTCATGATTCATATGGGAAAGCGCGGTGTAAAAAAAGGAACCCTTCTTCCTTTAAAAGATATTTATGTAAATCTGAAAGCCGAACTTAAGCTCCCTCATCAGTATCCAAATCTTAAATAAAAAATAATCCTGATGTCCCGGTTAAAAAAGGGGCTCGACAAGGGTCTTTAACTTTACCTACTGTCTTAAATAATACTATAATCCGAGGGCAAGAGAGATGAACAATAACTTGTGTCCTGCGATGAATCGATGTTTCGTTAATATTATATGCGGATGATATAATTAATTCAAGTCGCACTGTTTCTCAAGTGCAGAAAGGCACTTTTTGAGATTTCAGCCTCACGCACATACACTCCACCTACATAACAGCTAATGTGCAATTATACATCCCGGTATAGAATTTTATCAAGCCTCAAATAAATCAACTCAGGTTAATGAAGCTTTTGAATTAGTGTCTTGATTAGCCATAGGGGCAAATGTGCCACCCCATAGTGTTACTGTCTTTGAAATTAGGACCTCACTTTTTAATATTTCGGCAATTCTAGATCAATTATCTCATTTATATATCTTCATTTATAAATTCTATATTTAGAGGTTGATGGGTTTTTCCCCTTGCTTGGGACAACTTTTCACACCAAAAAATGAGAGGAAACACTACCTTGCTGTGGCAAAAAAATTATACTCAAATGGGCAATAGAACTTTTAATTTTCGTTGAATGTGCCTTCTCCCGATTTTCTAGCACCATTGGTTTGATAATATCATCTCTGGGGGATAAAAACAAACGGAGAATAAATACGATTTGAAAGAGAATAGGGATTTGAAACTTCTGCAAGATTTTCTTCGGTATGCTGAGTTTGATGGTATACTTTTTAACAAAAACACTTATCCTTTCTGGGCTATTTTTCGTCCCTTTTTTAAAAATCAGGCTAATTTTCTCTGACTCATAGTTTTTTCACTTAACCTTGATATTAATAAATTTTATAAATTTAGAATCACCATAAAAAGTCAATTTTTTGTGTATATGCTATTATAAAAACTGCTCTTTTTGAGATTCCGTTGTTTGAGTTTCAATTACCACAAAGCATTCAATACTTGCACTAAGTTACCATGAACTACTTTAAAAGCGTATAACCACCGTTTGCTTTCAAATTGTATTAAAAAAAAGCACACACAATTCTTTAAATGAAAGTAGAAAGCAATATTAAAACTTAACCAAACAGACATTATTCCTATATGAGGGATTTGGCACCTCCTGAATTTCCCATTCTTTATGCTGAAGTTTCATAGTGCTTTGAAATGGTTTTACTCCAATTGATTGTGTTTGTACAGCCGTTCTTAAAAAAAAAAAAAAAATAAAGGCAAACTTTAGCGTAAAGAGCGAGGGGCTTAAAAGGAGGTAGCCGCACTAAAATACGGCATAATTTTTGATCGTTTTAAGAATTAATGTCGGTCTTTCCTTTCATTTAAAAAAAATTTTTTTTAATCTAATGTTTTTGTGGCATACCCAGAGTTACCTGGAAATGTAAGGAGATCTACCACTCCTCAAACACGACACTTAGGATCACAACTTAACTTTTTGTAACTTAATGATTCTCATTTACTGTATTTGCTTTTCCAGAAAAGTATAATTATACAAAACAAACAATGATCTCCGCAATATAAAGGGAGCTTTCACCCCATTAGGCCTAACTGAGACAATATATACAGAAGAACATATACAGAGAATATGTAAATATATGCACTTGTACAGGGTATATATACATAAATGTATGCATATAAATAGGTCAATGGTTGACAAAATAGGTCAATTGAACTTTGAAAGTAATTTCAACAAGATATTAAAATCCAAAATATTATTATTTTGGACCTTACTTTTATTAAAATAAATTTGTTTTTCCTTTGTACAGTTCCAGGGCACTAATCCACGAATTGACTTGACTAAAAGATGAAATGAATGTCAATACAACTGAGTCAAGAAAAACTACACAAAATTTACTACATTTCCGCGGGGGAATTTTCCGTGACAAGGTAGGATTTTTTCAACAGGGGGAGCACGCTTGACACCAATTGTATGTCTAAAAATCGCTTCGCCGAGCAAAGTTTGGTCCCCCGTTATTATAAAGCCAATTATTTTTTTTTCTATAATTATGATATTGAAAAAAATTCTGTTAAATGAAACCTTGAATCTCGAATTGCTGAGATTTTCAGGAATCAACTTGATTATAGGCTAAAACTTCGGTTTATTTTAATTAATGCTTTTCACTCTTCTTAACAATTATCGTTATCTTATTTTTATTTTTCTTCGATGTTTTGAAAAATTAAACGAAATTAGCCAGAATGCATATATTTTCAAAACAACGCAAATCAAACAATAGTCTTTAGAAGTTTCACGGGTGGGTTTCTGTTGGTTTTTACTCTACCTTTCTTTGAAAAACTTCTCTGTCGTAAAGTTTATATAACCGTATTTTGGTCTATAATAACCGTTCATTTTCTATGAACTGCATGATTCCTTGGAAATGAATCTTAGACTAGGTATTTTAATATACAATTTTTTGGTAATTTTAAACCGACTGTCTGTCTCAGAATTTTCAATCGATAGCAACTTAGCCCTCTTTTGGGCACAATCTTAGTCTTGTGCCACAAAACCGCAGAATCCACCACTCTGTTTAGGCACAATCTTTTTGGATACTTCAGATGCGTACTTGACCTTGAAATTTAAATTTGAATTTGGTGTCTCCTGATTTCCTTTGACTATTGAGTCGATACAATCACCCCTGGGAAATAAACGAACAAACAAATAAACGCCCATCCATGGAAAAAAATCGAATTTTCCATATTTTGTAGATGGGAGCTTAAAACCTTCATAATAGGGGTCTCCGATGGGTTGAATTTGATGGTGCCGGATCCAGGGAATTTTTTTATGTTACACAGAAATAAAAAGTCTGCAACAAAAGGGACTCGATTACTCCTTATATTAATATTACAGGTGTACTCCAGAAAATCTGCCATTAATCAATGGGAGTTAAATATTAATTTCTATCCCCCTTTCCCCAACCCCTATCTACAGTTGGCTGAAAGTTCATGAAGCTCAGAGAAATTTAGGCATAAAAGCATACTTGTAAGGCTTTTAGCACACATCCCCCACCTACACAAAGATTCACCTTCTCCATAATAGTTGATTTTGCCTATTTCCAAGCCTCAAAGTACTATTATACTTCCAAAGTATACTCAAAGTTCACTATACTTCCTTAATGAAGCTTTGGAACAAATCCTTGTATTAACCATATGTTTCGTACGGACTAACTGACTATTCAGAAACGAATACGCTATCACCATTAATGCCTCTGAAATAAGGAAACCCCAATATATAGTTTTTCGATAATTTTAAACTGATTGGCTATCTCAAAATTTTCAGCCAATAGGACTTGGCCCTCTCTGAGTCAAATTATAATCTATTTGGCTGCTTAAAAAGGACCCTATGGCCGTTAATTTCCGTTCAAATGTGCTTTCTTCCAATTTCCTGGGACCATCAGTTCGATATGAAATCCCTCAGAAAAAAAAATAAACGTATACCTGTGATCTTCCTTTTCAAAAAAATAAAGAATTCCACAGTTTTATAAATAAAAGCTTTAAGTCTCTACGATAGCGTTTTCTATACGCTGAGTTTGATGGAAAACCCCTTGCCCTTTGGGACTGTTTTCCCTCTTTTTCAAAAATGCAGCCAATATTCTTATGATCGTAGCTTCTCATTGGTAGCTTTAAACTTAGATTTTGTTTATTTGGAATTACCATAAACGGGGGATTTTTTAATATGTGCATTGCTAATCAAAGCTCCTTTTTTAAATAGTTTTGGTTACTGTTAAGCCGAGTAGCTCCTTATTTACAGTTCACTACTTGTAACTACGTGAACTATAAATAAGGTATTAGAAAAGCTAAACACGCGAGGCTCAATCAAAAGCACGTATTAGAAAAGATATGCCTCAGCAATAGTGTGTTTTACAATGAAAGGAAGGAACTTACCATAACAGTGAATAGATAAATTAATCCTATTATGATCTTGTTCAACATATTGCATGTCGGCTCAACAAGAGCGAAAAGACATCTGTGACATACCCTGCGCGGCATTGTTAACGAAGCCGTTAAACAGTTAAAAAGTTCGATTCCTCTTCTCTAACTTTCTTATTTTTGACTAACGTTACGTGTAAAATATATTACAAAGTGTCTTTTATTATGTTATCTTCTTGGAATTTTATTTGAGAAGAAACCTTCAACGATAATTAAATAAAATGTAATTATTTTTTATTTAATTTATTTTTGAATTATTAAATAATTCAACGATAAATAAAATTCCAAGAAGATAACGTAATATAAGGCACTTTGTAATATATTTTACCCGTAACGAAGGTCAAAAATACGAAAGTTAGAGAAGAGGAATCGAACTTTTAACTGTTTAACGGCTTCTCAAATATCTCTCAGACATTCAGATACAAAATCCGTGAAAAACAACAAAAGCAACATAAACACAGACGAAACCTGAGGTGATTATAGAATGTTGCTACAGGTTATTGGGGGGGGGGCACTTGTTTCCATCTGGGATTGTAGGAACGTCTAAATATATATATATATATAATTCTCCCCGTCCAATCAGCATACCTGGTATGTGCAAAGGCTGGAAGATCTTATTCGAATTCTCAATTGCTTATAATAATACCGTTGGATCAGAGCAAAACCAAAAATAAAAATTTCTCCGATTGTAGAAAGTCCTATATCAAACAGTTTGGTGTAGAACGAACTGTAAGTAAGAAGCAATAAGGCTCAATAGTAACCGAAACCAAAAAAAAGGAATTTTGATATCAATAGATATATTAAAAGAATTGGCTTATTATGCTGATTCCTAAGATTCATCAAACTTAGTGTTACCCATAAAAGGCTATGAACAGGAGAAATTTTGCCTGATTTGTGAAAAAGTATGAAAACACCCTCTAAAAGTCCGAGAATTTTCATGAAAATCAAACCATCAGATTCAGCGTAGCATAAACCCAATCGCAGAGGTTCAAGCTCCTATCTGCAGAAACTTGGAATTTTGTATTTTTTTGCCAGAAGAAAGATCACGGATGCATTTTTATTTGCTTTCTTGTTGTTGTTTTCTTCCTACTCTTTTTATTTGTCTTACTTCCTCTTTACCAACTCAATTTTGCATGTGAAGCTGTTCCGGGGGAATTATCCGGGGAAATTTTCACAGTGTTTTGATTTCCGGGAAAAAAATTCCATGGAAGGGGGGATTTCCGGTGTGATCGGAAAAAAAGATTAGAGGTTAATATCATTTTTCCAAATGAAAGCGTACTAAGGATAATTTTTCAGGCTGAATCGTCTGTGATAAATTTTAAAGAGTGGGGGGGATTTTCAGCCAGGATGGAATTGTCCCGAAGGAATTTTAAGAGTGTGTATTTTTCGTCGGAGGAGCTTTCCATGGAGGAGTTTCAGTGAGGGAAGGGAATTTTTCACAGAGGGCGAGCCAGATTTACTGGTATTATTTGAAAAGCGATGAGAAATTAGAAAAAAAAAGTTTTTTGAAATGAAAGTGAGAAACAACATTAAAGCTCAATACGATCAGAAATAATTCTGTATATGAAGCTATCACCCTCTTCATCAATACCTCGTTCTTTATGCTAAAGTTTGACTGTTTGTCCCACTTTTTTTAAAGAATGATTCTTGAAACACAAGGGCCATTCAATTAGAATAGGAAGCTTTTCAAAAAATGCTGATTACATTAGCGTGAAAAGCAAGGTATTGAGGGGGAGGGGCAACCTTTAGGGTGTATAACTTATCAAACAATCGTAAAAGCACAATGCAAAAATTTACTTGGGTCGAAAGTTTTATGAATAGTAATGACGTGATTGATATTCAGTCACACTAGTTCAACTGTCAAAATTGATTTTGACAGTTTTGGTGTTTTGTTTCTTAATTTCAATCCGCATAGGATAATTCTGGGCCACCTGAACTTCTTTTAGAAATTTTGTATTTTGAATCTTGTTTAAACCTTAATTACGTAGAAATTTTCAGTATGCATGGTAAGAGAGCCAAAGATGGCTAGTAGCCACTTCCGACCCCCCGCCTCCCACCCATTACACATGTAACTTCTATTAAAATCCCAGTTGATTGCAGTGGCTTCAATTTTGGGCCTGGGGTAGGCTGTAATTCTGTATTCTCCCCCACCTCCACTCCTAGACTTTGAAAAATACCTTTAAGGGTGTATTTTTGTTAAAAACTCTTTTTCTGGTATTTTCATTGAAAACTAAAACAACAAATTTTCTCCCACCCTAGATATTGAAAAATACATTACCCCTCTATAAACTGTCATTAATTGGTGCCACTGGAAAATTTACTTTTGCTATCTTAGAAAGTGGTCTAGTTAAGTGAATGAAACTTTCAGAGACGGGTTTAGAATCTAAATTATGCCTTGAAAAGTGTGTTTGGGCGTTTTTTTCGAATGGCATAATCGTATAGAATTTAATTCTCTTATAATTTCAAAGGCTTCTAGGAAATGCTGAATACCACTAGAATGAAAAGATCTATAGAACCAATCAAAGACATAATTGGATCTGAAATTTGCATAATGAGCTGAGATTTCAACCGGAATGGAAGGTTTAATTTTATGTTTTAAATAAAACAAGAACTGGATAATCTAACCAAATGGACGTTTAAATTCCAAAATATATTTTGTTGCTGAATCTGGGAAACTTGAACTAACTAAAAATAGAGCAATTCAGAAAGCACTTATTTTCAGACCGACACTGCAGAAAAACTTATGAGAAAGGAACACGTGTCATTGTTGTTCTTTTTTAGTGTAATGTCTGCTGCTGCAGAGCAGCTGTTGCTGCTCTGCAACTAATTCGCAACTGTTGCTCGCAACTAATCAAAACAGAAGGTAGATTTTAGCCAGATTAGCAGAGTGAAAGTGTGCTGCGCTCCAGTTCCCTTTTCTTTGCATGTCCAATAGCTAAGATCCATACAAGTGGGGGGGACAAAAGAATAGAACACGAGACCATGAGGAAGAAGATTAAGAGGAAAATTAATAGAGAAATAAGAGAAGACTAAATTAGACGATTAAGAGAAAGTAAAATATGTACTACTTACTTTAGTTAATGACAAGCGTTAAAATTAGTGTTCTCCTTTTTCAATTTTTCTAAAAACCATCGTTAATGCAACCGCGACGATTTTGCAAAGGGAGATATGTCTCCCGCGATTATTTTTAATATAAAAGATACTGATGTGGAAACTAGGTAAAGAGCTCGTTCGATCGTAATTTAAAAGTTGATTGTAATTGTGTCATTCTTAAGCTCCAACGCCGATCGAAGGGTGGGCGACTACCTTTAAAGCTTCATCTATCCCTGGGTTCCCCCTCAATATATCCAATGTTCATCCAGTATATCCACAGATTATAGATACGTTTTAATAGAAAGGTATACATAGTTGAAATCTGGGTTGAAAAAGGATTTTTAAGGGTCTGTCCAAACTTTTCAATAGACTTGCTATGCCACTCCCGTTATAAATATTAACGATACTGTTAAAACTACTAACAACTCAATAAAGCACTAAGACACCTGAGGTCAACATAGCTACGCACAATTCTCCCCCACCCCATTCTATTCAAGAGTACACTTTTTATACCCTCCTTAGAACCTCCAACTTTCGTTGAACCCTTCTTTTATTATCTCTCCCAGCCCTATTGGGGGCAACCAAAAATAACGATCCGTAAAACATTCATCCTCCGTAGAACATGGCCTCGTCATCTAAATCTTTCTTTTATTATAGACTTAGTGCAATAACATCCCATTTTCCGGACAGTTTGTTGTTTGTTGTCTGATTGGTCAACCAATCAGGTACCTGAAATTATCCTTAGACAATTCCTCAAACATTTAGAGAATAAACCTTCTTCTTCCTTCCGAAGCGTCTACGTTTCGAAACCATGCTTTACCTCTGTCATTACCGTAGCTTCGATGTAGGCGATTAGGCAATAGTTGAATCTCTTACCGCAAAAAAATAAATGCCTGGAATCCAAAATTTACCATCTATACAATCCATTAGCAGACATCCTTCCCAGAATGTGGAAGTAATTTGTAGGTCACTGTTTATAAAAAAAACTCAAGTCTCTGGAAAAAAAGTGGGTCATTGGTGAGGTTTTAACGCGCTCCAAGCGCTTCTATCTTATGAAACAATTCTACAGAGATTATTACTCCACCAGGTTTTTTTTTATCTGGTCGACGTTTTCTGTGCTTCATCTTGATCAGAGTCATTGACTTTTTAAAGAGCCATGACGCATTTGTCCATAGATATTGCTTTTTTTCTGTATTTCACTATTTAAAATGGCATCGGGTACTTGTGTATTATTCAGAACACAATCAATAAGTGAAGTTAGGTTATTTCGTGAAACAAACTACGATGCAGGTACATTTACTGAGAAAATCCAGTTTCATAGCCCCAAAGACAAAACTCAATTTATTTTACTACGCATAGTAATAGAAAATAGTGTCTGAATATGGATTTTGAAATGAAGATTTGAGATTTGCCAAAGACTGAAAAAGAAGCATTTATGTTTTCCAGGATAAGGGGTTGTTGCCCACAACGTAATAGTGCGTCAATCGACACAACATGACCTTATACTCTTACGAGAAGGGACATTGCGAGAAGGAACGCATAGTGATAGAAGATGCCTAACCTAACCTAACTTCACATTGAGTGTGTTCTGAATAATACACAAGTACCTGGCATCGAATTACTTTGGTGCATTGTTAGTTATTCCACTTCGAAGAGAAAAATCATTGTTTCTACTGATTATTCAAGCGCCATCATTTGTAATAAAAATGTTTTTGGTGGTACCGTTCAAAATACGCAAGAAAGTCTTTTGTCCAGCTTTTTTCTTTATTTTTACTTCTTGCAAAATAATTCTTTGATTTTTACTTTTATTTAAACTTTACGAATTTCATATACTCAGAATTACCATAAAAATATGATTCTTGTGACGTATATATTGTAATCCCAACTATTCTTTTTTTTAGCTTTGGTTGCTATTAGCACGAATCGCTCCTTCCTTATAGTTCATTACCACGAACTATATGTGTCATACTTCGCTAAACCTTTTCAGAATCAAACAGTTCGTGGTAACGAACTGTAAGCAAGGGCGATGAGGCTCAATAGTAACCAAAACTCTAAGAAACAGAGCCTTGGTACCAATAAGTAGCCTACATCAAAAGAATTGAATTTTTATGCTTATTCAAAATATGTAAAATTCATCAAATTTAATGTTACTCATCAAAAGTTACGAGCCTGATACAATTTAACCAGTTTTTGAAAAAGGGGAAAACGCCCCCAAAGCATCAACTAATCTTAATTAAAATGGCACCATCAAATTCAGCATACCAGAGAAACTTCCTGCAGAGGTTTCAAGCTCCTATGTGCATAAAATTTTATTCAGCATTGGTTATTGGAAAATTATATGAACAATTGGGCGAATGTCCAAAAACTAATCTTAATTAAAATGGCACCATCAAATTCAGCATACCAGAGAAACTTCCTGCAGAGGTTTCAAGCTCCTGTGTGCATAAATGTGGAACTTTGCATATTTTTTTTTACCAGAAAAAAGATCACGGATGCTTTTTTGTTTGTTTTATTTTTTGTTTATTTTCCTCAGGAGTGATCGTATCGAACAAGTGATCGCAGAAGATCCGGAGGGGGCTCATTTGATGAGAAAAGAGACCAAAAATACTAGAGGGCATATAGCACTCCTCCCATGCTTATTTTTCCCCCAAAGTTTTCCGATTTGAGATAGCCATTTTTTCAGTATAGTCAAAAAATCTAATAACTATGTCTTAGAAGATAACTCACAGTTTACACATAGCATTGGTTATTGGAAAATATGCAGATGTTTTTACCGGGATTTTTCTTGTCAAGGGGGGGTGCGTGAGAGGGTCTTTTCATGGAGGAATCTTTTCGTGGGGGAAAGGAATTTTCCACAAAGGAGGAACCGGCTTTCCCAGCACTATTTAAAAAAACGATCATAAATTAAATGAGTAAAAACAAGTTTCTTTTTCAACTGGAAATAAGTAGCAACAATAAAACTTAAAACGATCAGAAATTATTACGTATATGAAAGAGTCGCTTTCTCCTCAATACCTTGCTCTTTACGCTAAAGTTTTTGCAGAACTTTTAAAAAGAGCTTATTATTCTAATTAAACGGCCTTTGTGATTCAGGAGTCATTCTCATATAACTGGAACAAAAAATCCAACTTCAGCGCAAAGAGCGAGGTATTGAGGAGAGAGAGATCCCCCTCATATCTATTTATCTATCTACTAGCTGTTGGGGTGGCGCTTCGCGCCACCCCAACACCTAGTTGGTGGGGGCGCTTCGCGCCCCCCCCAAGCCCCCCCGCGCGCGTAAGTCGTTACGCGCCATAATAGTTACGCGCCATTGTAGTTGTGTCCCTATGTCCCACCTGTGAATATAGATATATATATATATATATATATATATATATATATATATATATATATATATATATATATATATATATATATATATATATATATATATATATATATATATATATATATATATATATATATATATATATGGTTTTAACTACGTAAAACTTGCGAATATACAACATTCTTTGCTGTCCCATTGTCTTTGCATATAAATAGATTGTCAGGTTTACCGACTCTTGAACATGCAACATATAATGGTCCATGGGAAAACAATCTGTATTCAGATCTATACCTCATGATTCTAATGATTGCCCTTGAGTTTTGTTGATGGTGATTGCTAATCGACCATTCCCTGTCCCGGTGTCCCAGTCGTCATTTATATCCCCCTGTTTCCCCCGGTGTCCCCGTTGTAGTTGTGTCCCTGTGTCCCGGTCGTCATTTATATTCCCTGTGTCCCGGTCGTCATTTGTATCCCGGTGTCCCGGTCTGTATATACATTCGTTTTTTAGTTTTGTTTTTCTCCTTTATTTTTTCCTTTTTTTTCTTTTTTAGTTTATTTAGATTTTTAGATTTTTTAGTTTTTTTATTAGTTTTTAGTTTTTTTTTCTTTTTAGTTTTTTTGTAGTTTTTACCTTCTTTTTAGTTTTGTTAGTTTTTTTTTTTACTTATGTCCTGGTCGTCATTTATACTCCCTGTGTCCCGGTGCTTTGTTGATTGCTAATCGAACATTCCTTTTGTCCTGGTCGCTTTCTCTTTGAGTGTCGTCATTTATTTTTTTCTTTTTTAGTAATTTTAGTTTTTACCTTTTTTAGTTTTTTTTAGTTTTTTAGATGAAAATTTTTTTTAGTTTTTTCCTTTTTTTCTTTTTAGTTTTTTATTGGTTTTTACCTTTATTTTAGCTTATTTTTCAGTTTTTTCCTTTTTTTTAGTTTTTTTTTATTTTTTATTTTTTTTAGTTTTTTACCTTTTTTAGTTTTTTTAGTTTTTTTTTAGTTTTTTAGCTTTTTTTAGTTTTTTTTGTAGTTTTTGCCTTTTTTTAGTTTTTTCAGTTTTTTTTAGTTTTTTATTGGTTTTTACCTTTATTTTAGCTTATTTTTCAGTTTTTTCCTTTTTTTTAGTTTTTTTTAGTTTTTAGTTTTTTTAGTTTTTTACCTTTTTTTAGTTTTTTTAGTTTTTTTAGTTTTTTAGCTTTTTTATTTTTTTTATTAGTTTTTAGTTTTTTTTGTAGTTTTTGCCTTTTTTAGTTTTTTTAGTTTTTTAGCTTTTTTATTAGTTTTTAGTTTTTTTTGTAGTTTTTGCCTTTTTTTAGTTTTTTTAGTTTTTTAGCTTTTTCATTTTTTTTATTAGTTTTTAGTTTTTTTTGTAGTTATTGCCTTTTTTTAGTTTTTTCAGTTTTGACGTCACCTGATCCAGTTTTTTCAGGTGACGTCACCTGATCCATCCACAGATCCACACACAGACAACTTATTTTTATATATATAGATATACATAAAAATAAGTTGTCTGTGTGTCTGTGTGTCGAGTGACGTCATGTTTGTGTGTCGACTGACGTCATGTTTGTCAACTGACGAAATTACAGACCGGGACATCTGGACACAAATGACGACCGGGACACCGGGACATAGGGAATATAAATGACGACCGGGACACTCAAAGAGAAAGCGACCGGGACACAAGGAATATTCGATTAGCAATCACCATCAACAAAGCACCGGGACACAAATGACGACCGGGACACAGGGAATATAAATGACGACCAGGACACTCAAAGAGAAATTACAGACCGGGACACCAGAACACAAATGACGACCGGGACAAAAATGACGACCGGGACACCGGGACACAGGGAATATAAATGACGACCGCGACACTCAAAGAGAAATTACAGACTGGGACGACCGGGACACTCAAAGAGAAAGCGACCGGGACACAAGGAATGTTCGATTAGCAATCACCATCAACAAAGCACCGGAACACAAATGACGACCGGGACACAGGGAATAAAAATGACGACCAGGACACTCAAAGAGAAATTACAGACCGGGACAACGGAACACAAATGACGACCGGGACAAAAATGACGACCGGGACACAGGGAATATAAATGACGACCGCGACACTCAAAGAGAAATTACAGACTGGGACACTAGGACACAAATGACGACCGGGACACAGGGAAACAACTACAACGGGGACGCCGGGGGGCACAGGGGGATATATAAATGACGACGGGGACACAGGGAATGTATCGATTAGCAATCACCATCAACAAAGCTCAAGGGCAATCATTAGAATAATGAGGTATAGATCTGAATACAGATTGTTTTTCCCATGGACAATTATATGTTGCATGTTCAAGAGTCGGTAAACCTGATAATCTATTTATATGCACAGACAATGGGACAGCCAAGAATGTTGTATATTCGCAAGTTTTACATAGTCAAACATATATATATATATATATATATATATATATATATATATATATATATATATATATATATATATATATATATATATATATATATATCTATATATATAAAAATAAGTTGTCTGTCTGTCTGTCTGTGGATCAGGTGACGTCATGTTTCTGTGTCGGCTGACGTCATGTAATTAGTTGTCGTCATTTTTGCTTTGGCGGTGACGTCATTAACGGTCTTTAAGACATTTGTTCACGGAAAAATGTTTAATTGTAAAATGACTGAAGAACCTACAATGGGGACGCCGTGGGCACAGGCAGGATATATAAATGACGACCGGGACACAGGGATTGTTCGAATAGAAATTACAGACCGGGACACCGGGACACAAATGACGACCGGGACACCGGGACACAGGGAATATAAATGACGACCGGGACACTCAAAGAGGAATTACAAAATGGGACACCGGGACACAAATGACGACCGGGACACAGGGAATATAAATGACGACCGGGACACAGGGACACATCATTAGAATAATGAGGTATAGATCTGAATACGGATTGTTTTTCCCATGGACAATTATATGTTGCATGTTCAAGAGTCAGTAAACCTGACAATCTATTTATATGCACAGACAATGGGACAGCGAAGAATGTTGTATATTCGCATGTTTTACGTAGTTAAAAACATATATTTATATCTATCTCTATTCACAGGTGGGACACAGGGACACAACTACAATGGCGCGTAACTAATATGGCGCGTAACGACTTTCGCGCGCGGGGGGGCTTGGGGGGGGGGGGGGGGCGCGAAGCGCCCCACCAACTAGCTAGTATATATATATATATATATATATATATATATATATATATATATATATATATATATATATATATATATATATATATATATATATATATATATATATATATATATATATATATATATATATATATATATATATATATATATATATATATATATATATATATATATATATATATATATATATATATATATATATATATATATATATATATATATATATATATATATATATATATATATATATATATATATATATATATATTCACAGGTGGGACACAGGGACACAACTACAAAGGCGCGTAACTAATATGGTGCGTAACGACTTACGCGCGCTGGGGGCTTGGGGGGACACGAAGCGCCCCCACCAACTAGGTGTTGGGGTGGCGTGAAGCGCCACCCCAACAGCTAGTAGCTGAGTTGGTAAAGCGTTATGTTCCAGGTTATAGGTCCGAGAGGTTCCAGGCTCGAACCTTGGCTTTAGCATTAATACAAAAGAAGAAAAAAAACTAAAAAAGAAAAAAAACTAAAAAACAGGCAAAAACTACTAAAAAAAATTAAAAAAGCTAAAAAACTAAAAAAAAGGTAAAAAACTAAAAACTAAAAAAGAAAAAAACTAAAAAACTAAAAAAAAGGGTAAAAACAGCAAAACAATTAAAAAGAAAAAAACTAAAAACTAATAAAAAAACTAAAAACTGAAAAAGAAAAAAAAACTTAAAAAAGGAAAAAAACCGAAAAATAAAGCAGAAAAAGAAAACTAAAAAAAAATAAAAAAAAATAAAAAAAGGTAAAAACTACAGAAAAACTAAAAAGAAAAAAGAAAAAAACTAAAAAGCTAAAAAAAAGTAAAAACCGAAAAAAAACTAAAAAGAAAAAAGGAAAAAAACAAAAAATTTATTTCATCATATACCAATTCAAAAACGAATGTATATACAGACCGGGACACAGGGAATATAAATGACGACCGGGACACTCAAAGAGAAATTACAGACTGGGACACCGGGACACAAATGACGACTGGGACGTGTGTGTCGACTGACGTCATGTTTGTGTGTCGACTGACGTCATGTTTGTCGACTATAAATGACGACAGGGACACAACTACAACGGGGACGCCGGGGGGGCACAGGGGGATATATAAATGACGATGGGGACACAAGGAATGTTTGATTGAAAGTGCAATATTTTGCAATGCTCGGAAGAGACATGCTAAATTAAGGAGAAAAACAATAAACGAATACAACTTTATGGAGAGGATTTGCCGTCCTAATCAGGCACAGGAAGGCGTTTCTTGGAGTAGTCGCCGTTCAGAGCCTTTGGCTAAGTCCAATTTTTTTCTGTTACATGAATGAAACATTCAAGAATGAATTTACGGCATCCGAAGCAATTTCAGATTCCTTTCAGGGAAAATGTCAGTGTCCTGAATGAGAACGGGTGGGATTCGGTACATGAATACACCCTAAGCGGAATTTATAAATTGAAAATATCGTATGCATAAAAACGTAATATTCACTGGTAGATTTGAGTAACTGTAACTATGACACAAAATTGGGCATGTTGAATTATATTTAATCAATATAATATACCATCTGTCCTATAAATTGACACGTAGCCAAAAATGTCAAATTCAATGAAATGTGTTTTTCTGGATCTGTCTTCTTGTGGTTTTTTGGCAAGCTGATTTGACTGATTAAGCCCGTTTATTTAGATTCGACTGGCCAATGCTCCTTATAAGTTTTTAAGCCCTTTAAAAAAAGTTTGTTATTGTAATCAAATGGTCCTTGTGTTTCAGGAGTCTTTTTTCTAAGAATCGGGACAAAAGGGTCTAATTTTTGGGTAAAGACCGGGAGAATAAGGAGGAGGTAGCACCCATACTTACGGAACAATTTCTGTTCGTTTTAAGTTTTAACGTTCCTCAAAAACTTGTTTTTTATTAAATTTCTGATCGTTTTCCAAATAACACCAGGAAAACCATGTGCCTGTCCATGGAAATACTACCAAGGAAAATTCCGCCATCAAAATTTCTCCCACACAAAATGATCCCTCCCCCCTAAAAATCACCCCCGGACAATTCCATTCTCGCTAAAAATTCTCTGAAAAATATTTCTTGCTCACGATTCCGCCTGAAAAATTCTCGATAGCAAACTCTAATTCGAAAAAAATACCTGCTTTTTAATCTGATTTATGATTGTTTTTCAATTCATACCAGAAATCCCTCCCACGTGGAACATTTCTCCCAGACCCCCCTCTTCCTTCCAATAGAATTTTCTCCCGCAGAAAATTTTACCATATACCTGGTGATAATTCCCCATTAAAAATTTTCCCGCGGAAAATCCCCCTTCACAAGAAAATTCCCTAGAGAAACCTGATACCACCAAAAATTTCCCCAGGACAATTTGCCCATAAAATCTCCACGTAAAATTGGGTCGCCAAAGAGAAAGTAAGACAAATCAAACTAATTTTATATAAAAATTCTGACATGTTCCCCCAGTATAAAATTTCCCCTTGAAAACTCACCCCCAGAAACTTCCTACCAACGGAAAATTTTCCCCGTGGAAAATACCCTGGCAGTAAATCCCTCCCCCAAAAAATGTCTGCACTCTTTTGAATAACAAATACTACATGTAAAGAATAGCCAAACTTACAACCTGCAGCCATTTCTCCGGGGGCTGTGGGGGGCTATGTCAGCCTCAAAGACGTAGTTATTGGACCTTCAAACTATACTCAACAAAATGGCAAAATCTCCAAATTTTTATCGGTCAATTATGGGTAAAAAAGAGAAGTGGGAGGGGTAGTTTCCCTCCAATATTTTTGGTCACTAAAAAGGGCACTAAAACTTTTAATTTCCTTTTAAATAAATTCTCCCAATCTTCTAGCTCCATTGGTTCGGTAGGATCACCCCTGGGAAGAAAAAAAAAAACAAGAGCAAACAAATAAAAACGCATCCGCGATCTTTCTTCTGGCAAAAAAAAAATAAAATTCCACATTTTTGTAAATGATAGCTTAAAACCTCTACATCAGGATTCTCTGATATGCTTTCTCAGACGGTACGATTTTAAATAGGCTTCCATTGGGGGAAGTTTTCCTCTTTTTCGAAATAAGGAGAATTTTCTCAGGCTCATAACTTTTGATGAGTTGCATTAAACTTAATACTCCTTTCATATTTTGAATCAGCATGAAAGCAAAATTCTTTCGATGTATTCGATATGAGTGGGCCGAGTCACTCCTTACTTACAGTTCTTTATCACGAACTGTCTAACTACAGCCTGTGATTTCGTTTTATCTATTGTCCCTGGTAATATTTTTATGTTCGCATTTTATTTATAGACCTCAAGTCTGTTTAAAGAGATTTTAAACTTTAGGAAGGATTTGACTTTAAAAATAAATTATTAACTATTACATCTTTAGTTACCTAAGCACTACTATGCTAGGGTAGTATTTAAACAGCTGTGTCTTTCGTTTTTCTATCCAAATTTTTCTTACCGGGGCTTACTATATCAAAAGAATGGTCGTAGTGACTTAATTAGGGGCTCTATTTGAAGGAAAATATCGAGTTCTGTGAACCTTAATGACCAAACCACGCCAAGGGATACGGGATTGGCGTGGGATCCCGTATCCCACGCCAAGGGTGGGATACGGGATATCAACTGTGTAAAAAGTGAGCCATATTAAAACTAAGCATTTAAATACTGGAGTAGAACCTAAAAAGTTCCGTTTCTTAATTTTTACTTTGGTAGAGTTTTGAAGTAAAATTTTGGGTTCTATGAGCCTTAGGAAGGTTTTTATCAACCGTTGGCACGGCCAAGTGCTTACTTCAGCGAAGTTCAACCAGGACCCTGGTTGAACTTCCCTGAAGAAACGATGCTGGGACAGTTTCAATATTTTTGTTTTAGTTTTGATTGTTGTATGTCATTGTATGTCCCTCTTCTTTTATATATTTATGTTTTGAAGAGGACGGCCCTTGAACATTGGGTCGAAACATTCATTCAGACATAAAATTCCACTGTCTTGCGAAAAGAATTTTCTATTGTTCTTGTTGTTGTTGATGTTTAATAATAAGACGAAAATATTTTTTTAATGACAATCATTGCACAAGGTCATTTGACTACAAAGCCATTGACTATAAAAATGACTATTACTTAAAAGCACTGGTTTGTGCAAAATGTTTTTATAGACCTGAAACATACGGCAAAAGAATGTTGATGAAGAATCTAGATTTTCTATAAACTTCTAAGAATGAAAAAGGATGTAAAGAAATCTTTCGAACAAAAAAAAAAATGATCTTCTAAGTATCTAGAAAACAAATAAGATAAAGCAAACTTCAAGTTTCGATCCATTAAACGTCAGATTTTATTTTAAGTTGAACGAATTTAGGTATTATATAAAATCAAGTATCCGAGAAAAAACAAGATTTGATATTCATACCACAGAGTCTGAGCGAGTTATTATGAACAAGGGGTTGTGTGTTTTCTCAACACACATAGGTCTATTTCTCAAGTTTCCGAAGGTATTTGATATGGTCAACCACTCTGTCCTTTTTTCTAAACTATTTTTATTTGGAGTGCATAGAGTCCCACTAGAACAGTTAACTTCTTCCTCTTATACTTCTTTCTCTATTTAACTTATATCAACACGGTCCAACACGGCTCTGCGATTGGACCTCTTTTGTTTTTCAATTATATATTACTTATTTTTTTCAATGGTCTTCATCCCCATGTGCGCCCTGTTTTTTTTTTTTTTTTGCTGACGACAGTATCTTTTTCAGTGCCGCAGTAGACCTACCATCTGCCACTTCCGTAGCTCAAGGTATTCTTGATGAAGTGTGAAGGAGTGGCATTGGTCAAATGGCACGGCTCTTAACAGCCGTAAGAGTACCATTGTAAATTTCAGGACCATTTATCCTATTTGTGACGTACAGTAAACAATCACCATGACTTATGAGAACAATATATTACCACAAGCTACAACGATGAAATTTCTCGGTTTGTTTCTTAAGTGTTTTCTTTCTTTTGAACCCCATACTACTCGCACCCGTTCCCTCCCTCCTCCGTCAGTCTTCGATGGTATTGGTTTTGGTATCGGGATGATGGCTACTTTTCTTCTTCCGCTTCTTCTGACCCATACAGTTATACCTATATAGCTCTTCTGGATCGTACCGTAGGTAGGATTAATCTTTATTTAGCACATTTTGCATTTTTACATTTCCAACGTGTCTAGAACAGTTTGTTTTTTTCACAAATAGTCTCAGGTAGGTAATCTTCTTTTTGCACAGCTCTTCTCTCAGATTTACTTTACCTAAACGATCATCAACAGCAGCTCAGAGGTCCCCTGTTTATCAATCTATTCTACTATGAACCACATCTCTTTTGGTATCCCTCTGTTTCTCTGTACAAAGACATTTTCTCTGCGGCTCTTTCCGTAGTTTTAGTCCAATAATCGTTTGGCCTCCTTTGCTTATTTCCCCCCTCTTTCTTTAATCCTATCCCAACTGATGTATCATTCTCCTCTTATATTAAAATTATTCTCAGGAAACTTCCTAACTGTTAAATTCCTTTTTGCTACATATTCTAATACCAACTTGGTCTTTTCTTTTTTTACTTTCTTGGTCTCTGTTTATTGCTATTATTATTATTACCACTATCTGTTATTTTTTTTTACTATATTCCAATCCATTTTCTGCTTTATCTTTATTTTGTAGGTATTCTGTGATTTAGCGTATTTTCAATGGTTGGATCAGTGTTTTATTATTGTAATGTGTGACCCACAACAAATAAAGCTTTCGTGGGCCAAATAACTGTTTCATGTTTATAACAGTATTTTAGTATAAATAAAAAGATTGATTGATCGAACTTGAGTACATATAAAATCAAATGGGATTACTTTCTCTAACAAGTCCAGGGTTGCCACAGGATAAACATATAAATCGCTAGATTCTTGACAGAAAAATCCCTAAATCAACAAAAAAATTACTAGATTCTTGAGAAAAATCACTAAATTACCAAGAAAATTACTAAAATTTAATTAGCTAATTTAACAGACATCGTGCTTTCGCATATAAAAATGCCCAGGTTTAGTAGCTATTTAGGCCTTTAACCCTGTTTTTATCGATTTTATTGACTTGTTTCTTTCTTATGTTGAACACAGGGCGCCGATGGGGAAGTGTTGCAATTATCCTTCATGGTTTTGAAAATATCTTTATCTTGGTGTTTCGTTTTTCTGTAAGCAAATAATCTTGATTATTTTAAAAGAGAATTCCCTCTACATTATGAAAAACACCTTTTTTGTGGTTTAACCGAAATATTTACTTTACTTTTTAGAAATTTTGTTTATGTGTTTGAAATCCCTTTTTGTCTATATATTTAGAAATAATTTTCTTTTTGTTCTATAGTTGAAGAAGGATAATTACTGGAACAACAACGGAGATTTGGAAAAATATAAACAAAACTGATAAGAAGAAGATCATATACTTACCTTTGAGTCCCAGTTTTATCACAAAAATTAACAAAAGAATAAAAATAAAAAAATTAAAGTTACTTTTAAAACTCAAAATAAATGTAAGATCTTTAGTAAACAGGCAAATATAGAATTCCAAAGAAACATACAAAGTGGTGTTAATAGAACTCTTTGTTGTTGTGGAAAATACTAGGTGGGTAAAAAGCAAAAAAAAATTGGAAAATAAACTCCAACAGCATAAAATTATAATATATTATTCCTTAAAAAGCAATTAAAATAATCGTGTCGTGCAATTGCAAAGATTTCTGAAATTATAGAAATTAAACAAAACAAATTATGTATGATTACAATTATATATATTATACAAATTATAATTATATATACAAATTGTGTTAGTATAGGAGGCAATGCAAACATTGATTACATTCAAATTAGTTTGATATATAAAATAAAAACATGTTAAAATTTTATATATATTTAATAGTAAAGAAGGGCAATAAATTTTTCAGATTCAGATTCATATAAGTTTGAGTTTAAAATGTGAGTATAAAAACCTTATTGACAAAGTCAATAAGCGTGCTTACCAACGCAGAATTTATCAAACACAATAGTTTCTTGATTTGTAGGTTTTTTTTTTATTAATTTAACCTTAGGCAATACATAAAATCACTAGGAATAGTGGCAAGTCACTTGATATGGAAACGCTGAATAAATCCCTTTGAATTTAGGACTTCTGGGACACATTGTTTTAAATAGATAGCGCTGAAGTCGATGTCAATACAATATTCTTAATGAATACTTATAATGATTGAAAAAAAAGAAACAAGTTTTTTTCAATTGAAAGTAAGGAGCGACATTAAAACTTAAAACGAACAAAAATTATTCCGTACATTAAGGGGGCTGCCTCCTCCTCAATCCCTCTCTCTTTATGCTACAAGTTCTTTAGTAGTAATTTTAAAAAAGCTTCTTATTCTAATTAAACAGCCTTTGTGTTTCAGAAGTCGTTTTTAAAGAATCGAGAAAAAAAGTATAATTTTTGCGTAAAAAGCGATATATTGAGGAGGGGGCAACCCCATAATATACAGAATAATTTCTGTTCATTTTGAGTTTTAATGTCGCTCCTTACTTTAAGTTGAAAAAACTTGTTTCCTTTTTATTTAATCATAAGCTATGGAAACACTGAACAATGTATACAAAATCTGAGCAATCATTAAAAATGAAACAAAATGATCAGTAAATTGAAAATTCGGCAACAGGGAAAGATTGCAGTGTCTTAATGACTTTGGTTAGACGGGGGGCCGGAAAAGGGTGTTTGGAACGATTGCGCCCAATCGGGCCCCAGGTTTAAAAGGGCCCCGCGCCACAATAAAAATGAAAAATTGATTTTCAAGATTGAGAAATGTTTTTAACATTTCTGTTGCTTCTAGAGAGGATCATTTTCAAGGCTAAAACCAAAAAGAAAAACCTATGTCATAACACTAATAAATCAGGATAGACTAAATAGTTTAGCAATCATGTAGAATGAAAGTGAAGACACCAGGAAAAAAATAAATAAAAAAAAAGTTTTTTTTAGGTGGAAGTAAGGAGCAGCATTAGAACCTAAAACGAAGAGAAATTATTACGTATGTAAGGGGGTTCGTCTCCTCCATTATACCTCACTCTTTACGCTAAAAGTATTTTTAGTAATCTCAACTATTTGTTCTACGGCCTTTGTGATTCAGGCGTCATTCTTAAAGAATTGGGACCAAACTGAAGCTTTAGTGTGAGGAGCGAGGTATTAAAGAGGGGGCAAACCCCCTCATATACGTAAAAAATACGAATAAATATACGAATAAAGAACTTAGTTACGATAGTTAATTTGTAAGTTACATATATTTTTTACTAATAAGAACGTTCGTAAAAAAAAAAAAATTCTAGTTGCCTTTTTAAGTAACCCAAAAATTGGGGTGCAACTAGGCCTCCTCCCCCATCCCTTTTTTCTTAAAAATCGTCCAATCAAAACTAAGACAAAGCCATTTAGCCAACAAAAATTAATATGCTAATTCCGTTTTAATTATTCATGTGCGGAGAGCCATTCAAAAACGTTCAGAAATTAAATATAAAAAAAAAGTTTTTTTTAACTGAAAGTGAAGAGCGACATTAAAACTTAAAACGAACAGAAATTACTCCGTGTATGAAAGGAGCTGTTCCCTCCTCAACGCCCCACTCTTTACGCTAAAGTGTCTTACTGTTTAAAAAAGTGGAGTTGAGAGAAAGAGTCAAACTTTAGTGTAAAGAACGGGGAGTTGAGGAGGGAAGAGCCCCTTTCATGCACGGAGTAATTTCTGTTCGTTTTAAGTTTTAATGTCGCTCCTTACTTTCAGTTAAAAACTTGTTTTTTTTTTTATTTGATATATAGAGCCGAAATATTCTTGAGGTTTAAACAAATCTGACTGTCTTAGGCAAATTCCCTGTTGTTTTGTTTGTTGCTGTTTTTATGATAGAAAGGCAGTGTGGGCTTTGTCGCTATCCATTTATATTTTAAGACATTGCTTTTCATTTATTCAGTGTCTTTCTGATCCTCGAGGCTTGCAAAACTCTGACAAAGATGAACATAAGAATATCTTTTAAACAAATGATTTTATTTCTTGAACATAAACTAGGATAAGAAATATTCTTTATTGTTGGATAAAATATAGTAGAAACGAAGGGCAAGAAAAATCGGGAGGGTACTTGGACTTCTCGCTTCCATCTTGCATAATGGGAATGGGAAGCTTTTTCAGAGGGACTTCTCACAGCTTTGGTAAGGGGAATGTAGACGAAATCCACAAACAACCCTGGCAGGAAGTTGGGCTAACAGACGAATGCAAAAGGTTTTTAAGTACTTAAAAAAGCCTTATTGTTCTAACTAACTGAGTTTTGTTTTAAGGAGTCGTTCTTGAAGAACTGGGACAAAAAAAGTCAGACTTTGGTGTAAAGAGCGAAGCATTGAGGAGGGACAAACCCCCTCATATACGTAAGTTTCCTTTCGTTTTTTTAATATTGCTAGTTACTTTCAGTTGAAAAGACTTGCTTTTTTATTTAATTTTTGATCGTTTTTTAATAATACCAGGAAATCCAGCTCTGCCTCCTCAAAAAGATGCTCTAGACAATTCAGTCCCTGTGAAAATTTACCCCAGACAATGACCATTAATATATCCACATGTAAAATCGAGTGGACAAAGAGAAGGTAAGACAAATAAAAAATTTTCCCCGAAAAGTCCATCCCCGCCCCCCGAAACGTCACTCTCCGTGGAAAACGGCCCCGTGGAAAATCTCCCAGCTTAAAATTCACCCTTCCCCACCCAAAAATGTATTCATACTTCCCAAAAATAAATGCTATGCGTACAATGGGCAAATTGGGCAAACACAATGGGCAAACCTTTCCTCAGGGACTATGGGGGGTCACGTTATCTCTAAATACAAAGTTATTGGACCTTTCAACTGTACTGAACAAAATGGTTATCTCAAAATTTCAATCGAATTGCTTTGGAGAAAAAAGGAGTGTGGGAGAAGGGCTAGCCACCGTCAAAACTGTTGGTCACTTTAAAAGGGCGCTAGAAGTCTCAGCTTCCGTTCGAATGAGCCCTCTCCCAATATTGTAGAACCTCTGGTTCGATACTATCACCCCTAGGGGAAAAAACAACAAACACGCTTCCGTAATTATTCTTTTGGCAAAAAAGCATAATTCCACATTCTTAAGGATCAGAGCTTGAAACCTCTGCGGTAATGTTCTCTAATACGCTGAATCTGATGGTAAGATTTTCATTAATATGCATTGACTTTTAGGAGGTGTTTCCCTCTTTTTTCGTCACTTTAAAAGGGCGCTAGAAGTTTTTACTTCCGTTCGAATGAGCCCTCTCCCAATATTGTAGAACCGCAGGTTCGATACTATCACCCCCTTGGGAAAAAAACCAACGAACACACATCCATTATTATTCTTTTGGCAAAAAAAGCATAATCCCACATTTTTAAGGATGAGAGCTTGATACCTTTGCGGTAATGTTCTCTAATACGCTAAATCTGATGGTAAAATTTTCCCTAACATGCATTGTCTTTTACGCGGTGTTTCCCTCTTTTCTCGAAAACCACGCAAATCTTCTAAGGCTCGTAGCCTTCGACGGGTTGAACTAAACTTCACGAATCTTATATATTTTGAATCAACATAATAAATTAATTCTTTACATATATCTATTTGTATCAAAATTCCATTTTTAGAGTTTCCGTTACAATTGAGCCCCATGGCTCCTTATTTACAGTTCATTACCACCAACTGTTTGCGAGATGAGACTAGAAATCATCCTTTTCTGAGAAAAAGAATCATTGTAACTAATTTCTAAGTTGGTATCCATTTGAGGACTAAAATACTATTCTTGATATCTAGACAAAACTAGTAGCCATGGCTACAATAAAGCCTCGTTGCATCTGTGAAGAAGAAGAATATAATAAAGGACAATTTATTTATTCTAAACTAAAGTAAAAATGTAACTTTGATTAATTGAAAAAATTATGACTAAGCTCCAGCTTTTTTAGCCATTGCTAAAGCATTTTCATTGGAAATCATTTGAAATTCCTGGAACCGTTGAGAAATCCGTTGATTCAACTTCAAATATTTCTCAGCGCAGTTGTTGGCACAAGCGTCCTGGAAAAAGAATTAAAATAATTGCTACTCATCTTTTCTTCTGTAGGCTCAAACTATTTTGAGTAAGGGTGGAGTTTCATAAATGACGAGAAGGGAGAATACTATCCTACACTTCTGGGCTAAACAATGGGTTTTATTTCCATTTGCTTATTTTCGTAACAGATTTTAGTTAGCCAATCGCATTAATTCTCATTTATCATTGTCTTTTCAAAATCAGATTCGCTTTAAATCAGGTTAAACTAAAAGATTGCATCAAACGAATCATTGGATGTAAATCCTCAAACAGATATTGGCTCTTTGCGCAGAGGTTAGAGAGGAAGAGGATATCTTCCAAAATCCTTATTCTCATGTCCAATTGCCCCAAAGTATTTTGGGGCAATTCAACCTGGCAAAGGTTTCAAGCTGGTTGGTGAATATAGTTCTGTCTACCTTTCTGATGAAAAGTCTGCTTAATGAGGAGGTATTGGAGGGGCACTGGCTTTTTAGTGCCTCCAATCACACAGAACGGGAACTCTTATGATTCGAGATGAAATAAAGAGGCACATGCCTTTTTTTGGAAAGAATTTATGTTTTGGGAGTGAGGAGAGGGGCTAAGTTTGAAATACTATGGGCCCTGGTGCCTCCAAAAATATAGATTGGAGACCATTGCGTGACCTCGCTTATAACAAGAGACAAATGCTTATATTTCTACTAAGACATCGGAGGAGAGAAAGGGAGAGTTGGAAGGGCCGTGGGCCAACGTTTTGCCTTCAATCATAAATACTGAAAATCCTCGCTTGATTTCTGTTCAAAGAAGCTGCAAACCATATTTTTCGATTCAAGCACAAGTTAGAGAGGGGTGCTGTTGGATGGCCCATGAGATCAAGCTCTTCCATTTCGTTTCAGTCACAGATATGGAAAATTTGTCATGATTAAGCTCCATACAAGGCATTCCATGCATACCTTAGTGCTAAAAAAGCTGGTGGTGGGAGGGTAAAGGGTGCTGTAGGGGCCTCTGGACGACTTCGGTTCTTGGATATTATATGCTTAAAATCCTCCCGATATTCAACTACAAACATTGTGCAACATGTCTGCTCTTCTGCCAAAGGGGGTATTCCCTTTTGACATACAAAGGGGGACGGGGGAATCCCAGGCCCACTTTGAGTCTCAACTCGCAACGATTGAAAATTATTAAGCACTTCCGATTTTAAAAAAAACACCAGCCTATCCCATAACCGATTAATTAGTAAAATAGTTTTTTTTTAAACTGAAAGTAAGGAGCAACATTAAAACATAAAACGAACAGAAATTATTCCGTGTGTGAAAGGGGCTATCTCCTCGTCAACACCTCACTCTTTACGCTAATGTTTTTATTGTTTTAAAAGGAGAGTAATGACAAAAAGCCAATTTTTAGCATAAAGAGGGAGGCGTTTAGGAGGGGACAGCATATTTGATATTGAGAATAATTTCTGCTCGTTTTAATGTCGCTCCTTACTTTCAGATAAAAAAAATAATTTAGTTTTTATTTAATAGCCCGAAAAACGGAATAAATAAAACCGTTCTAGTTACGAACGTTTACGAATTCAAAATTCGTAATAATATTAATTTATTTACTAACTTGTACCACGGGTTTAGTTACGCATATTTACAAATTAGCAATTCATAGCAAATTCCTTAGGTCTATAATAAGCTACAGATATTTTGCTTCAGAACCTCATCCTCCGATCAGTATGAAAAATAACGTAAATTCTGTCTAGGCAGTTTTTTCCGAAAAAAAATGTTAATAACTTCTGAAACTAAAATTCAATTTTGACAACTCTGTTGTTGAAGCTTCTTTTCCCAGCCCATACACCTAGTTGGTGGGGGCACTTCGCGCTCCCACCAACTAGAAAATAGATTGTCAGGTTTACCGACTCTTGAACATGCAACATATAATTGTCCATGGGAAAATAATCCGTATTCAGATTTATATCGCATTTTTTTAATGAGTGCCCTTGAACTTTGTCGATGGTGATTGCTAATCGAATATTCCCTGTGTCCCCGTCGTCATTTATTTATCCCCCCTGTGCCCTTCCGGCGTCCCCGTTGTAGTTGTGTCCCGGTCGTCATTTATATTCCCTGTGTCCCGGTCGTCATTTGTCTCCCGGTGTCTCGGTCTGTAATTTCCCTTTGAGTGTCCCGGTCGTCATTTGTATTCCCTGTGTCCCGGTCGTCATTTGTGTCCCGGTGTCCCGATCTGTAATTTCTCTTTGACTTTCCCGGTCTCATTTATATTCCTTGTGTCCGGTGTCCCGGTCTGTAACGTCATAAAGTCTTCAATGGCTCTGGTGGTGCAGCCAGTTGAGGAAGTTTAACTTTTCCTGAGGCGCAACACATTCCCATTGTTTCACCATTAAATTTCAAGGCCTTGCAATAGGGACAAATTTTACATCTACTCAAGCTATAATCATCGACGGGGCTGTACCTGAATGCCAGGCGATAATTTTGACGTTGTTCTTGTGATTCCTCGGCACGATTTTTTTTTGGTAATTTCACTTTGAGACGCAAGCCTGTTTTTACGCTGTTCTTGTGATTCCTCGGCACGCTTTCTTTTCTTACTTTCTCTATTAGCCACAAGCCTTTTGGCATTAACTCTTTGAGCAGCTTCCTCGACTGTTTCTTCTGCCATGACGTCATATACAAAGCCTTATACACTTATAATGACGTCATATGCGTACAAACAAACAAACATACAACTTATCTTCTATATATATAAAAATAAGTTGTCTGTGTGTGTATGGGTCTGTCGGGTGACGTCATGTTTGTGTGTTGACTGACGTCATGTTTTCGACTGACGAAATTACAGACCGGGACATCGGGACACAAATAACGACCGGGACACCGGCACATCTTCTATGTATATAAAAATAAGTTGTCTGTGTGTGTGTGGGTCTGTCGGGTGACGTCATGTTTGTGTGTCGACTGACGTCATGTTTTCGACTGACGAAATTACAGACCGGGACATCGGGACACAAATGACGACCGGGACACCGGCACATAGGGAATATAAATGACTACCGGGACACTCAAAGAGAAAGCAACCGGGACACAAGGAATGTTCGATTAGCAATCACCATCAACAAAGCACCGGGACACAACTGACGACCGGGACACAGGGAGTATAAATGACAACCAGGACACAAGTACAAAAAAAACTAAAATAACTAAAAAAAAGGTAAAAACTACAAAAAAAAACTAAAAAGAAAAAAAAACTAAAAACTAATAAAAAAATAAAAAAGCTAAAAAACTAAAAAAACTAAAAAAGAAAAAAAAATAAAAAAAGGAAAAAAATGAAAAATAAATTAGAAAAACAAAACTAAAAACAATAAAAATAAAAAAAAAGTAAAAACCAAAAAAAACTAAAAAGAAAAAAAGGGGAAAAATACAAAAATTCATCATATACCATTTCAAAAACGAATGCATATACAGACCGGGACACCGGGATACAAATGACGACCGGGACACAGGGAATATAAATGACGACCGGGACACAGGGACACAACTACAACGGGGACGCCGGGGGGCATAGGGGGATATATAAATGACGACGGGGACACAGGGAATGTTCGATTAGCAATCACCACCAACAAAGCTCAAGGGCAATCATTAGAATCATGAGGCATAACTAAAAAAAGGTAAAAAACTAAAAGCTAAAAAAAAGACCAATTCAAAAACGAATGTATATACAGACCGGGACACCGGGACACAAATGACGACCGGGACGCCGGGACACAAGGAATATAAATGACGCCCGGGACATTCAAAGAGAAATCACAGACTTGGACACCGGGACACAAATGACGACCGGGACACAGGGAATATAAATTACGACCGGGACACAGGGACACAACTACAACGGGGACGCCGGGGGGCACAGGGGGATATATAAATGACGACGGGGACACAGGGAATGTTCGATTAGCAATCACCACCAACAAAGCTCAAGGGCAATCATTAGAATCATGGGGCATAACTAAAAAAACTAAAAACAGGTAAAAAACTAAAAACTAAAAAAAGACCAATTCAAAAACGAATGTATATACAGACCGGGACACCGGGACACAAATGACGACCGGGACACCGGGACACAAGGAATATAAATGACGCCCGGGACACTCAAAGAGAAATCACAGACTGGGACACCGGGACACAAATGACGACCGGGACACAGGGAATATAAATTACGACCGGGACACAGGGAATATAAATTACGACCGGGACACAGGGACACAACTACAACGGGGACGTCGGGGGGCACAGGGGGATATATAAATGACGCCGGCGACACAGGGAATGGTCGATTAGCAATCACCATCTAAGCTCAAGGGCAATCATTAGAATCATGAGGTATAGATCTGAATACGGATTGTTTTCCCATGGACCATTATATGTTGCATGTTCAAGATTCGGTAAACCTGACAATCTATTTATATGCACAGACAAACTAATATGGCGCGTAACGACTTACGCGCGGGGGGGGGCTTGGGGGGCGCGAAGCGCCCCCACCAACTAGGTGTTGGGGTGGCGCGAAGCGCCACCCCAACAGCTAGTGTTTATATATATATAGATATGAAAGGGGCTGTCCCCTCCTCAACGCCCCGCTCTTTACGCTAAATACTCTTTTTTATTTCTCTACTTTTTAAAACAAAACAAAAAATTTCATCCGACGTGAGCCCCCCCCCCCCCCCGTCAAATTCCCTCCAGACAGTTCCATCCTCGCTGAAAATCCTTCCTTCGTGTAAAATTGCTTTTGGAGGATTCACGCTAAAAAATTCTCCTTGGTATTCTTTTGCTAAAATAAGACTTTAATCTCTAATCGGTTTCTCGATCACTCCAGATATACCCCCTTCCGTGGAAATTGTTCCCCAGAAAACAAAACACGCGGAAAAAAGCCTCTGGATAATTCCTCTGGAAAATCTCCACATAGAAAATTTGACAAAGAGAATACAAGACAATTAAAAAGGATTTCGTATAGTAATTCTTTCAGAACCCCCAGTGTGACATTCCCTCTAGAATATTTACCCCCCAAAATTTCTCTCCCAAAGGAAGATTCTCCCCGTCGAAATCCACCCAAAGCACACCCCTCCCCCCAAAAAAGAGACCTGTATACTTACCCATAAACGATTACTATATATAAACAAATGGGCAAAGTTCATAACTTGCAGCCCCTCCCCCGGAGACAATGGGGGGTCATTTTACACCTAAAGACGTATTTACTGGGTTGTTCGACTATGCTCAACAAAATGGCTGTTTCAAAATTTTGATCGGGCGACTTTGGGAAAAATGAGCGTGGGAGGGGGCCTAGTTGTACTCAGATTTTTTGGTCACTTAAAAAGGGCACTAAAACTTTTAATTTCCAATCGAATAAGCCCTCTCTTGATATTCTAGGACCAATGGTTGGTACGATCACGCCTGGGAAGACAAAAACAAATAAACGCGCATCCGTGATCTTTCATCTGGCAAAATTAAAAAATTCTGTATTTTTTGCAAATAGGAGCTTGAAACTTCTAGAGTAGAGTTCTCTGACACGCTGAATCTGACGGTGTGATTTTCATTAAGATTAGAGGATTTTCATTAAGATTTTTAGAGGATGTTTTCCCCATTTTTCAAACATAAGACAAATATTCTCCGGCTCGTAACGTTTGATGGGTACCACTAAACTTGATAAAACATATATATTTAAGATCAACATGAAAGTCCGATTCTTTTGATGTATCTATTGGTATGAAAATTCAGTTTTTTGGCTCCGTGAGTTTTGGTTACTATTGAGCCGGGATCACGCCTCAATAGTAACCATCTAGCTCAATAGTAGCACGGCTCAAACCACAGATATGTACCGCACCAATAAAGTTTTCAGCTCCACAAAACGGTGTATCAAGTGAGCGAATCTTTTTACCTAACATCGATTCAAAAAATTTTAATCATTAAAACTTGCTGAAAAAATTGCCCAGTACATAAATAGCAAGCCAAAATCTTGATTCTAAAGTAAATTAAATAAAAAAAACAACTAATTTTTTTAGCTGAAAGTAAGGAGCGACATTAAAACTTAAAACGAACAGAAATTACTCCGTATATGAAATGGGTTGTCCCCTCCGCAATCCCTTGCTCTTTACGCTAAAGCTTTTAATTGTTTTAAAAAGTAGAATTGTGGCAAAGAGTCAAACTTCAGCGTAAAGAGCGAGGGATTGCGAAGGGGACAACCCATTTCATATACGGAGTAATTTCTGTTCGTTTTAAGTTTTAATGTCGCTCCTTACTTTCAGCTAAAAAAATTAGTTTTTTTTTATTTAATTTCTGAACGTTTTTGAATTAATGCATGTTTGGTTTTGGCTCTCTGCACATAAATTATTAAAATGAAACTTGTATATTAATTCTTTTTTTGGCTAAATGGCTTTCTCTTAGTTTTGATCAGACGATTTTGAGAAATAAGGGGTGGAGAAGGAGGCCTAGTTGCCCTCCAATTTTTCGGTTACTTAAAAAGGCAACTAGAACTTTTAATTTTTAATGAACGTTTTTATTAGTAAAAAATACACGTAACCTAAGAATTAACTTACGTAACAAACATTCATAACCTTATATTTTTATTATGTATACGAGGGGGTTTGTACCCTCGTTAATACCTCGCTCTTTACACTAAATCGTAAGTTTTGTCCCAATTCTTTAGGAATGACCCCTGAATCAGAAAGGCCGTAGAATAAATAGTTGAAATTACTAAAAATACTTTAGCATAAAGAGCAAGGTATTTATCTCCTCCTAAATACCTCGGTCTTTATGCTAAAGTATTTTTAGAACCCCTCATATGCGTAATTATCTCTGTTCGTTTTAAGTTTCAATGCTACTTCTTCCTTTCATTTGAAAAAAACGTTTTCATGTTTATTTTTCATTGTTTTCTTATAGTAATGCTAGAGAACCCTGCGCCCTTTTCATTGAATTTTTCTTCCCCCATAACAGATTCCTCCAAGGAAAGATCCTCCAACATAGCCCCCTCTCCTCAGCCCCACCCCCAAACAAAATAAAATCCCCCTGAAAACGTCTGTACATTTCCCAATAACCATTACTATATGTAAACACTGGTCAAAGTTTGTAACTTGCAGCCCCTCCCCCAGGGATTGTGGGGGAGTAAGTCATCCCCAAAGACATAGTTATTATGGTTTTCGACTATGCCGAACAAAATGGCTATCTCAAAATTTTGATCCGTTGACTTTGGGAAAAAAATGACCGTGGGATGGGGCCTAGATGCCCTCCAATTTTTTTGGTCACTTAAAAAGGGCACTAGAACTTTTCATTTCCGTTAGAATGAGCCCTCTTGCGACATTCTAGGACCACTTGGTCGATACGATGACCCCTGGGGAAAAGAAAAAAAAAACAAAAAAAAAAAAAATAATAAATAAATAAACACGCACCCGTGATTTGTCTTCTGGCAAAAAATACAAAATTCGACATTTTTGTAGATAGGAGCTTGAAACTTCAATTGTAGGGTTCTCTGATACGCTGAATCTGATGGTGTCATTTTCGTTAAGATCCTACGACTTTTAGGGGGTGTTTCTCCCTATTTTCTTAAATAAGGCAAATTTTCTCAGGCTCGTAACTTTTGATGGGTAAGACTAAACTTGATGAAACTTATATATTTAAAATCAGCATTAAAATGCAATTCTTTTGATGTAGCTATTGATATCAAAATTCAATTGTTTAGAGTTTTGGTTACTATTGAGCCGGGTCGCTCCTTACTACAGTTCGTTACCACGAACTGTTTGAAAAAATCGAAATTTTATTTACTAACACTCCTTTTATAAGCCAATCAAAAAGATTTATGCCAATCAAAAACGAACCGATATTGATTTTGAAGAAATTTCCCATTAAAGAAGTTTTTCAAAGAAAAGAAAAAAGCTACATCATACTTGCAGCGCTATCTGCAACTTCTTAATGAACGAACCAAGACCAATAGAAACAAAACTTGAAAATCGTGCTTAAAAAACTGGCAAGTGAGAAAAAGTTGTCATTTCTAAATGATTCAGGAATGATAAACCGTAATCTAAATTAGCGTTAATGGTAAACATTATTTTGAAAAAAAATTAGAGGAATTTTGAAAATAGCCTGAAACCCCACAAAATGACATAACATCATAGAGAGCTGAAAAAGGGCCCATATTAAACTAAATTGCTACATCTACATACTTTTGTCATTTAAAAAAGCACAATATTGAAAGAGAAAAAAAAAATCAGTTTTGACAAAATCTTCGTATACAAGACGATGAATGATGTCATAATCGTAGGTTACAACCATAAATGAAGTTATAGTAAAATTACATGATGACCTTGGGACAACAAACTGTGGTTAGTTTTTAGGGGTTATGAGCAAAGTTCTTGGAGTTCGTTCTGCGGCTTATTCACATCAGTGCTTCCCATGCAAAAAAGTGATTTTCCTTGTTGTTTAAGCAAGGGAACTTTAAGTTTCATGTGCAGGGTTTTTGGCCACGGCGATTCCAACGGTGCATTTTTTATTTTTATTTTTACTTTTTATTTTTTAATTCATCGTCCTTTAATGGTTGCAGGTATTGCTGCAAACACATTCAGACTAAGAAAATCCAAAGGTTTTTCCTGTGTGTTATATATTACCGTTAAAACTACGACGAGCGAGAATAAAGTCAAATAGTAATTCACTTGTAAACGGACACAAATCACAACCAATAAATAAGTGAAACCTGAAATTAGCATAAGTTACGACATCTAACAGAGTCAAACTTAAAACTGACAGAAACTACCACAAATACCAGTAGGGCTAACACCCCCTATGCCTCAATATACATTTCATTAGTTGATTTTATGATAAATAGATGTCCAATCGAAACAAAATTACCTTACTGATGAATCAAATGGTATATTTGTTGCTTATTTTTTCTATCAGAATTCTCTGTTACAGTAGAATATTACTGGGATAACCATTTTTTGAAATTGACATTTGAAGAGCCAGCACACTTATTAGAGCTTTCTGGAATTTGGGTAGTGCTTTCCGTCTTATAAAATAGATGTTTCACGAGCCTGGACTGTGATAAGATTTACATCATCATGACCCCCACAGCATAACAGGTCGATGCCAGCTTATTGGAAGATCTGTCAGATATATTTTCATGAAAACTTCAAGCGTTATATCAGGAGAACTTAGTGCATAAATATTCCTGATCAGTTTCTGTACCAATAGACGCACAGTCTTCTTTATGTATCAGCATTAGCGAATGCTGAACTAATACTGGATCACCTTCGAATAATGAACTAAAGAGATAGAATATAGCTTTTGGAGGCTGCTGACTGTTATATAAAGATACAACTAGGCTATGAAGAATTTACCGCTAGCTTACGTTTTTTTCTTCTTTGGAGGTATTTGTGGCTTTCATTTGCTTTATTTAGGAAGATTGAAGCATTTTATTTGCTTCTTTTCAACCTTCTGTGGATGCTTTGGAACAAGCCTTATCTACGACTTTTTCTATTTGCCCTACTACGTCCAGGAGGCCAATTTTGGCGCAGAATTCCAAAAAGACTGGCACACGCTGAAGTCACAACATAAAAGACCTCCAATAAGCTTCACTAAGTTGATTGCTCAGTTTGTAGTTGGAAATGTTTGGGAATTTGCGGTGGTGTTCGCACTTCCTGCCGAATCTTCCCTGCTTCAATGGCTTGGACCTTTAGCTTGTAGCTTGGGAATATATATTGTTGGTAACATAGGACTTGAAACTGGGGACCTATTAATACCTACATTAGCAGCTTATGTTCCTGCTATTTTGCTGGGCTCGCCAAAAAATTCTCTGATTTTAGTTTCTATATCATCCTGTGTAGCCTACGTTGTGTTTTCCCGACGCTGGAAAAGCGAGATGGTCTCCGAAGTAACTTTGGTTAATTATCTTTGGGTACTTCTAACTCTTATAATTTGCGCCAATAGTGTCACATTTTTGTTTAATGGGATCAAGAATTTCATTTTATCGGCACAGTTCACTGAAACCGAGACTCAAACTTTTAGTATTCAAGATTCTATCGATCGAGCCTTAAAGATTCTGAACTTGGGAAAAGAGGCCAGCTGCGAAGCAATTTATAAAAAGAAAATTGAAATAGCAAAGAGGCACCCTGATATGATAAGAGACAAGGAAAAAGAGCCTGACGGAAGGTTCAGTCAATTATGGGATGCTTACAAGTTGCTAAGTTGTCATGTTTGTAAAGTGCGAAAACATTGCAGGGGCGAAGAGGCCCCCCTTTTCTGATAGCAAGTATTACTTTTAAACAATGGGCGAACTGCAAAAATTACAGTCCATGCTCAAGGCACTATTGAGGTGTTGTCATCCCAAGGAGTATATAGTTATTGGACCTTCCAACTATCCTAAACAAATGGTTGTTTCACAATTTGGTTCGACAAATCTGGGGGGGAGGGGCGTGATGCCATCCAATCACTTTTTACTCTTGTAAATAGCACAAGAAACTTTAACATCCAGTCGAATGAGCTCCTTTTCAAGTTTCTACGACACTCATTCCATATGAAGTGTCTTGGTGGAAAGTAAAAAAGAAGAAATAATCCATATAGCACACTCCACTCTTTAGTTAGGCAGCGCTACACGGTCGCCTATGATTTTGGTTTAGCGAGTAGTAAATGGCAGCTATTGCAATGCAAAAATAATATACCACTCAATTAAGGATTCTATATTACCCAACTAAACAAAGAATAGAAATTATTTTGGTATAAAGGCAACTTGTCAGTAAAAAAAAAAAATAATAATAAAAAAGATGCCATAGCCTTTTTTTCTGAATGGGTAATCCGAGTGACAGGGCTTAATAAACTGGGAATAATTTGAAAAATAAGGGATAACTATTTTACCAAAGGAGGGTTATTGGACCATGCTTTTGTAATAGCTATAAGATCCATTTGGTTAATTTTGACAACACCTCAAGTTCCGTAAGCTAGTAAACGATTTGAGAAACAAAACAGTTTATGGCTTTGAACATTTCCTGGGAAGCGCTTCAATTTTGGGATCTTGGAATTGGAAAGGCGGGGTTTATACATGGTACTAAAACGGGGAGGGTTGGCAGGCAACGACCAGGAGTATTTTTTCATGGATTGTTTTGGTGTTTAAGGAACAAAACTATCATTGCCAAAGGAGCCATTCGAAATGAAAGTTTCTAGGCACTTGTTAGGGAGAGGGGGAGAGGGTGGTGGGACCTTCCGTTTAGTAAGAGTTTGATCCCTTAAGATTCCTTTATGAAAATATATTACAAGTTTTTCAAAAATAATAGATATGTCATATTCTGCACATGATTCATCGATAGCCATGCTAATCACGACAGCATTTCTGCCTTTAAGAATCAAACAAAAAATCAAATGAAGTAAGGAGCAACATTAGAACTTGAAACGAACAAAAATTATTTCGTAAATTAGGCAGGCTAGTAGAGATGCTTTGGTCCGAGGCGAGGACACATTTTCTTTCGCTTCAGCCGCAGTTCCAGTACTGAATGGATTTGAGCCCCTTGTTGGTTTGGCTAATCCTGATGATAGCCACGCCCATCAGGGAAACAAGATATCAAACAGTTCGTGGTAACGAACTATAGTAAGGAGCGACCCGCCTCAATAGTAACCAAAACTCTAAAAAATGAAACTTTGATACTAATAGCTACATCAAAGGAACCGCAATTTAATGCTGAATTTAAATATACAAGTTTCATCAAGTTTTGTCTTACCCATCAAAAGTTACGAGCCTTAGAATATTTGCCCTATTTTAGTAAATAGGGGGAAACACCCCGAAAAGTCATGGAATCTTTACGAAAATCACGCCATCATATTCAGCGTATTAGAGAACCCTATTGTAGGAGCTCCTATCTACAAAAATGTGGAATTTTATATTTTTGCCAGAAGGCAGATCAAGGATGCGTGTTTATTTGTTTGGGTTGTTTTTTTCCCAGGGGTGATCGTATCGACCCAGTGGTCCTAAAATGTTGCGAGAGTGCTCATTCTAACGGAAATGAAAAGTTCTAGTGCCCTTTTTAAGTTACCAAAAAAATCGGAGGGCACCTAGGCCCCCTTCCACGCTAATTATTTTCCCAAAGTCAACGGATCAAGATTCTGAGATCGCCATTTTATTCAGCGTAGTCGAAAAACCTTATAACTATGTCTTTGGGGACAACTTACTCCCCCACAGTCCCCGTGGAAGGGGCTACAAGTTACAAACTTTGACCAGTCAAACAGTTCGTGGTAACGAACTGTAGTAAGGAGCGACCCGGCTCAATAGTAACCAAAACTCTAAAAAATAGAATTTTGATGCCAATACATACATCAAAAGAATCGCATTTTAATGCTGATTTTAAATATATAAGTTTCATCAAGTTTAGTCTTACCCATCAAAAGTTATGAGCCTGAGAAAATTTGCGTTATTTTAGAAAATAGGGGGAAACGCCCCCTAGAAGTCATAGAATCTTTACGAAAATCACACCATCAGATTCACCGTATCAGAGAACCCTACTGTAGAAGTTTCAAGCTCCTATCTACAAAAATGTGGAATTTTGTATTTTTTGCCAGAAGGCAGATCACGGATGCGTGTTTATTTGTTTTTTTGTTTGTTTTTTTTTCTTTTTCCCAGGGGTGATCGTATCGACCCAGTTGACCTAGAATGTTGCAAGAGGGCTCATTTTAACGCAAATGAAAAGTTCTAGTGCCCTTTTTAAGTGACCAAAAAATTGGAGGGCACCTAGGCCCCCTCCCAAGCTAATTATTTTACCAAAGTCAACAAATCAAAATTCTGAGATAGCCATTTTATTCAGCGTAGTCGAAAAACCTTATAACTATGTCTTTGGGGACGACTTACTCCCCCACAGTCCCCGTGGGAGGGGCAACAAGTTACAAACTTTGACCAGTGCTTACATATAGTAATGGTTATTGGGAAGTGTACAGGCGTTTTCAGGAGGATTTTTCTGGTTGGGGGAGGGGTTGAGAAGAGGGGGATATGCTGGGGGAACTTGGACGATAGTTTGTCATGGCGGAAGAAAATCTCCATGAAGGGAGCGCAGGATTTACTAGCATTATTTAAAAAAAAATGAAAAAATAAATATGAAAAAGTTCTTTCAGCTGGAAGTAAGGAGCAGCATTAAAACTTAAAACAAACAGAAATTATTACCCATTTGAGGGGCTCACCTCCTCCTAATACCTCGCTCTTTACGCTAAAGTATTTTTAGTAATTTCAACTATTTATTCTATAGCTTTTGTGATTCTGGGGTCATTCTTAATGAATTGGGACAAAATTAAAGCTTTAATGTAAAGAGCGAGGATCTGACAAGGGGGGAGCCCCCTCATATATGTAATAAAAATATGAGAATACAAAAGTTCTTTACTTAAGCTAATTTATAAGTTACGTAAATCTTTTACTAATAAAATTATTCGTAAAAAATCAAAAATTCTAGTTGCCTTTTTAATTAACCAAAAAACCGGAGGGCAACTAGGCTTCCTCCCCCGCTCTTTTTTTCTCAAAATCATTCGATCAAAATTATGAGAAAGCCATTTAGCCAAAAAAAAAATGCAAATTTGTTTTAATTATTCCTCTGCGGAGAGCCAAAATCAAAACATGCATTGATTCAAAAACGTCCAGAAATTAAATAAAAAAAAACAAGTTTTTTTAACTGAAAGTAAGGAGCGACATTAAAACTTAAAACGACCAGAAATTACTTCGTATATGAAAGAGGCTGCTTCCTCATCAACGCCCCGCTCTTTACGCTAAAGTTTTTTACTGTTTTAAAAAGAAGAATTGAGAGAAAGAGTCAAACTTTAGCGTAAAGAGCGGGGCGTTGATGAGGAAGCAGCCTCTTTCATATACGAAGTAATTTCTGGTCGTTTTAAGTTTTAATGTCGCTCCTTACTTTCAGTTAAAAAAAACTTGTTTTTTTTATTTAATGCTTACATATAGTAATGGTCATTGGGAAGTGTACAGACGTTTTCAGGGGGATTTTTTGGTTGGGGAGGGGTTGAGAAGAGGGAGATATGTTGGGGGAACTTTACATCGAGGAATTTGTCATGGGGGAAGAAAATTTCCATGAAGGGCGCGCAGGATATTCTAGCATTATTAAAAAAAACAATGAAAAAATAAATATGAAAAAGTTTTTTCAGCTGGAAGTACGGAGCAGCATTAAACTTTAAAACGAACAGAAATAATTACCCATATGAGGGGCCCACCTCCTCCTAATACCTCGCTCTTTACGCTAAAGTATTTTTAGTAATTTCAACTATTTAGACTACGGCTTTTGTGATTCAGGGGTCATTCTTAATGAATTGGGACAAAATTTAAGCTTTAGTGCAAAGAGCAAGGTACTAACGAGGGGGTGAACCCCCTCATATATGCAACATGGGAATACAAAAGTTCGTTACGTAGGCTAATTTATAAGTTACGTATATCTTTTACTAATTAAAACATTCGTAAAAAATTAAAAGTTCTAGTTGCCTTTTTAAGTAACCAAAAAAACGGAGGGCAACTAGGCTTACTGCCCCGCTCTTTTTTCTCAAAATCATTCGATCAAAACTACGAGAAAGCCATTTAGCCCAAAAAAAAAATATACAAATTTCGCTTTATTTATTCCTCTGCGGAGAGCCAAAATCAAAACATGCATTGATTCAAGTTCAGAAATTAAATATAAAAAAAACAAGTTTTTGTAACTGAAAGTAAGGAGCGACATTAAAACTTAAAACGAACAGAAACTACTTCGTATATGAAAGGGACTGCTTCCTCATCAACACCCCCCTCTTTACGCTAAAGTTAGACTCTTTCTCTCAACTCTACTTTTTAAAACAGTGAAAAACTTTAGCGTAAAGAGCGGGGCGTTGATGAGGAAGCAGCCCCTTTCATATACGAAGTAATTTCTGTTCGTTTTAAGTTCGTTATGTCGCTCCTTACTTTCAGTTAAAAAACTTGTTTTTTTATTTAATCCTTACAAAGACCTACAACGAGAACACCAAACACCACTAAGGTTAAGTATTATAATTCTGAAGTTTTTTCCTTCCCTAGGTCAATTTACACACATGCTGAAAGTTTAAATTTTGATAAGGTGTCTGATTTAGAAAGTCTAGCTCAGGCAACAAAGGCATCTGTCCTAATGGTTTCTGAAGCTCATCGACAAAACCCAGAACTCCTGAAAATAGGTGGTTTTGATGAATTTATAAAAAATACGACCTGATGACCATCCACTGGGGAAAAAATGTGGCGGAGTTCTTATTTATACCCATGAAACTTTAAGAGCAGCTAGACTTGATGTCCGTTTTTTAACTCAGTACGACAAAATAATGTGGGTCATTCTAAAACCACGGCGTCTCCCCCGAAAATTCACTGGTATTTCTCTCTGTCCGTATTATTACACGCCGGGTCAGACGAGTGAATGCCGCCAAGCATTCGTAGAAAAGCTGCAATTCAGTTCTGACTTTGTTTTGGGCACAGCTTAGATACCAATACAGTTATGAAAACTCGATTTATTTTTGGGACACAGTGCGCGATAGCGATACAAGCGGCTGGAGACAGGAAAGTGGCAGCACAGCTTAGATATGTAGAACGTGAAGCTAGTCAACTGTATGAGTCAAAACCAAGCCAGTAGTAAAACTGAATCAAAAGGATGACAGGCTAGGTGGAAAAAGGAGTCGATTTTGGTATTGATGAACAAGACGTCGTAACAGCCAACTGCCTTAATAAACATCTGGGTAACATTGTTCAATCCCTCCCGCCTTTGCTGAGCGAGGAATTACCCACCCCTCCTCCTGAGCCTTTTGATTTCCCTTTAATATCAGAGTCCAAGGTGTTTTTTTAAGTTAAAAAGGCTTAAAAGAACAAGCATTACCCCTGTAGATGTTCCCGTCGATCTCATCAAAGTATTTCCAGATTATCTTAGTGGCCCCCTAACAGTCCTTTTTAATCAGGTGACAAAAACAAGTGAGTTTCCATCAATTTGGAAAAATGGGTTCATCATACTAATACCAAAAAAGGATGCCCCCAATGATTTTTCGGGTGTCCGACCGATCACCATGACACCCATTTTTAGCAATGTACATGAGAGTTTTGTTGCAGCACAGCTGAAAGACAGTATTCTGGAGAAAATTGATCCGAGGCAGTTTGGAAACATGCCGAATACGTCTACATCTCATTACTTAATAAGTGTAATTGACATTATTTTACAAAAAATCGATGAACCAGATTCTTTGATTAATCTTTTTACAATTGATCTACGAAAAGCTTTTGATTTAATTTGCTACAATATCCTTGTAAAAAAAAACTACTTGAACTGGGTGTACACTCATTCCTTGTGCGTTTAATTGCTAGTTTTCTTTCGGGTAGATGTCAACAGATAAAATATAAGTCCACCTACTCTGACCCACTGCCCATTTTGGGTGGAGTCCCCTCCCCTCTTGGGACCACTTTTGTTTATTATTATGATAAATGATTTGGTAACAACACTGGATGACCGCTGGAAGTATGTCGACGATCTGTCACTCATTGAATGTTGTCGAAAAAAACTCCCAAGCAGAGCAGGTTCTCTAACGAATAATATATGTCAAGAGGCAAAAGTGGACAAAACGACTGTCAACTTTGACAAATCTGTAAGTAAGTAAGTAATCAGATTAACGACGCTTCTTGATTACTAAGGTCCCTGCGTCGACCCTGCAGTGCATTGCTGTAGCATGATCCGATCTCTGGGTCCCGTATTACCAAGCTAAGGTCAAACCCACTGCGCCACCACAGTACTTTGACAAATCTGTAATTTTGACCATTTCATTTTTAAAATTACGCCAGTTTTTAACCCACTTATTCCCAGTCCCTCGCCAGTCCCGTGACCGAAATCAGACTGCTTCGTGTTCATATCACTTTGCACCAGAAGTGGAACAAACATGTTGATGGTATCTTAAAAAAAAGCTAATTTGGCCATCAAGTCTCTGAAGTTGTTGGCTCGCCATGGAATCCCTGCACCACACCTCCTACGCATCTATTTCTCTTTTATTCGTTCCACACTTAAGTACTGTTGCCCTGTATGGCGTTTCGGACTGACTAAGGAACAGTCGAACCGGGTTGGGAGGGTGCAATACCGTGCCCTGCTAGTGATCTCAAAAGCCCTAAAAGTACCGTACATATCCCTCATCAATCAGTTTCAGCTACAAACCCTTCACTCCCGTCGTTTAAAACTCGCCCTAACCTTTGGTAATAAAATCCTGTCCAGCCCTATGCACTAAAATATCCTCCCACCCCATCATCAACCGGCAGGGGTAAGGCCAATCATGTCCGTTGCAGAGCCTGTACCGAAACTTCAACCAGTGACTGTGGCATATGCTCGCTATGAGCCTAGTTTTGTGCCCTCGTTTGTTAAGTTATTTAATGCCGGGTCTACTTTTTAATCCAGATTATTGTTGTTAGTTGTATATACTACAATGTTGTGTATGTTAATTTTGACTTGTCGACTGATTTTCGTGTGCATATCACAACAAAAACTAATAATCGGCTCTGTCCGTCACATGTTTTTTGAATAAAGTGAACTGAATTAAATTGGTCCCTTCCGGACACATCAAGCTATCAAGAAACTGCAGCTTCTTGCGGGGGGGGGGGGTATAACACTTTGCATTGGAGCATAGGGCTTATACGAACACATTGTATAGGGAGATATGAAGCACACGGGCGCATTGAATAGAGGGACATACGAGCACATTGTACAGGGAGATACGGGGCATACGGACGCATTGCATTGGAGCATAAAGGACTTCCTGACAGATTGCATTAGAGCGATATGGGGGGGGGAGGGTCATAACACATAGCATTAGAGCATAGGGGGTTTATAACACATTACATTAGAGCATAGGGGGGTTTACAATACACTGCATTAGAGCATAAGAGAGGCTTATAACACACTGTATTATAACATAGGAGAGGCTTTATAAGACTTTGCATTAGAGCAGTAGGAGGTTTACAACAAAGCACATTAGAGCATGGGGAGGTTCCTGACACGTTGAATAGGGAAGTTTCCATGATATTGTATAGGAAGATATCAGAGTCATCACGACAATGTACAGGCTATTCCTGAGGGCATTTGCTTGTATATATTGATTAAACACAGAATCTTACTCCAATCACATATGTGATTTCTGACCATTAACCTCATTAATCTGAGATATATTTATCCCCCCCCCCTCCCTGTTTAGCAAACAAACGATCTAAGGGATTTCCATTACCCAGCTATTGCAATTTTTTCTCGATCGCATTTAAGAGGGTCTTTACCTCTCTGTGGATAGTGTACCTTTCCAATGGGATTTCAGGGTATCTACTGCTCTAATTGGATATTGTACTTTACAGATGGGATTTGAGGGGTCTCTACCTCTCCCTAGATGGTGTTTTTACCTATCCCACGTAATTTCAGAGGGTCTCTAGCTCTCTCAGAAAGTTGTATCCTTCCGATGGGATTTCAAGATATTCTTTACCATATAACAGGGCGAGTTAGGATATTCCTCACCAAATTGTGCTGAGGGATAGGCTAGTTCATACTAGCCATTTTGCCGCACTGTACTTCCAGATCGTTTTGGCTACGGCAATACTAGTAGTTTTGCCCCACTGTGCTTCTAGGCCGTTTTGGCTATGGCAGTACTTCTAGTACGTTTTGGCTATGAGAATACTAGCTGTTTTTTTTTGATATAGCAAGATAGCTAAGAGAATAACGAACAGAATTGCATCCTGGGCCGCTTTTTTACTTCCCAAACCTGCCACGAAGGGCGTTTATGGCGCTAATGTACCAGGATTGGCCGCTTTTTTAGTTCAGAGCCTTGCTGACACTAGATGTATTTTATAGCTTGTTTTTATGGAATACAAAAAGTCTTGTCTTACCCCAGCCACACATATGATTCCTAACCGTTTAAGTCATTAATAGAGACCCAAAAAGAATCTGCACTTACCTTTTGTTTTCTAAATTTCCTACACCCCGTTTTCTTTACAAAAATCATGTCTTAATGTGTCTTAGCGCTTAGTCGTGTTGTCTAATATTTTCTTATTTCGGAAAATATTCTACATGAGTCTCAGGAATTAGTGGATTTAAGACCGGCTGGGTAAAAAAAAAATTCTTAAAAAGCATATTTTGGGGACACGGTGACGTGCGTTAGACCCGAATAGGGGGATATAGCTAGACTAAGATTTTATCTATGAACTATAGCTATTCGAAACATTCCAAGTTACCAATTCACACCAAATATCCTTATTATTAAGTTATACTTCGTCATAAGCAATTTTGTCTTGGACCTTGGTAAAGAAAGGTTAAGTGTTATAAAACATACTTATTTCTTAAAAAGCACATTTTAGTGCCTGGGTGACGTGCATTAGACGCGGAGAGGGGGACGTAGACTAGGGTTTTGCTTATGAGCTAGGACTATTGTAAACGTATAACCAGGGTAAATCTAAACATATTTATTGATCAAACTTAGTTTTTCAATTTTTTTGTTTTCCAATGTTAGTGTTTCGTTTTTTCAATTTTAATGTTTCATTTTTCTGGGTTTTTTTCCAATTTTATTGTTTCTTTTCAATTTTAGTGTTTATTTTTTTGCTTTTTTTAAGCATCGGATTTTCTTTTTTTAAGTTTCTGTTAGGACAAGACATTGAATTTAATTTTAAAACGTAATGAGAATTTAAGAGCTTGTTTCTCACGGCAATGATTAGGGACATAGGGGAATCCTCACACAATTACATTGGAGCACAGAGGGCACCTCACCACATTGCATTGGAGTATAGGGACATGTCGCATGAGGAAATATGGAGCATACTGACACACTTCATTGAGAGGTAGGGGTACTTCCGACAGCAGTGCATGGAGAGACAGGCTGTTCCTCATGGTATTTCTCTTGTTTTAATGTATTCTACGATGTTAAAATTGGGCATTCTGAGGGGTCTAATAATGACACAATAAAGTATCCTAACAACATAAAGCAAAAGAAAATTTTAGTGAAACAATATCATATACAATATTTAAATATTATTAATACGGGATTTTTAGAGCCCGTTCCCTAGAAAAATTCGCCATATTCTTTCTTGACAGGGCACTTATTTTCTTATCTCGTGCTCAATATAATATTCATTGTCACATCTTGGGTTCTGCATAATCCTCAGAGCGGTTTCATCCACAGGCTTATCGTGCGCTTCATCATTGCTATCATTTCCTTCAATGACTTTATCTCTTGGTTCACCATCTTTAGCACTATTGTCAATCTTTAGCACTATTGTTTAGCACCATCTTTAGCACTATTGTAGCACCATCTATTGTATAGCACTAGTGTACTATTAGCACTAATAATAGCACTATAATATATTATATAATATAATAGCACTATAATAATTATAATTATAATAGCACTATTGGTTCACCATCTTTAGCACTATTAATGTTCGCAGGCGCTTTTGTTTTTATCAATTTGTCTTTATATTCGTTAAAAAAAATTACATGTCAATGCCCTTTTATTTTACTTGTCATTGCATTGTCTATCATTCACTATTTTTACAAAGATAAAACTTCGACCACATAGATAAGATATTAGAGAGTTTTCATTTGACATCTGACCACAATAGTTTAATTTTAAGCCATCTTAACTTTGGAATCTATTATAATATTGAGAGCAAAGATACATAGGACTTTAACACTGGTTCCAGTGATAGCATATAAAATTTTGATGGGCTTTTTACCTGGATTATGGATTGATTTTCACAATGTTTTGGCCCTAGACTATTTTTGAGCTGAGCTAATAAAAAATAAAATATTTGCACACTCAGATATTCTTAATTTTATCAAATCGAATATTCCACCGGGTATTGATGATTGAAGTTATTTTTAGTCATGCAGTGGGTTTTTTTACTGAAATTGTTTTCAAAGATGCTAAGGTTAAATTATGGATAGAAGCATACCGTAATAGCAAAACAGTACAAAAGAGCTAAGATAACCATGCCTTCCCTCTATATGATATGATTTGATTTGTCAATATGATTGATTTGCTTCGGAAGTGTGAAAATGAGGAGTTAACAGTGTCGGGGTACCCAATTATTTCACTTACTAAAGTGCCTGTTGTTCCTGCTATTAATATAAAAAACTTTTTCCACAAAACAAGTTTTTCGGAAAAAAGTAAAGAGCTCCATTAAGCCAAGAATGAGAAAAAATAAAGTCAAATGATCTTCCAAGCGTAAAAATACCACAAACCACTATCAATAAATAAATGAAACCTAAAACGAACAGAAATTACAATAAATAGCCAAGTCAAACTCAAAACGAGTAAAAATTAACATGAATAGGGCTGATAACCCCCATGCCTTCTCAAAACCAGAACACAATTTGCGCTTTACTGAAAAAAAAAATTTTGGATTGTCAGTTTAATTGACATATACTGATATTTATTCCTACAAAATTCTGATAATTTTTTATTTATGAAAGTTAGAAAATTGAAATGATTTCAAACATCTTTTGTTTTCAGTAAAGTGCAAATTGTGTCCTGGTTTTGAGAAGGCATGGGGATTATAATGGAGCTCTTTAGTTTTCTTCGAAAAACTTATTTTGTGAAAAAAGCCTTTTTAATTAATTTCTGTTCGTTTTTTTTATGGACACAGTTTTTTTCAAGGGAAAGCTATCGTAAAATTCCATATAGAGCTCAAACTCACTTGAAACTGGATAAATTATGGACGAAATCTGCGTCGTAAGAATACATTATTTTTGAAAATAAATAAAACTAACCTCCTTGTCTCTAACTTGTCGAGTCGTGAAGTCCCAGATACAATGGTTGAAACACATTTCAGATAATTTATTGTAAGAATACAAGAAGTCCTTGAACTAAAAAGAAAAAATAAAAACAGCCCACATAGATAATCATTATGTAAAAAAAATGAACTACACTGAACTAAAAAACAACAAAAATACTGGCTTGATTGAACTAAAATAATCTAAATTGAACCGAAAATGAACTAAAAAAAAGAGACCAACTTTAAAAGTATTGATTATGTTAAAATGTAGTTGGGAATATTCCCTCAGATATGGTCCTTTGTTTTTTATTTTTCTTTATCTTTTTTTTAATATTAATAACGAGCTAACCTGTCTGATAGATTTAAGATTTTCAATCAAAACCTGTGGGGAGGGCGTAAAGTGAGAAGCTTTGAAGTGAGATTGAGGAGGAGCGTGCACAGCCGTTTTGGCCTCACGTCGCTTGGTGCTGCAGTGAATTATAAATAGCAGCAGTAGTATTGATGAGCTAGCCAAAAGACCAGCATACCATTTCCTTATCTTTGCTATTTCTAAATGTAATAGTCACTACCCTCGCAAATTACATTTTGAACCTTCAAAGAGTTTCCAAACTATTCAGTGACAAAAGGTTTCTTACGATATTTGATTGTAAAGTAAAGATAAAACCCGGCCATTAAACTGCGTGCCGGCACTTGGCATGCAGCAGGCTTGTACATATTTGATTCTCTAAGTGCGCATTAGCATAAACATCACATTATTTCAGTCATTAAGTGTCACTTCCGTTTTTTATTCGTTGTGATTGTCGTTGTCATATATCTTCTAGCCACATATCTCTTTGTTCTTCACTTCCGTTTTTGACTTGTTGTTATTTCCACTGTCGCATATTTTCTAAACCGTATAATTCTTTGTTCTTTATTTTCGTTTTTGATTCGTTGTGAATCTCGTTGTCGTATATCTTGTAACCGCATATTTTTTTTGTTCTTCACTTTCGTTTTTTACTCGTTGTAATTCTCGCTGCCATTTATCTTCTAAACGCAGATTTCTTTGCTGTTCACTTTCGTTTTTGACTCGTTGTGATTTTCGCTGTCACAAACATTCTAACCGCATATTTTTTTTTGTTCTCCACTTTCATTTTTCATTCGTTCTGAACTTCGTTGTCATATGTCTTGTAGCCAACTATGTTTTTTTATTCTTTTTTTTTGACTCGTTGGAATTCTTGCTGCCGATTATCTTCTAAACGCAGATTTCTTTATTCTTCACTTTCGTTTTGACTCGTTGTAATTGTCGTTGTCACAAGTATTCTAACCACGTATTTCTTTGTTCTTCATTTTCGCTTATCATTACTTCAGACAATTTTTCAATGCCCTTTGCCTTGGCTGCACGGATTGTTCTTATCAATTTGATGGTTTAAGTTGTTAATTTTCATCCATTGTGAATTTAAATTTCTCCGGTCGTACTACTGATCTTGCCTTGTGTGCTCTGGGCATTATGAAATTGCTTAAACCGCCTTTTGTAAATAGACTCATTACACTTGGTTTTTTATACTTAACTACGTTTGTATTTTTGTAATTTTGCATGCATCATAGATGCTAAAAGCGATAGACTCCTTGGGAGAAAATGACGTTATTTATGCTCTTAAAATGTATATAAGTATGACGTCACTTAATGAATTATTTAACTAACATTAAGGCTCTTAACAAATTTTATCAAACTCGTGACATATCTAGATCCTTTCTTTCAGGCCAAGAAATCCCAGGAAGCCAATATTCCAAAAAAAAAATCCGTTTTCGAGAAAAAATTTATGCATTAATAAATAAAAACTATTTTCCCATAGGAAAAATAGGAGAAGTAATATTTTTATTAGTCTCCTGGATATCAACACCCAATGTTAGCACAAATATTTGACCTAGGGAATCAGGACTGAACATAGACAGCTCACATCATTGTAATGAAATTTCCTGACGTATATTTTATTTATTTTCAAGCTTTTAAAGGGGAGGCTCTTTATAGAAACTCTAAATAAATCCCTTGGGACAAATAAATCCCTTAAGACAGATAAAGAACATGTTCAAAACCCAAAGTTCAGTAGAAGGAATAAAAACCATTTTTTGCGCAGAATTTAATTTCAAAAGTAAACCCTAGGTGTTCCTTATGTGATACCATTGACGCTAAGAGTATATTTTATCAAATTTTCAATTTCAATTATCTTTTGTGCGGAATTCTAAAAATACAACATCAAAAGTAAACATACAGATTTGACTTGCTCGGCCGCTTGCTTGGCTTCATCGTCTACTGATGGTTGACTTCCTCCAAAAATCATTTTACCTGAAACCATCAAAAAGTATATTAGCATATACATTATTTTGATCATTAAGAATTAGTCATCTTTTAATTATGAGAGAAATTATTCATAATTAATTAATAAAACGTAATCATATGTTAAAATTTAATAAAGCATGGATTTGAAATCTATAGTTTAGAAACACAATAAATTTTAGCTTTATTAATATTATTGAAAACGCTTTTATACACTATTTATAAAAAAACTACTAATAAGAAAAAAATTAATAGATCATAGGCAAAACTTGGATGATTCAAAAAGTCATAGAAATTAAGCCCTCTAATTAATTTCTTGACGGTACATTTTTGCAATATTTTTATACGCTTAATTAAAACTACAATGTTATTTTGTTTAATTAAAACTACTATTTTAATTGGTTACATTAAAAACAGTCTTAAAAAACCATATTTAATCAAACATAGATTTTAAGAAGCACCATTTTCGTTTTTTTTTTCGAAATTCCATCGTAGCAATAATCAAAACAATTTTCTTGTGATTCATTCGAAAAAATAGGAAATGAAAGAAAATTGGCTAAACATACAAACGACTGAAACAATTTTGAACTTCTTAAATACAGGGTTGCCATTCAAGAAAATAACTTTTAAGCAAAGTCTTAAAATCGCTAAACTAGTGAAAACCAAATTACAAAACAAGAAAAAGTAGAGTCATCTTAGTACAACTGACTTTCTGATTTTAAAAAGCTTTATGACAGAATCCAAGGACAAGATTCATACATACACTGATGACAGGAACGAAATAAGACTATGCAGTTGTTCAGAATGCACAAGAATTGATAACTGGAATGAGGTAATATATTTATTCTGCAGACATTGCAATCCAAAAGGTATTCCTGAGAGATTTCTCAGTGGATGTAGATCTGTCGGATTTATCGGTATGTGTTTAGCCCTCTTTCACCATTGAAAGTGAAGTACGTTCAAATAAGCTTCATAATTCAAAATTCCATAAGTAATTCTTAGACTCACTGACATAGTTCTTATAGGACTTAAAAGCTACCTGCACCACACAAATTATAGCGTGGCCTGGTAGAATTAGAAGTTAAGAAGCCCATAAAATGTTTTGGACCATTCTTGGGGCTTCCCTCAATAGATGGCGTCAAACCTCGAAGTTAAATACCCAGTTAGAATTAGTTTAGAAACCATCAGCAGTAAATCAGTAGTACTTAATCAATTTTTAATGAATAAGTAAAATATTTTTTAGATCCAATTAGCCAGACATGATGAAGCATAGCAACAGTATAGGAGTAAAACATAAACTAAAAATCATATCATCTGCAGAAACTCTAAAGGTGTTGTGATGCAGAGCATTTTAGAGAAGTGTTTAAGTGATTTAGTGTTTCGAGAAAAGGGTAAATTAGAAAGCTAATTGTCTGCAGGAGCTCCAAAGACGTTAGGTTACTCAGCTTGTTAAAAAAAAGTTTTCAATTGTTTTAGTATTTCATTTGAAGTTTAAATCCAATAGCATCTCATAAGCAGGAACTCCATAGGCATTATTTTAACAGCATTTGGGGGGGGGGTTATTTGGACTTTACCCAACCATTTCCGTAAATGACAAAAGAGAGTATACAACGTTTGTAAAAAAAAGAACATTTAAATATATTGAGAATCAAATAACAAAGGCGACAACAATATTGAATTTATCACTAAAGCCTGTTAATTTGAAGAGACGGGCCTATATCTGGGTTTTTCAAGTGCTCAAGAGTGGTCAGAATTTACGTTATGTCCAGTTGCCTTTCAAATGTAACGTAGCGATGGCATGTGGTGTTAACAATAACGGCTAAGACTGTGCTCGTCAGTGTTGCGTTGTCAGTTGTCAGTGGTGGTTGTAAATCGAACTGTGCATGTCGTTTTCAACCAAACAAAAGTGCTTATTCGGAACGTAAATTGTATAAAAGGTTCGTGATAGGGTGTCCATGCGCGTCTGCTGCTTCTAAAAGTGCTGCGCAGAAAATGATTACTAAATTTAGAAGTGAAGGTTCAGTCACTAACGCCGAACATGACTGCGTAAGGACAGTTGGTAAAATTCTAGTTAATTGACTTCTTGCTATTTCAGAAAGGGTTTAGGTTAGGAAAATGAAACTTTCAGGGATGAATCTAGAGACTAAAGTGTGTCCCGGGAAAGTATTTTGAAGCAACTACCTCCACTCCTTCTCCCTCTAGAGGGCCCTGACCTTTGATGACCTTTAAAAATTTGTGTGTTATAAAAGTGAAACCTTGCAAAGTACAACAAAATTGTTTTCAGCTTCATAACTTAGCTCAATTCCATTTTATAAGGTTTGAAAGATATGCAAATACATTTCCTAAATTTTGAAAAAAAAAACATTGATTTGGCTCAAAATTCTACTCAAATAACAGGAATTGTTTTTTTAGAACTAAAGGCAGAGAAAAAGCAAGTAGTAACCGAAAATTAAGGTAATATGTTGTTTTGTCAAAATTTCAATAGGTATAGACCTGTCATGTAGGCAAATTTTAGGGTCCTCTAGAAGGAGAAGGAGTGGAGATGGGTACTTTATAATACCTTCCCAGGACATACTTTAGCCTATAGACCCATCCCTGAAAGTTTCATTTTCCTAACCTAAACCCTTTCTGAGATAGGAAGAAGTCAATTAACTAGAATTTTACCGGACAGTTTGTTCACCACAACTTATTTAACCAGGAATTCCCCTTCCCCCTTAGAAGGTAAAATATAGAAAAGATAAAAACAGTCTTAGTATTCAGAGAGATTACGGTATTATTTTGATAAAATATTGTTGTAACAATAATTGATGCAAGAATTTCCCATCCAACAATCATTCCAAATATAATAATTGCTACTATTGCAATTTTTCGATGAAAATACCAAAAAAAGGTATTTTCACAATCTAGGGGGAGCAAGTATCCCTCTTCCAAAGTTGCACCACTAGTGTCTGGATCTTGGATTTAGTCTGATGCTTTGTAGAAAAGTTTGCTGGTCTTGTGGATTTGCATGATTTTCTCTACCTATTTTTTGTACTGATACCAATTTTAAAAAAGCCAGAAAATTAGAAGACTTTTGCAAATAACCAAAGGTTGTACCTATGCTTAGGGGGTGAGGAAGGTTGGTAGGCGGGGTGCCATAGCGATTGTATTTACCAAACAAAATTGATAGAAGGAGGTAAATTTTTGTTTTTCTTGAATAATGTAGTACAAAACAAGAAATCACCAGTCCAACAGCACAAACATAGAAACAAACACACATCATACAACCAAATATAAAAAATACAAACAATAAAAAATAATAACTAGCTACATGATGAAAATATCACTCAATGCACCCTTCAATAGTGGTTCCTAATATACAAATTACTACCCTCGAAAATGTATTCCCCCCCCCCTAATGGAGCTAGGATTTAGACATGGGCCATATACAAAACTTTGCTGACTTTGTTGGTTTGTATTATTTTTCATCAACAATTGGTCCACAATACCAATCTGAAAAAAAACCAGCAAAGTTGCACATAAGGCTTAGGTCTAAATCCAGCCCCATTAAAGGAAGGGCTGAAGTTTTCCCCCTTGGTAGTTATTAGTATCATGAATGGTGCATTAAGCAGTATTTTCATTGACACCTATCAGGGAAAGAGGACATTTTCACCCTTCCGCCTTATATTTTGAAGAATGCCTCTTTTGGTATATTCTTTGGGAATAAAAATCAACGAAGTACCCCCTCCTTAGATTTTAAAAATGAGCATTGCTCCCCATTGGCACATTCATCTTTTAGCTACCAAATTATTTGTAAAACCAAAAATTTGCCAAAACATAATAGTGTATATCCTTTTTTGCATTCTGAGTTCTGTCTTATGCTAAAATATTACTAAAAAGGCGCTTTTCACTCAAACATTCTCTAGGTAAAATATTCTTACCCTCCCCTCTGCCCCCCAAAAAAAAACTATGTGACCTGAAGGCCATAAAGGGGGCATCAAGGTTCACAATTTCAAAAAAGAAAATACAGAGGTTATTCTGAAAATATACTGAGATAGATGATTCTATATTGTGTCCCTCGAATACGAGAATTCAGCCCTTAACCCTCCCTCCCCCCATCGCCATAAAAATAGATATTTCGAATTTCTTTTACTGTGCTTGGGTTTACAATCCTACTTTTGGACATTAGATGGCGCTGCAAGTCATGTTTTAAGAACTTATGTTTTTATCCAGTATAACATAAGCTAAGTCACTGGTCATCATGATAAATTGCCCTAGCAAATTATCTTAAAATAACATAAACATCACTCACTTGACAACAATTAGTAAACTTCAAATGGTTAAGGAAAATTAACAGACAAAAAATTTTCGATATTCCTTAATAATATTTGTAGATGACGCTGAGATGCTGTTGAGCAAATCATTTTCAATTTACGCTTTTTCTGTGAAATGGTAAGCAACAATGAAAAATCTTCCATTACCGTTTTGAGACGCTTAGAATAAGAATTCATTCTCCCCTTTATTTTTATTTATCCAATAGTCTCAAAATTTTTAAAGTAATTCATCAACATTATACCCTCATGTTGCGTTAAAGAAGAAAAGAGCATTTAAATGGAAACATGATTAACTAGCCATTCGATTGGGTGTATGTAGGACTTTACGGTGGAGTTGAGAGTATAAAAACCTGAATAAAACCTCAGAAAATCCGTCTCCGTGACAACCTAGCTAAACCAAAAGGAAGAAACACTAATACTTTTATTTATTTATTGGCGAGGCTGCACAAAATAAGCAGTTCAATTTTTAAAAATCTACGAAATCGTAATTTCATAAGTATTAAAAAATTCAATGCATGTTTGGTAGTAATGTGTGTCTACAGATCACACTTAATATTGGTACCAAATATTTCGCCTAAAACATTGTACACATCATAAACCCCATCACATGACTGCCACTGGACAGTCTTCTGTCCGTATTTGGGTCATATTTGGAGTTTTGAAACATGGATTGACATTTTTTTTAAATGTTGGCAAAAGCAAAATGGAAGATAATACAAAAACATTATTATAGGGTGTAAGAGTTCTGTTAAAATCAATTAAAATAACGCACAAATGAGGTGAGGCGAAATGAAAAAAGTATAAAAATATTATTAATGGAATACAAACAAATGAAGCAAAAAAAAAACGATAATCTCCGTTTATGCCATTCTATTTTACAATTAACTGGAGAAAGAATGGGATCTTTTCGGTCCATCTTCCTTGGAAGACGTCTCTTAATTGGTCACGATGGTGAGGGAGTAGTTACTGAGACTGAACATTAGTTAAAGCTTTATTTTTGTGATGTTGCTGATTTTAATCTAAGTGTTAATGCAAATTGATTTTGCATTAGTAAATATAAATTTAATTCAAGCAATTTTGTTTACAAAAACTCAATGGAACAGCAAGTCACAATAAGGAACAAATGCTACAAAAAGCGAATGGTTGGATATCACTCATGCTAGTTCATCGTATCTAATCAGATAAAAAAAATAGAAGTGATTCGGGCTTTAAAATATTTTTAAAAAACCTCACGCATGAGTACTGAAACAAAACACTCCTATTTAATAATTCATTATTTCATCAGCCTTTAAAATATTAAGCTTTTTAAGAAGTGATCTGGGACAGACAGCACCTATCCATTAACCTTATTGCCTTATTCTGCAGAACTTGAACTAGCCTAAATTGCATTTAAATTAATCTGCCAAATTAAGCACCCATAATTTATATAAGAAGCTACAAAGGAATTAAGCAATAAAATCAGGATTTTATAAGGAAAAAAGTGTTAAAATGTTTCAGAACTTAAGAATTCCCGCCAGATTGCATACTATGATGTTGCACTGTGCTATTCAACTCAGATTTCGATCCAGAATGAGTCCCAAATACTGGACCTCTTCAACTTGTCTGACTGTTAGACTATGATACAATGCAATACCAGAGAGAATGGGAAACAGATTTTTCTTAAATATCATAATATTGGTTTTGATGAATTGATACTGAGTAGGCTAGAACAAACCAATTCGTGTGGACCATCCATTGCTCTATTAGCATATAATAAAAGCTCTCTTAGTGACTTCGCTGCAATTACAAAAGCTGTGTCGTCAGCAAGACAAGCAATGGAGGCTCCTAAAATACAGAATCTCATTGTTTCTACGAATATCAGATACAGCAGAGGACCTAGAGCTGAGATCTGAGGAGAACCACACTTTATAAAATATACGGTCGACAATGTTTATCATTTATAATCACAAATAGCTTTCTTTCTTTTAAATAAGATTCAAACCAATTTAAAATACTACCGCTAATATAAAAAAAATGCAACCTTTTCAATAAAATCTTAAAACAAAATGTATCAAAAGCCTTTCTAAAAATCAATAAAAACACCCATGCATTGCTCATCTTTCTCAAATGCTGTGTTAATATTTTCCAGAAGATGCTGCACACCATGTGTCGTCATATGTCCTTTCCTGAAGCCAATTTGACCAATATCTAAAACATCATTTCTCATCAAATATAGGGTAAGTTTCTCCAATTTGATATTCGAGTTTTGATACCACCTTTATGCAACAGAATAACTTTAACTATTTTAAAAGTATTTGGAAATCTCCTTTTTTCATAGAAATACTCACAAAGTACTCAAGGACAGGAAGCAAGTAAGCCAAAGCTGACTTAAGGGTTCTCACGCTCACTCTATCCATTCCTACAAAATATATTTTCTTGTATAACATAAATGTGAAGCCTACTCTAACATTAATATGCATAAATATATATGTGTATGCAGTCAGTGCTGTTAGTCTTAAATCTCTTTATTAAGAAATCTCTTTTAAAAAGCATTGTTTCAAAGTCTAGAATGAAAAAGTGACTCATGAATCTCCCTATCCCTGCCACCCCTTTTCCCTGCTTATGATAGCATACTAATATAATCTCAGGAGTTTCTATCATTGCTGGGTTTTTTTTTTGGCTCAATTTAAGTTGTTTTTTAATTAAAGGCTTGCCGGCTCCATCACAGGTGATTTTATGCCGTTAGTCCTGGTAATTACCTCATTTTCCAACTCTGAGGTATTTGTTATACTTTCTTTTGAACGTGTCAAGGGAAGGATTTTCTGGGATTACCTCTGCCCGCAGGCTACTCCATGTGGCGACCAATCTTCAGGAGAAACTTTTTCAGATAATCTTGGTGGGAAGTTGCCTTCTTAAGGTAGACCTGACGAGCTGTACTTTGCTCTGTCAGGAACAAGCTTCGATAGCTCTTTCGATGGACGGCTATACATGTACTTATAGAAAACCGACATGGAAGCCAGCTCGTTTCGTTCTTGGATTAACGGTGCGGTCTTAGCTATCGTGTTGCCAGAGACTGCTGCATGAACTGCTCGATTTTGAATCCGTTGGAGTCAAGTGATCCGGTTTCTTGGTGCACCAGCGAAGAGAGGACATGTATATTCCATGACAGGTCGGATGCACAAAATGAATAGTGGCAGAACAGACTCATCAGGGAGGAGACTTTTGCATCTTACGATAACTCTTAGCTCCTTGAAGCAAGAGGATCTAATTTTACTAAAATACTCAGTCCATGATAATCCGATGAGAAATTAACTCTAAATAGTCATAGCGTAACAACTCGTGTTATTGCCTTCCTTTGAAGACGAAATTAGAATCAGCCTTCATTTTACGCGCCTTCTAAATTAGGAACTCTTTGGTTTTCGATGCGTTAAAACTGACAAGCCACGCATCTGCCCACTCCTCAATTCTCTCCAAGTCAGCCTGAAGCTCTTTGCGGGGTTCGCTGGGATCTTTGTCCTTAGCAATTGATGTTTTTATTTTAAGATGTAATTTTCTGAAGCTTCTCCAGATATTTATGAAAAAGACACTAAAGTCGAAAAAGGCATTAATTGAAGCCTCAGGTTTTCGTTATAAGTTACCCACTTCGTTTATAGTTGTCTGATTTTCATTTGTGAAATCTGGAACTGACTAAGGGGCAGAGGAAGGGTCACTGAATATGTCCAGTCCAAAATTCATATTTTGAAGGTTTTAAGCTCTTCTTGGAATAAAAAAAGCCCGTAGATGCTACCTGCTAAACTTTTGTGCTGAACTAGGCTCACCAAGAATTGGCCTAATTGCCGTTAACTGTATCGACGAAAAATTTACTTTATGAATTTGTTTTGTGTATGAAAAAAAATTCAGTTTGTATTCAAATCAAAATAATAATAGCAAAAACTGTAATTTATTTTCTTGTCCACTTAGTACAAAAGAAACAAGTGGAGTACAAAGAGAAAAAAAAGAGAAAAAAACTCAAATAAAACATTAAACTACTGAACATATATGGTAAACGCAAGTAGAGTGGTCTGCGGATAAAAAGAGCCAAGGCTAAAAGCTGAATTCTGTACAGTAATTTCACTCTTCTCTTGCCTAGTGATACATTTTTTTTTTTTTTTTTTTTTGCTTACTTTTTTTTACTCAGAGCTCCTGACAGGCGCCAGCTTCGGTGTATGGCAAGCGTTTGGGCTTTCTTCGGTCTGAGGTTTTCCATTGCCAGGACAGGCTGTCAGGCCATAGTTTCTTTGGTCGGCAGCAAGGTGAACTACAATATGGCTCACCTGCTATGTAGTAATGAATTGTTTGATCTTTTTTGTCCGAAAGAAAACTTTTCGTCAAAATTCTTTTACAGTTCAATTAAGAATAAATAACCAATCTCAGGAACAAAATATGCTATGAACAGGCGGCCATTGCACTGTATAGGCATAAGAAATAGAATCCTGGCTGGCTAATATAAACGAGTAATTACAGGATAAACGGAAATAACAAAAAAATGAATAAATAAAGTGAGAAAACACATAAACAGCTATTCAGCTGTAAAATTCCTGGATGAACAAAGTGACGAATCATTTAATTCATTAAAATACAGCGGGATTTTGTAAACATGCTGCGTTGCAAAGCTATGACCGAGTATTATAAGTGGAAGTTTCAAGAAAACAAAGGTGTTTGAATGTATTGGTGGGAATGAAAAGAATGGAAATGAACAAATCCAACTTGATGGTTGTGATAAATATGATGAAGAAGAAATTGTTAATAAATTCGGTGATTTGTTTTTTCTAATATTGGCTTAAAAGGAAAAATAAATGTAGAGGAGCGATGTGAAGAGCCTCATGATTCTGGAAATGATGACCGATGCAAACCACCTGATTTTAAACTTGAACCCTGTATTAGTCACGAGCTTGTGAAAATTGTTAAGTATTTGGAATCAAATTCTGCTGGAGTTGATGGATTGTCTCTTAGTGCATTCAAAGTCGTTGCTGGATATATACTTCCTTGTATACTTTTTATTATTAATCTGTCACTAGAAACAGGACAATTTCCAGAGCAACTAAAGACAGCAAGGTAATACCCCTTCATAAGGGTGGTTGCAAAAAAAGAAACTGAAAACTGGGGGTCGATATCTATTCTTCTCTTATTCTCTAAGCTACTGGAGAAAGTAGTACATTGTTGGCTTTTTACTTTCCTACAAAATAATGAATTATTAAATGAAACTCAGTTTGGCTTCCGTAAAGGGCATTTTACAACGCATGCTTTGCAACACCTTGTTGATTCTGTGAATTATGTGTTTGAGAGAGGTGATACACCAATGTCTATCTTGATTAATGTCCGTAAAGCGTTTCATACTGTGGATTTTAAAGTGTTGATTAAAAGGTTAGAATCACGAGGTATTCATGGAAATTGTTTAGAGTGGTTTAAAAGCTACCTAACAGGGAGATTGCTTAGAGCTGTAATTAATAATGATATGTCTTAGGCGTTTTCGATTAGGTGCGGAGTACCTCAAGGGTCAGTGCTCGGTCCATTATTATATTTAATGTATGTTAATTCCATGCGTTTTTACCTGAAGGAAGCCTGCACAATATTGATTGCTGATGACACTGCTTTGAATTTATTTGGAAAGTCTATAGACGAGTTGGTAAATAAAACAAATCATATACTGGAAAGACTTGTAGTTTTCATGAATGTAAGCTTTCTATAAGTTGATGTGAGTGAGACATTTTTGATGACTTAGAGTAGAGTGGGTTCTCCAGTTGATTCAAATGTCCTGGTTACACTGTACGAGAAGCCTGTTCAGCAGGTTGGTAAACTGCGTTATCTAGGATTCATAGTGGATTGTCATCTGTCGTGGAGAAATCATAGTGAGGCTATTTCTGCTAAGATTGTCCATGGTGCAGGCATACTTGAACGTTTTAAACATTTTCTGCCATAGAGGATTCTTCTTGTACTGTATTCTTGAAGGTAGAATCTATTGCTTGTCCTATGTGTGGATGTCAGGATGAAAGTTTAATACATTTTTTATGTGAATGTGTCGAATTGAATGATTGGAGGCGAGAGATGTATGGTAAAGAAAAATTGAATGAGATATGGATCGTAGATAGAATGAAAGAGACAAATTTCCTGAGCATTAAAAGGATAGCAAGATTTGTAAGGATTGCAGCGGCACATCGGGAGCGTTTTCTTTAAATAGTATTAATTTAATTTAGTTAATTTGTTGTTCGTTTGTTGTTATGTAATTTTCCTATGGCCCACGGGCTTTTTCTGGAATAAATTACTATTATTATTATTATTATTATTATTATTATTATTATGCATGTCTTATCTGGAGTAGCATTTTTTTTTTACTAATTATTAGCAAGTGCAAGTTCTTCAAAATGAAGCAATTAGGACTATTGGTAAACATGTTAAAGAGGTCCATGAAACTAGTGCTTGTTATATATCCCTGAATCTGTTAAATGTTGGACAAATTAGAGATTTTCAAGCTTCTATATTTGTTTAACAGTGTATGAATGATCTAGTCCCTACAGTTCTTAAGAAGTTTTATTGTTCGAATAGCCATGTGCATGATTACGAAATGAGAAATATTGATGATACAGCAATTGAGTCAACCGATACAGTTAGATCTGCAATTACGGTAAGATATATGGGTCCGCTTATTTGGAATAAGATGCCAGTGAGTATTAGGATGACTGAACACCTGCTTTCAATTAAGAGAAAATTAAAGATCATTTGTTAGAAACTAATTAAAGTTTTTTCTTTTTATAAGGGGGAAGGCGGGGAAGGGGTTTCTAGAGTGTGGGATAGGGCGATTTTTAGGTGGGAGGCTGAAAGATTTTTCGAGGGGGGAATAATATGTTGATTGTTTAAATGAGAGAGATGGATTTGAAGTTTGGTTTGATTATATTTATGTTGTGATTTATAATGGAATATAAATTGTGTTGCGAGAGCAACACTGGTTTTGTCGTTTTTTTTTTTTTTTTTTTTTTTTTTTTATAGCACCCTGATTTCAGCTTATTCCTAGAAAGAGGTAACGGTATAACCTCTGCGGTTTTTACGGAAAGTGTGGACCTTAGGCTGGATTGATGAATATGACTGCATTTTGGAAATCTTCGTAGAACTCTTGCCTTGGGCCAAAAAGGATGGTTTTCGCTTGTGTTTCTACCCATTTCTGTTCGTGATTTCAGCTGAGTTTATCATTCGGTTTTTCGCACTTGGGATTGCGGTAGAGAAATGGTATCAGATGGGCCTCTTAAATTTTAAAATTTCTCTCATTGCTAAAGAAATTAGAGTTTATCCTTTGCTCCTCTCTAAGTAATAACGCTAGAAACTTAGCCTACGGCAAAAAAGTCAACTTTTGAACAAAGACAGATAGACTTTTTTCGACGGCAGTCGATAGCTCTTGATGAGCTGATCAAAGTGTATCTCATCCATTTTTTGGTAGAAAGATTCCTTCATGAGATACACCAGTTTGAATGTTTAGAGGGGTTGACAACTTCAGTTGTAAGGTACACACTGAAACCAAAAATAGGCCGATATAGACATGGTATAAGATTTGCCTCATAAACTTTAAAAGTTATCTCATGGCTAAAGAAATATGACTCTATCCTTTACTCCTTTCTAAGTAATGACGTTTGAAACTTTGCCTACGGCAAAAAAGTCAACTTTTGAACTGAGACAGATAGATCTTTGATAGCTCTTGATGAACTGATTAATGTATATGTCATCCATTTTTTGATAAGAAAATTCCTTCGTGATATCTACCAGTTTGAAAGTTCAAAGGGGCTGACAACGTCGGTAGTCAGGTACACACTGAAACCAAAAATAGGCCGATACCAATTGTGAGACATATAGGGGAGTTTTAAGCAACAGTCGGCTGTAAGCTCATAATCATCTTTGGCAGTGAAGGGTTTGCAACTTTTGCTAGTTTGTGTAGCTATTATTTATTTCCAGTGTATTTGATGGTAAGACCAATTTGGTTCCAGCAGTAAGATGTGTAGGGGACTTGTAAGAAATAATAGGCTGTTAGGCTACAATCAACTTCAGGGATGAGGGGATTATAACTTTTGCTAGTTACAACGAGGGGTTTGCAACTTTTGCGAGTTGGTGTACCTAGTATTTATTTTAAGATCCTTACATATTAACAACTTCAGCGTTTAATTGAAGTGAGAAAACGAAATCAAATTGTTGCTCTCGCAACACTTTACTCGGTGAAGCCGAACTAAGGTTGCCGCAACACTTCATGTTGCCCATGGAACGTATATCTAGTTATTGCTTGTTACTGCCGTGGGTCTAAAAAAAAAGTTTTTCTTAGCATGGCAGAATTTTGTAGAAGATGTGTTTGGGTTTTGTATGTGAAGAAAAATAAAATAAACAAATAATCAAGACAAATTTACATATTCACAAGCAGAGACACATCACATACACAAGCAAAATATAACTCAAGAAGAATCGTTCAAAAAGGAAAAATCTGGATAATAACTATTTAATTTTCATATATAGTACATCTATACCTACACCTCTGCGTATACACATCTGTATCAGTACACGTTCGTTGTAGACTTTTCTTTAAGTAATCAAGAGAACAATGCTTTGAGAATCACTTAAAACCATCATTCAGGGCACTAGATACAAAACAAAATCTCAAATATTATAGTATTTTTACATCTTCACCTTTGAAAATCCATGAATATCTGTGTAAATTAGGAGGAAAAAATATATTTTCATGGGGGCTACCACCCCTTAAGCTCCTGCATATTGCACTAAATAAATTTTAACTTAGGATTTTGAGAGTATGTTCAGTATTATAAATGACAACGAGGAATCCATGAAAATATGAAACCAAAATCCACTATTATGATGTAACACAATCTAAATAAAAATCAATAAGATATTGTTAAAGTTTATAATGAAGTGTAATATTATGTGTGAGAGAGGGAGAAAGATTTCTTGACAAAACATAAGCAAAGCTTGTCCATGGGAGAGGTAGAGGAAACAAAATCCTTAAAACGAAAAGAACACTTGGCCAACGAAACCACTAATACCACCAAACTAAACAATAAATACCAAAGAAAATCATATGTTATACTTTTTCTCCGGGAACATCATATCAACAAAATATCACAATGAATAAATCAATCAATCAAGACTCATTTTCAGCAAAAAGCAGTTCCTTAATGTCTTTTTCTAAATAGGTCTCCAATAACCTTAATATCACTAGTTAAACCATTACATTTCAGCCTATAATAAACAAAAAAACATGAGCGGGAAGAAATACCTCTAGGTAAACAGAAGTCAACACTACCCCTTGTTTCGTGCGAATGAACAGTAGAATGGACAATAATACACCAAAACAACGAGGCTGAATATTCTACTGCAGTCCAAAAAATAAACCACAATACATAGAATTCACGACGACCTGCAGCCAGCAATTTTTTCAAAGCTGGGTAAATTCCTAGAACAGAATTACGTTGGGATATACCGGCTAAAATCCTAACTATATGGTTTTGTAGAACTCCTATTGATTTCAGGATAGAAGAAAAAGTAGAGGGTCAAATACTCAAACAATAAAGTATATACGGGTATATTAAAGAAAATTAGTGATGGGGAAGAACAGATTTAGGAAAACAATGTTAGAGCTCCTTCATTATACCTAGATTTCTTGCCAGAATTTTGCTAGTTAAAGTTATATGTTTCTTAAAAGATATAGTTTCATCTATTACAATCCTAGGGTATTTCAAAGACGCAATCCGTTTTATAACACCATTGGACATATCTAATTCCTTGATCCATGGGTAGAAGTCCAGTGATTGCGAGAAAATAATAAAGTTAGACTTAGTCATGTTTATCCTTAGTTTATCCTTAGTTTATTTACCCTTGGTCATGCTACTGAGCATCTATTACATCCTTCATGGAAATCTGCAGAAGATCCACTGTCTTGGCTGTGCTAATGGCTGTTGTGTCATCAGCAAAAAGTGAAACTGTTTCATTAGTCGAGCTTACTGTTAGTTCATTTATTCTGTAGCAAAAATTATTTAGACAATTTGGTAGATCATTAATAAATATCAAGAATAATATATCAAGAATAATATAATAATAATAGAATAATATCAAGAATAAACCAAAAACTGATCCTTGCAGAACACCTATTTCAATACGCTTTTTTCCTGAAGAAGAATCATTTAGTTGGATATACTGAAAACGACTACTTGAAAAACTTCATAAAAAATTTAATGATTTTCCCTTCACACTTCTTAGGTAGAAGTTTATGATCCACAGTGTCGAAAGCTTTCATCAGATCTGAAAATGCAGCACCTACTTTGAAACCTTTATCTAATACATCGTTAATAATCCCAAATAATGGGCCATTAACCCCTTTGGGATATTGTTTTTGTTATTAAATATAAAAAAAACAAGTTTTTTTTAACTGAGAGTAAGGAGCGACATTAAAACTCAAAACGAACAGAAATTACCCGTATATGAAAGGGGCTGTTCCCTCTTCAGCGCCCTGCTCTTTGCGCTAAAGTTAGACTCTTTCTCTCAACTCTACTTTTTAAAACAGTATAAACTTTAGCGTAAAGAACAGGGTGTTGAAGAGGGAACAGCCCTTTTCATATACGGGGTAATTTCTGTTCGTTTTGAGTTTTAATGTCGCTCCTTACTTTCAGTTAAAAAAACTTGTTTTTTTTATATTTAATTTCCGAACGTTTTTTAGTTAATCCATGTTTTGATTTCGGATCTCCGCAATAATTAAAGCGAAATTTATATATTTATCTATTTAGCTAAATGGCTTTCCCATAGTTTTGATTGAATGCTTATGAGAAAAAAGGAGGGGGAGGAGGCCCAGTTGCCCTTCAATTTTTTGGGTATTTAAAAAGGCAACTAGAATTTTTAGTTTTTTACGAACGTTTTCATTAGTAAAAGATATACGTAACTTACGAATTGGCTTACGTAACAAACTTCTATATTCGTATATTTTTATTACGTATATGAGAGGGTTCGCCCACTCGTCAATACCTCGCTCTTTACACTAAAGCTTGAATTTTGTCCCCTGAATCACAAAGGCCGTAGAATAAATAGTTGAAATTACAAAAAATACTTTAGCGTAAAGAGTGAGGTATTTGGAGGAGGTGACCCCCTTATATGCGTAATATTTTCTATTCATTTTAAGTTTTACTTTCAGTTGAAAAAAAAACTCTTTCATATTTATTTTTTCATTGGTTTTTTAAATAATGTTAGAAAATGCTGCGCCCCCTTCATGGAAATCTTCTTCCCCCATAACAAATCCCTCCATGGAAATTTTCCCTCACATAACCCCTCTTCTCAACCCCTCCTCCCGACCAAAAAAATCCCCTGAAAACGTCTGTACACCTCCCAATAACCAATACTATATGCAAACACTGTTCAAAGTTTGTAACTTGCAGCCCCTCCTACGGGGACTGTGGGGGAATAAGTCGTTCCCAAAGACATAGTTATAAGGTTTTTCGACTATGTTGAATAAAATGGCTATCGCAGAATTTTGACTTGGCGACTTTTGGAAAAATGAGCGTGGGAGGGGGCCTAGGTGCCCTCCAATTTTTTGGTCACTTAAAAAGAGCACTAGAACTTTTCATTTCCGTTCGAAAGAGGCCTCTTTTGAAATTCTAGGACCACTGGGTCGATACGATCACCCCTGGGAAAAGGAAAAAAAAAAACAAACAAACAAACAAACACGCATCCGTGATTTGTCTTCTGGCAAAAAAACAAAATTCCAGATTTTTGTAGATAGGAGCTTGGAACTTGTGCAGTAGGGTTTTCTGATACGCTGAACCTGATGGTGTGATTTTCGTTAAGATTCTATGACTTTTAGGGGGTGTTCCCCCCTATTTTCTAAAACAGGGCAAATTTTTTCAGGCTCGTAACTTCGGATGGGTAAGACTAAACTTGATGAAACTATATATTTAAAATCAGCATTAAAATGTGATTCTTTTGATGTAACTATTGGTATCAAAATTTCGTTTTTTAGAGTTTTGGTTACTATTGAGTCGGGTCGCTCCTTACTATAGTTCGTTACCACGAACTGTTTGATTGTTATCTTATAGAAATAAATAGAACTTGAACTTGAATAATAGTTGTCAAATAAATCATCGCCTGTCCTGTTTTCTTTTTTCTACGGAACCCAAAATTTGTAACTTATGATTCTCCAAAAAAGTCATCATTCTAATACTAAAACACTTCTCTAAAACACGGGAAACGATGGATAAAACAGATATCGGTCTATATTTTCCTGGGTCATTTGAAATACCACCCTTATGAATTGGGGTAACACGGGCAACTTTGAAACAATCTGGGAATTCTCCTTGACGAAACCACTCATTAATTAATCCACATAAAACTTCAGATTTAACAGGTAAAATACGTTTAAGTGCTTTTAAAGTAATGTGATCGCTACCAGATGAATTACTACGGAACTTGTAAATAATTTTTAAATTTCATCAACTGTTACAAGTAAAGGGTGAAGAGATACATCAATTAGGTCCCTCAGTAAGGACTCGAACGTCGGATCGCCACTTTCAGATACAACTGGCATAGCTAGATTCAGACCAATATTCGAAAAATAACTCTGGAATTCATTACATATATCATTTTCAAAATTCAAAGTATCTCCCATTACACACAACAATTTATCAGGTACACTATTTATTTTTAATACAATCACTTCTTTTATTAGTCCCTAAGTTTTTTTAGGACATCCTTTGACCTTCTTAAACTTTTTTTTTCCAAATATTTCTTTTTTTCATTTCTTAAAATTGTATTCAACCTATTTCGATAAATTTTATATAATTGCTTATTTTCTAGTGTCGGGTTGATTATTTGAGCTCAACAATTTATCTCTTACATATATTTGCTTCAAAATCACAGGACTAGTCCAAGTTTTTTTACTTGAGTGTTTTCTATTGAACAATTTCAATGTTACCACTTGACTTGTCAAACTCTGCAACTTTTCATAAAATAAAACAAACCTCAAATTTGCTTCCTGAACTTCGCCTAGAACCGCATACTGATCTACCTTTACTGTATCGTTTTTAAGTTTTACCATTGCATTTTGGTTGATCACTGTAATCCTTGATTTTTTTTTTGCCTTTAACCTCCTTCTTGCAGGTCTAAAGCTAGCTGAAACTCCAAAGTGGCCGGATACAACGTTGATGAGGACCCTGGGAAGACTCAAGGGCACATTAGAAAGGATATTATCCAGAAGCTTAGCTGATGTTCCCGTAATTATTGTATGGATATTTATACAATGATGAGACCCATTAGATAGACTTATGTTGATATATTCAGTACTAGCACACGACAGATCTATAACATCAATATTAAAGTCCCCCATAATAAAACATTGATATAGTTAATCGGGAGCTTCATTAATTATTCTTCAAATAGGTCCATAAGGTCATGGGGAGTAGGCTCTAAGGAAGTCTATATACTACGACAACACAAAAGTTCAAATTCTCTCTAGTAACATGCAAAACAAAACGTTCGCAAACTTTCTCTCTGTCTCTCTGTATACTGTAAAATCTTCTCTTATCGAAGCATTATACTCAGCCTGAATATTAGCTGCTAGGCTTCCATGTTGGTAATACTCTTGATTTCTTACTGTCAATCCATACATGTCAATTGTAACCAGTGATATCTAGTAATTGCGAGTTATTATCTTTTAACCACGTTTCAGTTAAAGTGATCACCTGAAACACACTAGTAGTTATTAGTTCCGATAAAAAATTATGCACAGAATTCAGTGCGTGACAATTCAAATGAAGAATTATAAGGTCAAAGCGACCCATACCTTGATGGTTCATTTTTGAAAATATCAGCAGCATTAATATCTAAATTTCTATTTATTATTTCATTAAACTGACTGGCTTATGCAATCTAGAATAACTATAATTAAATAAAACATAGCCTTCAACTTAGACGCAGAAAAAATACCAGGTAGTTTGAAAAAAAACTAGCCTTTTAATCCGATGTACCAGCAGGGAGTAGTCATTTTTGCCCGTCTTAACTAAACTGTCGTGAAGTAACGAAGCTAAAGCCTTGTAATTTTGGTTTTATGTTTCTACGGACAACCTCTTTAATCGTGGGTTATATTTTCATTACTTGCTTTTTCAATCTTTCTTCTATTTAGCTGAAATATCTACTTAAGTGGATAATCATCTAGAAATACAAACCAGATCCCATCCGAATCGAAGAATCAAGGACCCTTCGTTGTCTTTCAGCAATGCGTTTTCTCCTTCAAACTGGATTCCGCAGGGTTTAGCTGCCCCACTTAACACCTGGTTTCAATGTAACCGTAAGATGAAACGAAACGTAACAACCTCAACGTAAGAATTTTCAACTTCTTACGTTTAAGTTTACATGGCAAAATGAATCTTCTCATTGACAAAAATAGTTGAGTATTTAGAAGCAAGATAATATTTTATAAAGCTCAAAAGGACCCTGCTTTTAAAGAAAAATAACATAAAAAATACTTAGAAAAAATAAAAAAAAAATAAAAATAAAAGAATTAGTAACAGAAGAAAAATTTTTTCTTATGAAAAATGTAAGAAATTGCACCACAAACTTTCCTTGCTAATTATACTTCTCAAGGACAGCTGCAGCAGCGAGCATTATAACATCTTCAATGCATTTGTTGGTTGGTGCCATGTAAAGCTTCTACGAATGATGACTGTGATTATTGTCACCAGTAATTTTTAGCTTACTTCATGACGAAATTGTATTCCAGTGTGAAGAAAGCATTTTCAAAATGAAGGGATAGGAACATTGTGACTTTTAAAGGATTGTGGGCAGTGGCAAGGGCGGTCGGTTAGACTTAATGCGACCCATTAACATAGTCTCATGGACCCTACATTAGAACGGGCTATCTCAGTTAATTCACAGATCTATTTAACACACGAATAAAGACTAACAAAACCAAAGTTATCGTTACTTACCGCCATGAGTAAAACTAATTTACTTCAAAAACCGTTGATGACCACGAGGGTAATAAAGATGACCCGTTTATCTACCTCGGAAGCCTCCTGACTGCTAACATCTGACATACCACCAATATCAAACGCCAAATAACCCTCACTTTTAGCAGCGTCAAAAGATTATTGGAATTCAGGAAGTGTAGCTACTTCTCCAACCAGCTGAAAGTCAATCTTCTCAACATCCTGATTTTTACGATTGCTCTGTCTAGGTCTTCGACTTGGTTCCTGAAGATAGAAAACGAGCACAGCCTCTTCAAGCTCAAGTGGTGCCCCCACCTTATCGCCTTACCACCTTGCTAATTATACTTCTCAAGGACAGCTGCAGCAGCGAGCATTATAACATCTTCAATGCATTTGTTGGTTGGTGCCATGTAAAGCTTCTACGAATGATGACTGTGATTATTGTCACCAGTAATTTTTAGCTTACTTCATGACGAAATTGTATTCCAGTGTGAAGAAAGCATTTTCAAAATGAAGGGATAGGAACATTGTGACTTTTAAAGGATTGTGGGCAGTGGCAAGGGCGGTCGGTTAGACTTAATGCGACCCATTAACATAGTCTCATGGACCCTACATTAGAACGGGCTATCTCAGTTAATTCACAGATCTATTTAACACACGAATAAAGACTAACAAAACCAAAGTTATCGTTACTTACCGCCATGAGTAAAACTAATTTACTTCAAAAACCGTTGATGACCACGAGGGTAATAAAGATGACCCGTTTATCTACCTCGGAAGCCTCCTGACTGCTAACATCTGACATACCACCAATATCAAACGCCAAATAACCCTCACTTTTAGCAGCGTCAAAAGATTATTGGAATTCAGGAAGTGTAGCTACTTCTCCAACCAGCTGAAAGTCAATCTTCTCAACATCCTGATTTTTACGATTGCTCTGTCTAGGTCTTCGACTTGGTTCCTGAAGATAGAAAACGAGCACAGCCTCTTCAAGCTCAAGTGGTGCCCCCACCTTATCGCAAAGATAAATAACCCCAGTCATATATGATAGAAAAAAAATATGCTAGGACGCCTGATACCTCCCATAAACAAACAAAAAGCAATTACGGTGGCTTGGGCTTGTTAGAAGAATGGACTTGAAGGAATAATAGATACAAAGAACCATAGCTAAAAGAGTATGAGATAGATCGTTGTATCAAGCTTAAAATTAAGTCCTATAAAAATAGTGGTCTCAACCCGTCGTTTGTGGATGAACAGGATTAACTCTAACTCAATATAAAAATATTGAAACTTAAAAATAAAAAAGCAGGAGGGGCAGATTTGCAAAATTCTTTGGGAATTTTGTTTATTATGGGATAGCCACCTTCCCTCTCCCTTTTAAGGGCACTTCGCTACTTATATGATTATTATATGAATTTAATGTCTTGCTATACTCATAATATTCCTGCAACCAGAAAGGAGCTGTCACTCTAGAGCACACATACTGAAAGCATTAAGATAATCAATGACCTCTCCACCCTCTCCTCCATTTTTAGTGTTATGAACTTCGTTTATCGGCTAATGTAACTGCATTAACTGCATTGTGCTCTTAAATTTGAGAATTGTTTTGCTGAAGACAAGCTTAGAAGTATTTTGCTAAAGATATAGATAAGAATCCGATTCACATAATACTAAATAATTGTATTCCAAATCTTCATCAAAAGCGACTTTGGCCATTATGATACTCCAAATATTTTATTGAAAGAAAGCATCCGTGAGAAAAAGAAGCAAAATATACCAATATAGCAATTACATTGAAGGGAGCCAAGGTACTTACCCCACGGCCCCCCCCCAAAAAATAGAAAATTTGGCCTAATAAGTCTTTAAGGAAAACTAAGAAAGCTTCAGCTTACAAAGTACTTTGATGTTTCCGTTCCTCTCTTCTCCAGTCTAATGAAAAATCCATTGACCGACTATATAATAGCCTTGTGTAATTAAACGACATTATGTATAAAGTAATGAAGCGTCAAACAAATCGAGTTAAAGGGATGAAGCTTAAAAATAACTGTTGTCTTTGTATACGCTAATTTTGTGTTGACTGCACATATGTTCCGGACAAAATTGGCATAATGGCTTCTGGAACCAGATACTTATAGAGCCCTCAGCTTTTTGATAGCGCTGAATCGACGATTTGTCTCAAAATTTTGCCTCGACTGGATTTTAGCCCTATTCGTGGCGAAAGTGAGATTTTGCGGGGGGGAAATGGTAAGTACTGATACGTTGCCACGCCAAGCAGTCTATCACTACCAAAGAAAAGAACTAGAAATTCCAATTTTTGCTAGATTAATCTCGTTACGAACATTGTGCGACAGCTGAATCAACAGAATCACTGTTGGAAAAACATATGAAAAAAAACTGAAAAAAAAAGAAACACACACTGGTGACCTTTCTTCTCGAGGAAAATATGAAACTTCCCACACAGGGGTTTGCAGCTCTGCTCCAGGATTCTCAAACATCCTGAAGTTGATGCTTTATTCCTAATCAAGATAGCGTCCTTTGTTTTGTCTATGTCACGGCTTTTACGGTATTATCCAACTTTTCTTACGTTAATAAATGGTACTAATTGAAGAGGAGCATGTGGCTCCTAGATTTATTTTGCCCCCCCCCCCCTTCGAACTTTGGCAAATATTTTGTGTGTGATATTTTCATTGAAAAAATGCCTTTTTGGTGCTTTTATTTTTAAAATTGAAAAAAAACGACAAATTTGCTCCTCCTAGACTCTGAAAATACATTTTGCCTGCCCTCTTTTAAATTTCTTTGAATTAACGCTACTAACCAGCGTGAAAAGTAGACTCTTTGGTGCTTACATATTATTCAGAACACAGTCAAGAAGTGTAGTTAGGTTAATCATAATGAAATATACCAAAACGTGATAAAAATATAATACTTTAGCAACAAAGGATTACAACAAAGAATTACAGAAAACAGGGCACCCAGAATGCATTGTGTTAAATACCTAACCACCTCTATGTATTAAATATTCAATCAAAGTATACTTGTATTTTAGTTTATTTCACGAAAAAATAATTTAATTATAACAGAATACGAAAGAAAACCGGTTCACTTAGATCAAACAAAGCAAACTTCTCGAGTGTGTTCTGGATAATGCGTATATGGTACCGATCCTTTTTCAAGCATATATGGTTTTGAAAGTTCTGCTTTTCTTAGAGTTTCGATTATTATTGAGTATATTCTTCAATTCTCCTCTTCTTAAAGTTCTCTCTTGCTGCTATTGCAGTACCCTTCGTGGAAGTCTATATTGATGTAATTATATTATCGTTAAATAAGTAATAAGTAAATTATGAAACACAGTTGGTTGGTTCCATTTATTTACATCTCGTATTTTTTTTAAAGATTCAAATTACCCACTTTCATGGTATTCATAAAAAGAACCTTGCCTCATAAGTGTTTGCAAACAGGTTATTCAAGTCATGTTTCTGAATAAGAAAACAGCTTATTTAAATGCACTGTCGATTGTGTTACATCCCCAGAGGTCTAAGCTCAGTAGGTTGTTAAGTTCTATCATGTCCTAAGGATATTTTTCGTACGTGTTCTGAATTTTTTGTATTGGATAAAGAACGTGCACGGATTACAAATCCTTACCACATGGGAATATCCATTTTTATCTTTTTGTAAATAGAGTCTAAATGAGTTAAAATTTATGCTACATCTTTCTCGGCTTTAATGTAAACATTGATTTTTGTCGCAACACAGCATATCTCTGCCAAAGCAAGAGGTATAATTCTGGATTTTGAACTAAAAACGGACCTCCCCTAACATCAAAAAAGGGGATCCAATGGCGAAGTAGAAAATTCTCTTTTTGTTATACGACTCAGTATTTAAAGGATAAAACGTGATTCCACTGGTTTCCCACAGCCAAAACCTGGTGCAAACATCAGTGACGTAACTTCGTCAAAATCCTGGGGTGGGGGGTATTTGGAGTCATTTTTCCCAAATCAAATAAAAATGATAGTAACAACTGAAAAATGGCCCATATATTACCATAAAGGCAAAAATATACTAAAGAAAGCTGACCTGTTTCTCTGGATACATGGATTATGCAGGCTTATCTTAGTTTTGACAAGAATTTGTACAGAAACTAAATTTCAGCTGGCGGCAAACCGAGGTCTAGAGGGGAGAGGGGGAATTGGGTATGGAGGGGGTAATTGTCCCTTCCCCCGCCCCAAAGCAATGTACGCCACTGGCAAACATGCTAGAATTGCAAGATCTAGTATTCAACAGAAGACGGAGTGGCAAAAGAGGAGACAAATGGTATTCGAAAAACGCACCGGCGAAATTCTATTTCTTCAAGTATTCTAAAAATAAAAATTAAATTGTTAAGACAAATTTCCTAAAAGGTTTGGAAAATACAGATATGCTACTAGAAATGAAGAGAGGACAGATGAAAAGTCCATAAGTAGGCTATAACATGCTTGCAAATTTAAATCAGTCCTTGGATACATTTTTCTTTTTATTATTATGTGTGACGTACTTCTGACGTAATAATTTATAAGACTACAGACAGCATGTGTATTAGCAAGCTCCTTGCGTCTTTTCTTCAATGTTACAACAAAGGTTTGCTAAAGTGTTACAAGCGGACAAAATTTTAACTCATTACAAGCAGTAGTGGCATGAATCCATGGGAATTTGGAGGGATCGAAGGTAAAATCTATTCTTCAAAATCTGTTGCTGAAAATGTGTCGTTTTTTCAGTATTTCAGTGAAGATAATAGAATAAGGCAATTTTCAACAAAAACACCCTTAAAAACATTACTTTTCAAATTTAGGGGGAAATCATAAATTGAAATATCTATTATAAAACAAAAATTCTGTTAACACATTAAAGATCCTGCCCTGTTCCGTCTCCTGTGGGCTTCAGAATGTAAGCTAAGCTCATAAATCTTGGAATTTGACGCAATTCTTCAAAAAAAGGTGTCATTTAATATAATTTTTGCAGGAAACAACCTGAGAGATAACAAAAAACTTCTAGTTGTTTCTTCCTCTTTCTTGTTAATTCAATCACTTATTCAAGGCTCATAAAGGGTAAAAACACAGTTTATCACAAAAAAATACATAGGAATCTTATCAGGCCATTGTCAGTATCCTTCAATGCCAATTTTTCTGGAAAAATTGAAAAAAATGCTGAAAAAAAGGAAAACCTATTTTTATGAAAAAAGAATTTTTATCCCTAGTATCCTTCGCTTGGAAAAGCAACCACAAATTTCTATTGGAGCTGTGGTAATTCCGTGGGTATTAAAGACGTTCCCTGTATAAATTAAACTTAAGAGTCAACAAGCTCCAAACGTGTAACTGAGAAATCTGAGGAAGGTAAACATGGGCTGGCTCTTACCCCTTCCCATTGCACTTCCTGACTCAAGAGCCAAGTAGAAGAGATTAGCACCACGGATAGGGACTTATTTTATAATTATAATTAAAATTTTAGATATTTCATTTTCAATTGCACTTTTTACTCTGAACCTAAAAGTACAAGCAGAACAAAATGAAAAAGATTTAAAGCCAAACAATGACCATGCACACAAAATAGCACAAAAAAACGTACGTCAATGATCCCTGTTCTTTTAATTTACTATCACAAAGAAAATGCACAAACGAATAACATAAATGAAACAGTTCAATTAACTAACTAAGACTTCTTTTTAAGAAATACATGTTCAAGATACCTTGCTTTTCTATAGATAAGACGTGGAGACATGATTTTTAAGAAATTTGGAAGTAACAGCCCAAATTCCCAAATATACCTTCATTTATCGTAAAAAGCCCCAGGCACCGCCTCAAATAGTCATAGCAAACAATGGACCATATCATTCTCCTCATCATTTCAAAGCTGGCAAGCATACCTTTCTTCTTTAAAACTTTTTTTTGTTTTGCACACCTTTTAAAATTTACTCTAATTGGAAGGCAATTAGCTCTAAGCTACCTCAAACAAATGCGATATCGAGCTACTCTATTCGCCTTAAGTTAGAACTCCTACCCATAGACTATTATAAAATCTTCATAAAACTTTAAAATTTCTGAGTTCTTCACCCCTTCACTCCAATTCTGGATCATTTGATTTTCTAGCACAATCTTGATCTTGTTTTCCAAATTTGTACCTTCATCCATTGGTCCTCTACCTTCAGTCAAATAAAGGAAAATCCAGTTTTATGTAAGATGTCTTATATTTCGAAAATTCTAATCGCCAACATAATTTTTCAAGTTTGTGCCAAAAATTGAAAACGAAAACACAAAATTGTTGTTGTTGAAGAAAATATTATTATGTTCCTGAATCTAGCATCACAGAAATACATAAGCGATACAATCACAAAAAAAAATCGTAATCACAAATCAAAAGAAACACCCTTAAAAGTAATGCGTCAAGACGAAGAGCTATAGGAGGTCTTTAATTCAAAGCAAGTGTCAAAGTTTAGCTTAAAAGGGCAAAATTTGTTTTTGAGCGAAAAATTGCGATCGCAAGTTCAATTGACAGCTAGGTCACTTTTTGATCTGTTATCAAAGGGCTACTTGTTCAAGAAGTGCAGTCCTTGCTTAGCCTTGTAATTGCGATTATGTGAATATTTAGTCTCGAAAATGCAAAGATATATTAACAATAAACATATTCTAAGACCACAGTGGATATACATAACGTTAACGTTAACGTATAATACCAAGAAAGGAAGGGATATAATAAATGAAAATAGAATCAATCAGGTGAGAAAACGAGGATTTTATCAGCCAGTGGCAAAATATGGAGATGAAGAACAAGCAAATATTTCCACGTGGACCTCCACCAAGTCGTCCTCGGTGCTCAAAAAAAAGAAGAAAAAACAGAACTTTCGAAGTGAAGCTAATACGAGAAGAATAGATACTGAACAAAAAAAAAACATCCAGAAATAAATGAAAGAAATTTCACCAATTGGATTGAATAAGTATTCTTCGCCTCGCAATAGACTTTGCCTTTCTGCAACTTCGATTTTTGTTAGATATGCGGACAGGTTGTCTTAAATTAAACCGGGCGAAAACATTGATTAAGTCTTTTGATATTAAGTTGTTATAAATTGAGCCTAAGGAAAGATCTCCTGTTTCTCTAATTATAACCAAATTTCTGTTTATATATTTATTATTTCAATTGCAACTTTAAAAGATTGTGGTAGGCCATTTATAGTAGATATTAAAGTTGCCTCCTCAAAAAGAGCCAAATATTCAGGATTTTGAAGATATGGAAGGCTAAAGCAGAATTAAAGATGTCGTTTGTATTTTCAAATCTGAGGGACTTTTCTATTGAAATTTTGTGCTCATGCATTCGTGCTCCCAGTTGTTGGTGGGTCCTACCAATGTAAAATTTCTCACATGAACATCACACGAGACTCTGTAGCCACTACCCAGTATAGGGCCAGTTTTGTCTTTTCCCGTGTTGAAAAATGTTTAAATTTTTGTTCCGTTCTGAAGGAAACAGAGAGATTATGTTTGTTTAAAGATTTTCCAAGTTTGTTGCTGAGTTTCGAGATGTATGGTAATGTGGTGAAAGTCTTATCCTCAATTGCAAGAGTAACTGATCAAGGGGGCGGGCTCCCTATTTTCCTGTATTACCTTTTTTAACCGTATATCTATGATATTTTCAATAAGGGTAATTGAGTAGCCATTGCAGAATATAATATCTTTAACATAATTTAAGTCAGGTATTACATGATTACGTGAACAGATCTTTAGAACTCTATCGACTAAAGACATTACTACCTCTCTTTTCACAGAAGGAGGGTGTTTTGACGAGAAATGTAGATGCCTTTCATTATGGGTCGGCTTTCCATATAAAGGAAATTTAAGGCTAGAAGTATTTTTCATAATTAAAACATCCAAAAAAGGAAGCTTTCCTGAATCTTCCTGTTCGATTGCGGATTGAAGATTCAAAAATAGAGGAAAAAAATGCTTGGTCATATTATAAAACCTTGGTAATTGACACAACAATTATGCTTGTTCGTCTTTACAACAAGCTCTCTTTGTATTTTAAGTTCCGAGAAAAAAATTTCCTTCAGTTCATAGGCCTACACATGGGCACTGTTTTGTCTCCTTATTTGGCAAATTTTTACATGGATTTCATAGGACAATTTGCTTTGAATAGTTTCCACTTAAAACACTCTCTGGTTTTGCTTCGTTGATGATATTTTTTCGGTTTGGGAACATGGACAGGACTCATTTGAACTCTTTTGATTCGAATCTTCACCTCACAATAGAACTGGAAGAATCAGGAAAGCTCCCTTTCTTGGGTGTTTTAGTTATAAAAAAAATACTCCTATTCTTGAATTTTGTTATATATATTTAGAAAGCCGACCCATAATAATAGGTATCTTCATTTTCTCGTCAGATCACTCTCCTTCTGTGAAAAGAGGGGTAATCATCTTTTTGATCGACAGAGTTCTAAAAATCTATTCTCGTGATCATGTAAATCTGAATTAAGTTATGTTGAAGATATTCTATTCTGCAATGGCTATCAAATTCACCTAATTGACAATATCATAGATAGACGATCGAAAAAAGGTGAAACAAACAATAGGGAGCCCGCCCCTTGATTCAATTACTCCGGCAATTGAGAACAAAACTTTCACCCCATTACCATACATCTCAAAACTCAGCGACAAACTTGGAAAAATTAAAAAAAAACATAATCTCTCTGTTTCTTTTAAAACTAAACAAAAAGTCGAACATTTTTCAACTTGCGAAAGGATAAAACTGCCCCTATACAGGGTAGAGGTGTCTACAGAGTCCCGTGTTCATGCGAGAAATTTTACATTGGTAGGACCCATCAACAACTGGGTAACGATTGCATGAGCACAAAATTTCAATCGAAGACTCCCCGAGATTTGAAAATAAAAATGACAAATTTGATTTTGCTTTGGCCCTCCATATTTTCAAAAATCCTGAGCATTTAGTTGTTTCTGAAGAGGCAACTTTAATATCTGCTGTAAATGGCCAACCACAATCTTTTAAAGAGGCAATTGAGATATAAAAAAAACAAACAAAGACATTGCCTTAAGCCCAATTAATAACAACTTAATATCAAAAGACTCAATTAATATTTTGGCCCAGTCTAATTTAAGACAACCTGTCAGCATATCTAATAAAAATCGAAGTCGCAGAAAGGCAAAGTCTATTACCAAAGAAAAAGAATACTTGTTCACTCCAATTGGGGAATTTTCTTTCATTTATTTCTGTTTTTTTTTTTTTTTTTTTTTTTTTAGCACTGAGGACGACTTGGCAGAGGTCCTTTCCGAAATGTTTGCTTGTTCTTCGTTTTCATATTTTCCCACTGGCTGACAGTCCTAGCCTACCACCAAGTAACTGAACCGCCTAGTAACTGAACCTCCATGCAACTGAACCACTGTGTAAGTGAACCACCGTACAACTGAACCACCATGCAATTGAACTACTGTGCAACTGCATCACTTTGTAACTGAACCCTCGTGTAACTGAACCATCGTGCAACTGAACCACTGAACTCAGATTTTCAGTATTCTAAAGATGAGGCAATATTACTGGGCAAAACACAAGTTAGAATTTTTACATGTTCAACCTTGTTGGAATGGTTTGTTTCTTATAGTCATTATATAAACGCCTGTCAAGATCATTCATAAAAAGGCTTTGTTCTATTTATGCAAAAAAACATCCGATGTGACAAACCATTAAAGCTGATTTATTTCTCTTTTTTTCAGATGAATCAGACCTTTCTGGACGTTAAGTAATCAACATGTTGAAAATATTTGACTTTTGTGAATATTTGCGGACAAAAGAGGGTGGGGGTGGAAGCCCTTTGATCACTTTTAACTCTTAAAAAGTGCACTGGAGCTTTTTTTCGAATGAGCAACTCCCCTCATCCCAAGCTTATTCAAAAATATTTTCCATAAAAACCTTATGTGTTAACATTGACGAACTAGCTTAACTTACACCCTATTCTCCAGGAATTGCTGGTGGGATTGTTAACCTCAGAGGCATGGTTATTTGACCTCTAGACTATTTTGAATTTGTGTTTGGGAGAAAAATGGCAGTTAAAATTTAGAGGCTGATTATCCTGTGATTACCTTTGATTCTTTAAAATTGAACTTGAAATATAAATTTCGAATCAAATGAACCTTCTCCAAAGTTTGCACAACCATTCCTTCTATAACAAGAGCCAAGAGTTCATATGGCACTTGTGGCGAGGTCAAAAGAGCCAAGAGCTTCTTCCCACCAAGTTTCATTACGATCTCTCCACTCTAAGCTTATTCCGAGATTTCCGGTTTCCCCCTCCAAATCCCCCCAATGCCACCGGATCCAGTTAGGATTTAAATTAAGAGCTTTGAGACACGAGGCTCTTTTTAATATCAAATTTCGTTTAGATCCGATAACCCGTTTGAAAGTTAAAAATACCTCATTTTTTCTAATTTTTCCACTCCCCCCTTCCACTCCCCCCCCAGATGGTCAAATCGGGGAATTGACTATTTCTATTATAATCTGGTCGGATCTCTGATATGCCTGGCAACTTTCAGCGATCGCTATATTGGTCACGTATCTAGTTTCTGATCTTCTTCATCCAAAAATTGGTGTTATCCTGGATTCGAACCTGAGACCTCTCACAATCACAAGCGAGAATCATTCCCCTAAACCACAAGCCGTACTTAAGAAGAACAATCATTTATTCATCGACAAATAAAATTCTTGTCAACTATCTTGTTCGCTCGCCCCCCCCCAGATGGTCGAATCGAGGAAGATACTATTTCTAATTTAATCTAGTCTAGTCCCTGATACGCCAGCCAACTTTCACCGTCCTTTCTTATCTGGAAGCGTGCCAACTAGAAAATCCCAAACTCCCCCAAAGAGAGCGGATCCGATCCGGCTATATCAATAACATATCTGGGACATGTGCTTATTCTTCCCACCAAGGTTCATCCCGATCTCTACATTCTCAACGCTTTCCAAGATTTCCGGTTTCCCCCTCAAACTCCCCCAATTTCACCGGATCCTGTCAGAATCTAAAATAGGAGCTCTAAGACACGAGGTCCATCCAAATATCAAATTTCATTAAGATCTGATTACCCGTTCGTAAGTTAAAAATACACCATTTTTTTCTAATTTTTCTGAATTAGCCCCCCACCAACTCCTCTAAAGAGACCCAATCCGGTATGGTTATGTCAATCACGTACCTAGGACCTGTGCTTATTCTTCCCAAGCATCATCACGATCTCTCCACTCTAAGCGTTTATCCAAGATTTTTGGTTTCATACTCCAGCTCCCCCCAATGTCACTGGATCTGGTCAGGATTTAAAATAAGAACTCTGAGACACGAGATTCTTCTAAACATCGAATTTCATTAAAATCCAATCACCCTTTCGTACGTTAAAAATACCTGATTTTTTCTAACTTTTCCGAATTACCGAATTAGTCCCCCCCAACTCTCCCAAAGAGAGCGATCTGGTCCGGTTATGTCAATTACGTACCTAGGGCTTGTGCCTATTCTTTCCACCAAGTCTCATCCTGATCTCTCCGCTCTAAGCGTTTTCCAAGATTTCCGGTTCCCCCTCCCCAACTCCCCCATTGAGATTGGATCCCGTCAGACTTTAAAATGAAAGTTATGAGTTATGAACTCCTTCTAAATATTAAATTTCATCGAGATCCGATCACTCGCTCGCAAGTTAAAAGTACCTCAGTTTCTCTATTTTCCTAATTAACCCCCTCCCCCCAACTCCCCCAAAGAGAACGGATCCGTTCCGGTTATTTAAACCACGTATCTAAGTCTTTTGCTTATTTTAACCACCAAGTTTCATTCCGATCTCTCCACTCTAAGCGTTTTCCAAGATTTCAGGTTTCCCCTCCAGATCCCTCCATGTCGCCGGATCTGGTTGGTATTTAAAATAAGAGCTCTGAGACACGATATCCTTCTAAATATGAAATTTCCTTAAGAGACCGATCTCCCGTTCGTAAGTTAAGAATACCTCATATTTTCTAATTTTTCCGAATTAACCGTCCCTCCGTCCCCCCAGATAATCGAATGGGGAAAACGGCTATTTCTAATTTAATCTGGTCTGGTTCCTGATACGCCTGCCAAATTTCATCGTCGTAACTTATCTGGAAGTGTCCAAACTAGCAAAACCGGGACAGACAGACCGACAGAAATTGCGATAGCTATATATCAATTAGTAAATACCAAGTGCCATAAAAACCATAAATTTTAAAAATCAATACCTTGAAACAACCAACAGCCCTTGTACCGAGGGCTGTGGGTTTTTTTCTTTATCACGTTTATTAATCACGTTTTATTGTTCGATTGGAAATTGAAGATTTTAGTGCCCTTCTTAAAAGTCAAAAATGATTGAAGGGCAACCAGTCCTCCACCCCCAGGAAAAACACATCCTGTGGAAAATGCCTCTGGGAAATACCAACTTGCGAAAAAGACCCCCCTCCCTGGAAAATACCTCCCTGTGAAAAATCTTCCCCCGAAAAATACCCCTTGCGGTTGGTATCCAATTACTTTCAACTTATAAAAAAGACTAGAACTGTCTGTGTACAATAAATCAATTTCTACCTCCGTCCTCCTCTCGTCTCTCCCTTAGAGCTAATTCTGTATTTATCCGAAGGCTCAGTGAAAGCTGAGAAGTTTTGGTATTAAACTGCACCCTTTGAGGTATCTCCCTCTCTCCCTAGCTACAAAACAATCAGAGAACCCCATTGCAGAAATTTGAGTATCTTTTTTAAGTTTTGTAATTTGTTCAATGCTTACAGATAGTGTTTGTTATTGGAAAAAATACGGATATTTTTCGCGTTGGATTTTTCTGGAGGGGGAGACGGGAGAGTTTCTAGAGCATCTTCCATTAGAAGAATATTTTTGGACGGAGGAAGGGGTCAGGACTTACACATAAATTTCTCTTTTCCACTTTCCTAAGCATTTCCCAAATAAACTAAAAAATAACAGAACTCAAATAAAATATTCGAATTTGGAAAACCATATTTTCCGCGAGGGAGTATTTCCTGGGGATTGTTTTTCCATGGCTTTAAGAGTTTGTGACGTCCAATTTTCTTTGTTTACGCGACTACAAAAGAGAACTTTTGTATTAATCATCTTGAGAATCATGTAAGTCATGACTTTAAAAAGCAAACAATTCCAACAAGTCTGAAAATGTAAAGATTTTAACTTTTGTTTTACTCAATGTAAACACGGTGGTTGAGTTGCACGAGAGTTCAGTTACGCAAGGGTTCAGTTGCAAGATGGTGCAGTTGCATGGTGGTTCAGTTGCAAGGGGGTTCAGTTGCACGGATGTCCGGTTAAATGGGGTTGAGTTATAAGGAGATTTAGTTTCACGAGGGCTCAGTTAAATCGGGCTCAATTGCACAAGAGTTCAGTTAAACGAAGGCTCAATTACACGAAGGTTCAGCTGCACGGGGGTTCAATTCCACAATAGTTCAGTTGTACGGTGGTTCAATTGCATTGCGATTCAGTTACACGGTGGTTTAGTTGCAATGGAACCACCCTGGTTAGCATGGCCTTTAGGGTATTTTTCTTAAAATTTCCTAAAAGATTTATAGCAAAATACAGGCGATTCCCCACCCCACGTCTTTGGACATTTATGCGCCACTGGGCAACTCGAAATGGGTAGCAAGAGAAATCTGGGGAAGGTAAACAGGAAGGGTGTGCGAAAGCACAGGATCATTTAGGTTCTCAATCTGTTCAGATATTAAGTCACTGGAAACTGTACCACAATCTATTATCATTCTGTGTTTTTAATAATTCTGAATTTGCATTAGTAGCCAATTAAATTCACATGCTGCCTTAATTGGCAGCTTGTTAATCAAACAGTTCGTGGTAACGAACTGTAGTAAGGAGCGACCCGGCTCAATAGTAACCAAAACTCTAAAAAATTGAATTTTGATAACAATAGCTACATCAAAAGAATCGCATTTTAATGCTGATTTTAAATATATAAGTTTCATCAAGTTTAGTCTTACCCATCAAAAGTTACGAGCCTGACAAAATTTGCCTTATTTTAGAAAATAGGGGAAAACACCCCCCAAAAGTCGTAGGATCTTAACGAAAACGACACCATCAGATTCTGCGTATCAGAGAACCCAATTGTAGAAGTTTCAAGCTCCTATCTACAAAAATGTGGAATTTTGTATTTTTTGCCAGAAGACAAATCACGGGTGCGTGTTTATTTGTTTGTTTTTTTGTTGTTTTTTTCCCATGGGTCATCGTATCGACCAAGTGGTCCTAGAATGTCGTAAGAGGGCTCATTCTAACGGAAATGAAAAGTTCTAGTGCCCTTTTTAAGTGACCAAAAAAATTGGAGGGCATCTAGGCCCCCTCCCACGCTCATTTTTTTCCCAAAGTCAACGGATCAAAATTTTGAGATAGCCATTTTGTTCAACATAGTCAAAAACCATAATAACTATGTCTTTGGGGATGACTTACTCCCCCACAATCCCTGGGAGAGGGGCTGCAAGTTCCAAACTTTGACCAGTGTTTACATATAGTAATGGTTATTGGGAAGTGTACAGACGTTTTCAGGGGGATTTTATTTTGTTTGGGGATGGGGCTGAGGAGAGGGGGCTATGTTGGAGGATCTTTCCTTGGAGGAATCTGTCATGGGGGAAGAAAAATTCAATGAAAAGGGCGCAGGATTCTCTAGCATTACTATAAGAAAACAATGAAAAATAAACATGAAAACGTTTTTTCAAATGAAAGGAAGAAGTAGCATTGAAACTTAAAACGAACAGAGATTATTACGCATATGAGGGGTTCTAAAAATACTTTAGAATAAAGAGTGAGGTATTTAGGAGGAGATAAATACCTTACTCTTTATGCTAAAGTATTTTTAGTAATTTCAACTATTTATTCTACGGCCTTTCTGATTCAGGGGTCATTCTTAAAGAATTGGGACAAAACTTACGATTTAGTGTAAAGAGCGAGGTATTAACGAGGGTACAAACCCCCTCGTATACATAATAAAAATATAAGGTTATGAAAGTTTGTTACGTAAGTTAATTCTTAAGTTACGTATATTTTTTACTAATAAAAAAGTTCGTTAAAAATTAAAAGTTCTAGTTACCTTTTTAAGTAACCGAAAAATTGGAGGGCAACTAGGCCTCCTTCTCCACCCCTTATTTCGCAAAATCGTCTGATCAAAACTAAGAGAAAGCCATTTAGCCAAAAAAAGAATTAATATACAATTTCATTTTAATAATTTATGTGCTGAGAGCCAAAACCAAACATAGAAATTAAATAAAAAAAAAACTAATTTTTTTAGCTGAAAGTAAGGAGCGACATTAAAGCTTAAAACGAACAGAAATTACTCCGTATATGAAATGGGTTGTCCCCTCCACAATCCCTCGCTCTTTACGCTAAAGTTTGACTTTTTGCCACAATTCTACTTTTTAAAACAATTAAAAGCTTTAGCGTAAAGAGCAAGGGATTGTGGAGGGGACAACCCATTTCATATACGGAGTAATTTCTGTTCGTTTTAAGCTTTAATGTCGCTCCTTACTTTCAGCTAAAAAAAAAATTAAATTTAATATAAAAATTTTTATTTAATATAACATAGCAAGCACCACATAATACTTCTTTGGTATTATGTGGTCAGGATTGACACCCATACTGATTTATCACTATTTCTAGTGATTTTTTTGTATTGCCTAAACAAAACAAAAATAAATCAGAACAAAAATCACTAGATTGTTAAAAAAAACTAAATTAGCAAAAGACACTAATATCTAGTACTTTCTATTTTTGTTCTTTGGCAACCCTTTATGTGGTCCATCAAAACTAGTGTCAAAAGTTTTACCAAGAGGAGCGGGGGCATAACTCTCTGGGCCAGAACTTTGAAAGGACGAAAATGAGACTATCGTTGACCTTGAACAATAAGGATAACAATAACAATAATCTGAAAAATATTCAGCCGTCTGGCAGGGGAGGGCATAATCTGATATGTGACAAGGGAGCAACTGCCCCCAAAGACCTCGTTCCCCCCTAAACCTCAATTTGCCTCTAGCTGAAATTTAGTTCCTTCCAAAATCCTGTCAAAAGTAAGAAATACCTGCATAATTTAAACATCAACATAAACAGAGCATTTGTTTAATACATACTCACCTTTATAGTACTATAAAGTATCTTTATATTACTTAGTATTACCTTTATGATACCAAACGGCTCATTTTTCAGTTTTTAATATCATTCTCACTTGATTTTTGAAAATTGGCTCCAACTTTGCCCCCCTCCCCCTGGATTTTGACGAAATTACACCATTGTGGGGGGGGGGATGTCTATTTCTTTGCAGCACAACCATTCGGAATCCACCATATGCTCCTACGAGCTCACAATATGGCGGAAAAAAATAAGTTAAGAGTTAAGACAGGATACAGCCCACACAAGATTTACTTGTCTGGGCGTCCCTGACACAAACCATAACAAAACGAGTTTCAAAAAGAAGAAATACAAGCTATTTAGAGAGTAGAGTTGAACTTCTTGTTAAGGTTCACTATTGCGGATCGCGAAAGCTGTTTGCCACGAAAAAAAAAACGAAAACTGGTTGTGCTATAATAATGGAATATTAATGCATGAGACCTGAGGCAATTCCTTTTACGGTGTGTGGATTGGCTATTGTAATGCTTGTTTGTTGATTTCTAACATCCGGATGTGCATATTTCTTGTTTTAAACAGAAATGCCCTGATCGAAGGTAAAGCTACATAATGAATAATATTGATGAATTACGAAATAATATGATAAAATAATTCTAAAAACACTACTACAGCACGCACTAAAGCAACCGGTTTTTGACAGGGAGCGAATTAACAAACCTTGCGGGAATAAGGCTGCTTGAAAAAAAAAAAAAAAACGGGACAAAGTATGTCTCACTTCATGTTCACTTTATTGAAATATTACACATACTGGGCCAGTGAGCCAAAATTAACTTTTCAAAACTTCAAGGATGAAGTCATTTACGTAAGGCGACCGGTAAATGTTAATATTAAAAAACAGTAGATACACTAGGTACACTAGGATTCGAGCTTCTGCCCTGTCGGACAAATAATCCCAAATCCAGCGCACCAATCCACTCGGCTAGGACCATCAGAACCAACAGAACAGATTTTGAAGCGTAAAGCAAATTGTTTTTGAAGATAATGGATAATTATTAATTATTTAAACAATTGAAAATATATTTATTTTAAATTTGCATTACTGGATGAGATTTATTAATGTGTTTATTATTATATAATGTATGCTTTATAATATAGAAAACTCATACCAATAAAAGTTCATTGCAAATTTATTCAGTTTAATTGGAATAGTCCTATTTTAGAGATATTTTGCGCTACGTACAAATTTATGCACGTAAACTATTATTTTATTGAAATATTTAATAAACAGAGAGTGTCACCAAAAAAAAAAAAAAAAAAATCCAATTTAGCCACCTACCTATTCGACCCAGGCCTGATGGCAACAAAGCATAGACAGATCCATATGTTGTGCTAAATTCGTCCAGGGCAAATAGCCAACAAACGCTGACGGGTTTATTAAGGTCCTATAACATCTTGTGATCATTTTTGTGTCACTGGTTTTCAGTTCATTCTCGAAAATGTCATTAAAAAAAAGTGTCTGTTTTTTTCTGCAATTGGACAAAGCTTCCCTGTTTTGTATTCTGCCATTGCAAAAGGTGGCATTATTTTCCTGTGTCATCGGACAAAGTATGATTGTTTTTCCCCCTGTCATTACGGAAAATGTCCTTGTTATTTCTGTCGTTGAACAAAGGACCATTATTTTTACACTACGATCTAACAATTGACGATCTCTCGAATGACAAACCTGGCTAACTCGGATTGTTGAACCCATAGGTCATTGCAAAAAGTCTCACTAATATGATTAATGTATATTAACAATTTCTAACTTTTTCCAATGTTATTCCACGTTTTTGTAGATAGGAGCTTGAAACTTCTAATGTAGAGTTCTCTGATACGCTCAATCTGATGGTGTGATTTTCGTTATGATTCCATGACTTTTAGGGGGTGTTTCACCTTATTTTCTAAACACAAATATGGCGCCAATGAATGATTAAGGCCGTGATTCAGTGAACTTGAAAACATCGAGGTTCAAAATCGAAGTTAGGGTAGCCTTCTGTATCTCAATTCTCTAGAGACCGTCGATTGTCAAAAACCCTTCAAATAGCACTTATTCATTGGTGGAAATAGCAGGTTAATTATACCAGCTTGTCAATCTAGTCTACAGGGCGATCTGAAACGATTCTTTCTGGCAAAAAACTTGTAAAAATTTCAGGTAGCTGAAAATATTCTATGGGACTGTTCGAAAAAAGGAAAATACATCGAAAAATGGTTGCAATCATCTTACAGGTTATTGTCTTCTGCTCATGGTAGTACCGATTTTGTCCTAAAAGGTAATTTCCTTCATAGAGTACACTTGTGAAAAAGAGCTAGATATTTTCTAAGATTTCTAAGCAATTAGAAGAATTAGAGTAAAATCCTAGCAAACATTTTGTAGCATCTTCAAGAAGCTACGGCCTGATATTAAAAGCGGTATCTTCCGCCAATGAATACTTGAGTACTTTTTAAATATAAATTTTCAATTTTAACATGGAATTTTCGAGTTCCACCAGTTCACTTAATCACAGCCTTAAAATTATATAGCATTCTATTGAACACGTACGCTGGAATATATTTTGGTGGAGGCACAAACCTAAAAAAGTAAAAAAAAAGAAAATGTATTTATTTATATTATCTATTTATGTAACATATGAAAGGAAATGAAAAATAGTAATATATAATGAACTAATGAAAAATTAGTTTAAAAAATATTAGCTATAAAGAGAAAATCGTAGAACCTCCAGTTTTCCGGATAAAGACTGACCTGCAACACCCGATTGGCAGCCCCACACACCTTTTCTATAATAATTGAATCTTTGAGTCTTTTCTAATTCCAAAGTACGCAGTCTTTTTTACTTCTTTAAACAATTTACTCCATCGAAATACATTTGAGCTTCCGTGTATCTTTCAATGTTGTATGACCATAATCGTCCGTGGGTGCCATTTCGCGTCTCTTGCCCATTATTTATTGTATCATGTGAAAATTACAAAAAAAAAGAAACACAATGGATGTTTGAACAAAGTTTTAATTGAGGAGTCTGCCTGTTCTGAATCAAGGCCCATTCTAACGGAAATGAAAAGTTCTAGTGCCCTTCTTAAGTGACCAAGAAAATTGGAGGGCACCTAGGCCCCCTCCCACGCTAATTAGTTTCCCAAAGTCAACGGATCAAAACTCTGAGATAGCCATTTTATTCAGTATAGTCGAAAAACCTTATAACTATGTCTTTGGGATCGGCTTACTCCCCCACGGTCCCCTTGAAAGGGGCTACAAGTTACAAACTTTGACCAGTGCTTAGATATAGTAATGGTATTGGGAAATGTATAGACGTTTTCAGGGGGATTTTTTGGTTGGGAGAGGGGTTGAGAAGAGGGCAATATGCGGGGGGAAATTTTTCATGGGGGAAAAAATTCCTATGAAGGGAGTGCAGGATTTTCTAGCATCATCATAAAAAATCAATGAAAAATTATATATAAAAAAGTTTTTTAAACTGAAAGTAAGGAGCAGCATTAAAACTTAAAACAAACAGAAACTAGACCTCCGTTGCCTGTGCAACGGGAAGTGTTGCAGCAACTGTGCCCTGTTCCTTAGGGCACAGTTGCGGAGCAACACGTGCAACTGTGCCCTACGGGACACAGTTGCGGAGCAACAGTCTCCATTATGTCCTTCAGAGGACATTTTTCTAATGCGGCTTCGATTGTTATCTTGAAACATCTTTGATATGGTTTTATTTCGAGCTCCTACTAAACTGAGTTTGGTAAAATGTTTAGCTGGTCCAGAAGTAAACGAGAAACATCAATAAAAGTTCTATATGAGTTCATAATTATTTTATCTCTAAAACGTTTACTTCCGAAACTAGAGCCGTCTTAACTTGACGCCAATTCGAAGTATTATGTTTCGAGACGCACATTTCGGGAATTATTTCCGGGAAATCTGAAAGAGATACGGAAATAACGTCTTATAGTTTTCTGCTTAACTTTTGATGGTCTAAGCTAGGAAAATATAAAACGAACCAAATTCACCAAAAAATTTAAATTGCCCCGAGGGCATGACAAAACTTCCAAATAGAAAAACCCACAGAAGGAATTTTATTTCGGAGAAACTATTGTAAGCTCCAGTTGTTAGGAGATCGAGACTTGTCGAACCGCGTTGGAAAAAAAATTCTAGCTGGTCCAGAACAGAAGTTACCTCTAGAACGTCGAAACTTCGGAAATTATTTCTTAGAGAACGAAGCAACTTGGTATATAGAACACTTCACTTCTTCTTGCATACTTTTCATAGCACTACTCAATAAAAATATAAGAAACATCAAAATCGAAAATTTGAGAAAATTCCAAAAAAAATCGGAACGAGATGGACTTTTCCGGAATTATTTCCGGGAAATCTGTAAGTGCTACGGAATTTTGTGCTCCGGTTCTCGAAGAGACAAATGAAAGTTCTACATGAGTTCAGCATAACTGTATTTCTAACAAGTTTATTTCCGAAGCTAGGGTCGTCTTAACTTGACGCCAAACATCGAACGCAGAGTTTCTAAGAAAAGAACGGTTTTATTTTTTTTTATGGAAAACTGTCAGAGATTTTAGGAACTTCTCTGGAACTTTTTTACTCTGTTTCACGTTTCCCTTCCCTCTGAAAAATCTCAAATTTTTAACTCTTACCACTTCGAAGCTACAGGTCGCTGATCACGATGAAAAAAAAACAACAACAAAAAACAAAAAAAAACTACGAAAGCAGTAGTGTTGCTCCGCAACACAATTATTACGCATATGAGGGATTCACCTCCTCCTAATACCTCGCTCTTTACGCCAAAGTATTTTTAGCAATAAAACTATCCGTTATACGGCCTTGGTGATTCAGGGGTCATGCTTAAGGAATTACGACAAAATTTAAGCTTTCGTGTAAAGAGCGAGGTATTGACGAGGTGGTGAACCCCGTCATACACGTAATAAAAACATGCGAATACAGAAGTTCGTTACGTAAGCTAATTCGTAAGTTACGTATATCTTTTACTAGTAAAAACGTTCGTAAAAAATTAAAAGTTCTAGTTGTCTTTTTAAGTAACCAAAAAATTGGAAGGCAACTAGGCCTCCTCCCCCGCTCTTTTTTTCTCAGACTCATTCGATCAAAACTATGAGGAAGCCATTTAGACAAAAAAAAAAAAATATCCAAATTTCATTTTAATTACTTCTATGCGGAGAACCAAAATCAAAACATGCATTAATTCAAAAACATTTAGGAATTAAATAAAAAAAAACAAGTTTTTTTAACTGAAAGTAAGGAGCGATATTAAAACTTAAAACGAATAGAATTTACTTCATATATAAAAGGGGCTGCTACCTCATCAACGCCACACTCTTTACATTCAGACCTAATGCCTCTTTCGCATTGTGATTAAAGTAAAAGAGTCTTGACTTATCTCACCGAAAATTAACATATACTAACTAACGACAAAAAATATTAAGTTAAAAACCAGGGCAAGAGTTAAAATTAATTGATTTGGTATCAGATTTGATTGCAAATCACACAAGACTTAAATCATTTGGTAGTCATTTGCATAATTTTTAAAGTAATGAAACAATCCAAAAAGGCTTATTTGGAATAAACACATTTTAAAACGATTAAGCGAATTCGGAGAAATATCAAAATATATATCTTTTCCGATAGCACCCCAAGTGGGCGTGGGGTTTCGAAGGTATTAAATAAAAACTTCTTTCCACCCCATTTACTATGCAAAAGGACAGCGGATGCTTCACATCACTTTTACGTTCAAATTGGCTTAACTTTTCAAACGAGTTTATGAAAATATTGGTGAAGCGGGAAGTTTAAGCCCCCTCCCCACCACACTTGGCCAGTCATCGGAGTTAAAAAGGAGTTGGCGACAGCGTATTTACAGAATGAACCGATTTAATTCTTCATCGTAATCATAGAGTTCGCGGTAACCATTATCGAATAACCAAAGCCTAAGACTAGAAACTAAAGAGCTGTTGAATCTATCTTTGAACAAGATTCTTGCACGAAATTCAAACGGATCGAGGCAGTTTGTTTGTTAATTCGCAAGCAAAAAGGGTTTTACTGAAATAGAATAGAATACTCTAAAATAGTCATAGTCCGATGAAGGTGGCATTGGCTGAACGTTCGATAAGAAAAATTCGACTTTGAATCTGAAGATATTGTACATTGAAACTACTGCTGCTTTTATTCAAGATTTAGATTAAAACATGTTTATTTATAATCAACGTCCTGATTAATCGATGTCCAATCATAGTCCTCTTAAATTTCATAACAGTAACAATACACATGATAAAATGGGGACATTGAGTTGTCCTTAATATACATTTAATATACAGAGTAATTTCTGTTCTTTTTAAGTTTTAATGTTGCTCCTTACTTTCAGTTAAAAAAAATTATTTTTTTGTATAATTTCTGAACCTTTTTGAATTAATGCCTGTTTGATTTTGGCTCTCCGCACACAAATTTTTAAAATGAAATTTGCATATTAATTCTTTTTTGGCTAAATGGCTTTCTCTTAGTTTTGATCAGACGATTTTGAGAAATAAAGTGTGGGGAAGGAGGCCTAGTTGCCCTCAAATGTTTTGGTTACTTAAAAAGGAAACTAGAACTTTTAATTTTTAACGAATGTTTTTATTAGTAAAAAATGTACGTAACTTAAGAATTAACTTACATAACAAACTTTTATATTCTTATATTTTTATTCTGTATATGAGGGGGTTTATCCCCTTGTTAATACCTCTGTCTTTACACTAAATCATAAGTTTTGTCCCAATTCCTTAAGAATGATCCCTGAATCAGAAAGGCCGTAGAGTAAATAGTTGAAATTACTAAAAATACTGTAGCATAAAGAGCGAGGTATTTATCTCCTCCTAAATACCTCGCCCTTTATGCTAAAGTATTTTTAGAACCCCTCATATGCGTAATAATCTCTGTTCGTTTTAAGTTTTAATGCTACTCCTTACTTTCAATGAAAAAAAACTTTTTCATGTTTATTTTTTCATTGTTTTTTTTTATAGTAATGCTAGAAAATCCCACGCCCTTTTCATTGAATTTCTATTCCCCCATGACATAATCCTCCAAGGAAAGATCCTCCCACATATCCCCCTCCCATCAACCCCACCCCAAAAAAACCCTGAAAACGTCTGTACAATTCCCAATAACCATTACTGTGTGTAAACACTGGTCAAAGTTTGTAACTTGCAGCCCCTCCACCAGGGACTGTGGGGGAGTAATTAATCCCCAAAGACATAGTTATTAGGGTTTTCGACAATGCGGAACAAATTGGCTCTCTCAAAATTTTGATTCGTTGACCTTGGGAAAAAAAGAGCATGGGAGGGGGCCTAGGTGCTCTCAATTTTTGGTCATTTAAAAATGGCACTAGAACTTTTCATTTTCGTTAGAACGAGCCCTTTTGTGACATTCTAGGACCACTTGGTCGATAAGAAGACCCCTGGGAAAAAAATACAAAAACAAGTTACAAATACGCCATTTTTTCAAATTTTTCACAATTACCCCCCCCCCCCCCCAAAGAGAGCGGATCCGGTCTACTTATGTCTGTCACGTATCTTGGACTTGTGTCTATTCTTCCCACAAGTTTTCATCCTGATCTCTAAGCGTTTACCAAGACACTCTAAACTCTAAGCATTTTCCAAGATTTTAGATTTCTCCCTTCAACTCCCCCTAGTATCACCAGATCCAGTCAGTATTTAAAAGAAGAGCTCTGAGACGTGATATCCTTCTAAATATCAAATTTCATTAAGATCCGATCAGCCGTTCGTAAGTTAAAAATACCTCATTTTTTCTAATGTTTCCGAATTAACCGACCCCGCATTCCGCCCAGATTGTCGAATCGGGGAAACGACTATTTCTAATTTAATCTGGTCTGGTCCCTGATACGCCTGCCAAATTTAATCGTCCTAGCTTATTTAATAGTGCCTAAACTAGCAAAACCGGGACCGACAGACAGACCGACAGAATTTGCGATCGTTATATGCCACTTGGTAAGTACCAAGTGCCATAAAAACGAGTTTTTTCAATTGAAATTTAGGAGCAATATTAAAATTGAAAACGAATGTAAATTATTACGTATATGACGGGGTTCACCTCCCGTCAATATCTTGCTCTTTACGCTAAAGTTCGAATTTTGTTCCAATTCTTCAAGAATGACTCCTGAATCACAAAGGCCATTTAATTAGAATACATAGGTCTTTTGAAAGTATTAAGAAAACTTCAGCGTAAAGAGCGAGGTATGGACGAGGGTGCAAACCCCTCATATACGCAACAATTTCTGTTTGTTTTAAGTTTTAATGTTGCTCCTTACTTTCAGTTGAAAAAAACTTGTTTTTATTTAATTTATGATCTATTTTAAATTATGCTGGGAAATCCGGTGCCCGCTTCATGGAAAATTCTCTTCCCCCATGAAAAATTCGTGCATGGAAAGATCCTCCCATGTAACCCCCTCCTTCTGACCCCCGACCAGAAAACATCCCCTGAAACGTCTGTGTATTTCCAAATAGTCAATACTATATGTAAACAATGGGCGAAGTTCAATGAGCTGCAAGTTCAACTTGCAGCTCTTCCCCGGAGGCATGTGGGGGATTAAGTCATCCTCAAAGACATAGTTATGAAATATTTCGACTATGACGAGAAAAATGGCTATCTCAAAATTTTGATCTGATGGCTTTGTAAAAACATGAGCTTGGGAGGGGGCCTGGTTGCCTTTCAATTTTTGAGTTGCTCAAAAACGGTACTAGAACCTTTAATCTCCGGTCAAATGAGTTCTCTTGCAATATTCTAGGACCAAGGGGTCGATACTATCATCCCTGGGGAAAAAAACTATACAAATAAACACGTACCCGTGATCCGTCTTCTGGCAAAAAATACGAAATTACACAATTTTGTAGATAGGAACCTGAAATATTTGCTGTAGGGTTCTCTGATAAGCTGAATACGATGGTGTGATTTTCGTAAAGATTCTATGAAATTTAGGGGGTGTTTCCCCCTATTTTCCAAATTAAGGCAACTTCTCAGGCTCGTCACTTTTGATGACAAGGACTAAATTTGATTAAACTTATATATTTAACTTCAGCATGAAAATTTAATTCTTTTGATGGATCTTTTAGCATGAAAATTTCGTTTTTAGAGTTTCGTTTACTATTGAGCCGGGTCGCTCCTTAGTACAGTTCGTTACCACTGACTGTTTGATTGACAAGGCAATCCTTAGATTGATATTGACCAGTATTTGAAAAAATTATAACTGAAGAAATGTTTTCAAAACTCATTGTATCATAGTATTGGATATGTCTGGTACTCAAGATATGACTATTGTTCGAACAGTACATTTAGACAGTACATTTACGGGACAGTACATTTATAGTGTATATTTGCCGAACCATTGAAGGAGAGTGCAGCATTAATCCTGCTAAATCAATTTGAAACCTATTGTAAAATTACCCCTGATATCAGTGTTCTATTAAACTTGGCACCAGGATCTCGAATCAAGTAGTCACTGTATTCAATTTGGATCCTTAGATGTATAAACACAAATCCTATTGCATACTGTCGGTTTTCTTTGATTATATTCAAAACCTCAACAATACCCTTTTCTTTGTTAGTAAGAGCCCACCAACTGTAAAGACGGGGCATTTGCTATGCATCTTTCAAACAGCGAAGAATTTTTTAATCTTCTTTGTCTACCATATTCCTTGTATGCGCCTCACATTAAAAAATTCTTGCAAAAAGTAGAAGATCTACTATTCAAAATCGGAAACAAGCATATGATTTATCAACCAAAAGCTGCGGTTTTCATGCACTATTATATTTTATTTTTCGATGTCGCAGATATACTTACAGTGAATTTCTTAGTATTGATGGTTACAATCCTCGATTGAACGATTTTCTAGTTGAAAATAACCTTTCATACCTGTACAATGTACATTTCATTGACCTAAGAGTCAAAAGTTTTATAAATGTTTGCAAATTAGCTTACTAATAAAATGTGTATGTACAAAACTATGTGTCCTTTAGATTTCTTCTTCTGCATATAGGTAAACATCAGAAACAATTAGTGGTGGCAGTTCGTCAGGATTCAGCTTGTATTTATGTTGGCATGCATAGTAAGGGTCGCTTTTTTTACAATATGGTGTAACTTCATTGTTGTTTTATCTCTTCGTAAAGTCAATAATAATCTGATTAATATTATAAAATTCACGTGTCTGAATTTTCTAATTTGAATCAATGTCACGCACAAAATTCTCATATAAAAATCACTTCCTGTAACAGCCAAATAAAAGTCCGTAGGTTTATAGTATAATAGACTGTATTCCACAGTAAAAACTAGACTCTCTTATTATTCCAGCGTTTGAAGCGCAGACCTGGTTCTTTTTCCCAAAACAATCATCTAGAATCAAACATTTTTTGAAGTTACTAGATTCTGTATGATTTTTGCTACTCAAATCCACTCATTTTTAATCCTGAAACTCTCACTGTCGATTATAGACAAACAATAGATCTCACTAGTAACAAATTTACTCCTTTTTTATAGATTGATTCAGATCTGTGTCTTCAATATATTTAAATAATGCGTTTAGTCCGTCTTGTAATCTTTGTATGTGCATTATATTCACTTTTGCTGTAAAGCATGACTGTTCTTCCGACTTGAATTTGCTTAACGATATAACATATTGGGCAAACATCTTGTCCCATTATAGGGCTAGCCGGCAACCTCTTGTAATTTCTACTGGAGTATTAGGCCCTTTAGACTTTATTTTGCCGTTGTTAGCGCCTTAAATAGAGTAAAAGCATATTGATTCACTAAACTTTTTTTCAACACTTAAGCAAAGTCACACAAGATTGTGTCACCCTCAACCCTAATTACGTAACAAACATCTGCATCTCTTAGAAAACATTCACTGTGACGTAACATGCAAGCCCTATTACGTAGGTGTACTATACACGTGCGCTACGTAATTGTTTCTGACCCGGGTGTGCATAATAGAGTCTTGAGGGACTAGTAGCTCTAATAGTTTACCCCCTATCTGTCCAGTTAAAATTGTTGAGGCATCATCACTTACTATATTGAATATAAAAATAAAAATTAAAGTAAAATTAAATTTTGAATCGATGAGCTTTCAGCAATTAATTTCACTATAGTTCGAATATTCACTTTTATTTTATTGTTTCTTTCTAAGACTGTTCAAGACAAATATAGTTTCACTGCAAACAAGAGTATGGATACTGTCCCCTTCTCTGACTGTAAAAGTCTAAAGCCTACTGCGTAATTGGCGCTTCACTGAAAATGAATTATATTACAAATGTTTTCTTATCCAGTTAATACCAACTAAAAATAAAATTGCACTGAAATAAAGTCGTGAACTGATGATCTTCCAACGATTAATAGCATTATATATGAAAGATTCAGTTTGATTTTTTTGTACTTTCCAAAACCGCTCAAGACAAATATAGTTTTCAAACAGTTTGTGGTAATGAACTCTAAGTAAGGAGCGACCCGGCTCATTAGTAACCGAAACTCTTAGAAACAGAATTTTAATACCAATAGATACATCAAAATAATTAGAATTTTATGCTGATTTCAAATATCAGACAGTTCGTGGTAACGAACTGTAGTAAGGAGTGACCCGGCTCAATAGTAACCAAAACTCTAAAAAATTGATTTTTGATATCAAAAGCTACATGAAAAGAATCGCATTTTAATGTTGATTTTAAATATATAAGTTTCATCAAGTTTAGTCTTACCCATCAAAAGTTACAAGCCTGAGAAAATTTGCCTTATTTAAGAAAATAGGGCGAAACACCCCTTAAAGGTCATAGAATCTTAACAAAAATGACACCATCAGATTCAGCGTATCAGAGAACCCTACTGTAGAAGTTTCAAGCTCCTATCTACAAAAATGTGGAATTTTGTATTTTTGCCTGAAGACAAATCACGGTGCGTTTTTATTTGTGTTTTTTTTTTCTTTTTCTTTTTCCCAGGGGTCATCGTATCGACCAAGTGGCCCTAGAATGTCACAAGAGGGTCTCTAAAGGAAATGAAAAGTTCTAGCGCCCTTTTTAAGTGACCAAAAAATTGGAGGGCATCTAGGCCCCCTCCCACGCTCATTTTTTTCCCAAAGTCAACGGATCAAAATTTTGAGATATCCATTGTGTTCAGCATAGTCGAAAACCATAATAACTATGTCTTTGGGGATGACTTAATCTCCTACAATCCCTGGGGGAGGGGCTGCAAGTTACAAACTTTGACCAGTGTTTACATATAGGGATGGTTATTGGGAAGTGTACAGACGTTTTCAGGGGGATTTTATTTTGTTTGGGGGTGGGGATGAGGGGAGGGGGCTATGTTGGAGGATCTTTCCTTGGAGGAATCTGTCATGGGGGAAGAAAAATTCAATGAAAAGGGCGCAGGATTTTCTAGCATTACTATAAGAAAACAATGAAAAATAAACATGATAATGTTTTTTCAAATGAAAGGAAGGAGTAGCATTGAAACTTAAAACGAACAGAGATTATTACGCATATGAGGGGTTCTAAAAATAATTTAGCATAAAGAGTGAGGTATTTAGGAGGAGATAAATACCTCGCTCTTTATGCTAAAGTATTTTTAGTAATTTCAACTATTTATTCTACGGCCTTTCTGATTCAGGGGTCATTCTTAAGAAATTGGGACAAAACTTACAATTTAGCGTAAAGAGCGAGGGATTGCAGAGGGAACAACCCATTTCATATACGGAGTAATTTCTGTTCGTTTTAAGTTTTAATGTCGCTCCTTACTTTCAGATAAAAAAAAATTAGTTTTTTTTTATTTAATATTAAATAAAAACCAACAAGTTTTTTTTTTAATTCCAAGTAAGGTGCGACATTAAAACTTAAAACGAACAGAAATCATTCCATATATATAATAGGGTTGTCCGCTCCTCAACGCCTCGCTCTTTAAGCTGTTTCTCACAACTCTACTTTTTAAAACAATAAAAAAGTTTAGCGCAAAGAGCGAGGGATTGAGGACGGGACAACCCCTTTCATATACAAAATAATTTCTGTTCGTTTCAAGTTTTAATGTTGCTCCTAATTTGCAGTTGAAAACGTTTTTTTTATATATTTAATTTCTGAACGTTTTTTAATTGATACTTGTTTTGATTTTGGCTCACCGCATATGAATTATTAAAATGAAATTTGCATCTGATTTTTTTTTTTTTTTTTTTGGCTAAATGGCTTTCTCATCGTTTTTTACTTGTAAAAAATATACGTAACTTACAAATTAAGTTACTTAACGAAATTATATATTTGTATATTTTTATTAAGTATATGAGGGGGTTAGCCCTCTTGTCAATACCTCGCTCTTTACACTAGAGCTTCAATTTGGTCCCAATTCTTTAAGAATGACCCCTGAACCACAAAGGCCGTAGAATAAATAGTTGAAATTACTAAAAAATACTTTAGCGTAAAGAGTGAGGTATTGTGGACGAGACGAACTCCCTTATATACGTAGTAATTTTTGTTCATTTTAGGTTCTAATGCTGCTCCCTACTTCCACCTGGAAAAACTTCTTTTATTTTCTCATTGTTTTTTCAAATAATGTTAGAAAATCCTGCGGCTACTTCATGGAAATTTTCTTCCCTCGTGATAAATTCCCCCAGGGAAAGATCCTCCCAAGTAAACCCCTCCACCGACACCCCTTTAACTTGAAAAAGTCCTCATGAAAACGGCTGTACATGTCCCAATAACCATTACTATATGTAAACAATGGTTATAGTTTGTAGCTTACACACCCTCCCCCGGGGAATGTGGGGGATTAAGTAATCCTAAAAGACATAATAGTTAGGTTTTCCGATTATGTTGAACAAAATGGCAATCTCAAAATTTTGATCCAGTGACTTTGGGGAAAAATGAGCGTGGGAGGGGGCCAAGGTGGCCTCCAATTTTTTGGTCACTTAAAAAGGGCGCAAGAATTTTTAATTTCCGCTAGAATGAGCCCTCATGCGATATTCTAGGACCACTGGGTCAATACAATCACCCCTGGAGAAAAGAAAAGAAAAAATAAAAATAAACCCGCATCCGTGATCTGTATTCTGGGCAAAAATACAAAATTCACCATTTTCGTAGATAGGAGTTTGGAACTTTTACAGTAGGATTCCCTGATACGCTGAATCTGATGGTGTGATTTTCGTTAAGATTCTTTGACTTTTAGGGGATGTTTCTATTTCTGAAATAATTTTTCTATTTTCTAAAATAAGGCAAATTTTCTCAGGCTCGTAACTTCTGATGAAACTTATATATTTAGAATCAGTGTAAAAATGCAATTCTTTTGATGTAGCTATTGTTATCAAAGTTCCATATTTTAGAGTTTCAGTTAATATTGAGCCGGGTCGCTCCTTACTACAGTTCGTTACCACAAACTGTTTGACAAGTTTCATCAAGTTAGTCTTACCCATCAAAAGTTAAGATCCTAAGAAAATTTGGCTTATTTTCGACAATAAAGGGGGGAAACAGCCCTTAAAATTCATAGAGCCTTAATAAAAACCAATCCTCAGTTTCAGCGTATCAGAGAACCCTACTGTAGACGTTTCAAGCTCCTATCTACCAAAATGTGGAAATTTACATTTTTTTTGCCTGAAGAAAGATCGCGGATGCGTGTTTATTTGTTGCTGTTTTTTTATAGTTTTTTTTCCCAGGGATGATAGTATCGACCCATTGGTCCTAGAATATTGCAAGAGAACTCACTTGACCGGAGATTAAAGGTTCTAGTACCGTTTTTGAGCAACTCAAAAATTGGAAGGCAACCAGGCCCCCTCCCAAGCTCATTTTTTACAAAGTCAGCAGATCAAAATTTTGAGATAGCCATTTTTCTCGTCATAGTCGAAAGATTTCATAACTATGTCTTTGAGGATGACTTAATCCCCCACATGCCTCCGGGGAAGAGCTGCAAGTTGAACTTGCAGCTCATTGAACTTCGCCCATTGTTTACATACAGTATAGACTATTTGGAAATACACAGACGTTTCAGGAGATGTTTTCTGGTCGGGGGTCAGAAGGAGGGGGTTAGATGGGAGGATCTTTCCATGCACGATTTTTCATGGGGGAAGAAAAATTTCCATGAAGCGGGCACCGGATTTCCCAGCATAATTTAAAATAGATCATAAATTAAATAAAAAACAAGTTTTTTCAACTGAAAGTAAGGAGCAACATTAAAACTTAAAACGAACAGAAATTGTTGCGTATATGAGGGGTTTGCACCCTCGTCCATATCTCGCTCTTTACGCTGAAGTTTTCTTAATACTTTCAAAAGAGCTATGTATTCTAATTAAATGGCCTTTGTGATTCAGCAGTCATTCTTGAAGAATTGGAACAAAATTCGAACTTTAGCGTAAAGAGCAAGATATTGACGGGAGGTGAAACCCCCTCATATACGTAATAATTTACATTCGTTTTCAATTTTAATATTGCTCCTAAATTTCAATTGAAAAAACTCGTTTTTATGGCACTTGGTGTTTACCAAGTGGTATATAACGATCGCAAATTCTGTCGGTCTGTCTGTCGGTCCCGGTTTTGCTAGTTTAGGCACTATTAAATAAGCTAGGACGATTAAATTTGGCAGGCGTATCAGGGACCAGACCAGATTAAATTAGAACTAGTCGTTTCCCCGGTTCGACAATCTGGGCGGAATGCGGGGACGGTTAATTCGGAAACATTAGAAAAAATGAGGTATTTTTAACTTACGAACGGCTGATCGGATCTTAATGAAATTTGATATTTAGAAGGATATCACGTCTTAGAGCTCTTCTTTTAAATACCGACTGGATCTGGTGACATTAGGGGGAGTTGAAGGGGGAAACCTAAAATCTTGGAAAATGCTTAGAGTTTAGAGTGTCTTGGTAAACGCTTAGAGATCAGGATGAAACTTGTGGGAAGAATAAACACAAGTCCAAGATACGTGACTGACATAAGTAGACCGGATCCGCTCTCTTTGGGGGATTTGGGGGGGGGGGTAATTGTGAAAAATTTGAAAAAATGAGGTATTTGTAACTTACGAACGGGTGATCAGATCTTAATGAAATATGATATATAGAAGGCTCTTGTGCTTCAGAACACTTATCTTAAATCCCGACAAGATCCAGTGACAATGGGGGGAGTTGGAGGGGGAAATCGGAAATCTTAAAAAAGGTGAAAATTGAGGTATCTTTATCATACGAATGGGTCATCAAATTTTAATGAAGTTTAATATATAGAAAGATCTTATGTCTCAGATGCTTCATTTCCAATTCGAACCAGCTTCGAGGACATAAGGGGTTGGAGGGGGGAGACAGAAATCTTGGAAAACGCCTAGAGTTTAGAGATCGGGATGAAACTTGATGGGAAGAATAGGCACAAGTTCTAGATACGTGATTTACATAATTGGAACAGATCCGCTCCATTTGGCGGATCTGTTCCAATCCGCCATTTGGCGGAGGAGTTGGCGGGGGGGGGGGGGGAGATTTCCAGTGCTTTGGCGAGTTTGGTGCTTCTGGATGTGCTAGGATGATGAAAATTTGTAGGTGTTTTAGGGACCTGCACAAATTGACTTGATAACATTCGTTTCCTCTATTCGACCATCTGGAGGGCTGGTGGGAGAGGAAAAATCGAAAAATTCAGGTATTTTTAACTTTTGAGTGGGTGATCGGATCTTATTGAAATTTGGTATTTAGAAGGACCTATATCTCAGAGCTCTTATTTTAAATCCAGACCATACCCGGTGATATTGGGGGAGTTGTAGGGGAAAACGGGAAATCTTGGAAAACGTTTAGAATAGAGAGATCGGGATGAAACTTGGTGGGAAGAATAAGCACAAGTCTTAGATACATGATTGACATAACCGGAGTGAATCCGCTTTGTTTGGGGGAGTTAATTCTGAAAAAGTAGAAAAATTAAGGCATTTTTAACTTAAGAAAAGGTAACCGGATCTTAATGAAATTTGATATTTAGAAGGAATTTATGTCTCATAGCTCTTATTTTAAATCCCGACCAAATCTGAGGACATTGGGAGGAGTTGTCGGGTGAAACCGGAAATCTTGGAAAATACTAAGAAAGGACAGATCGGGCTTTAGCTAGAAAAGGGAGCAGTAATTATTCATTTTTATTAGTGCCTGTTGTATGTTTGTTTGCTATGATTGTTTTTTTTTATTAATGTTCGTTTTCGGTTTCATTTATTCTTTAATAGCAATTTCTGGTGGTTTTGAGGATTATTATAGGAGTTTGTTTTTACTGGTCTTATGTTTTATATGCTATTTACTATTGTTGGAAAAAACTTCTTTTTCGTAAAGGTTTTTTAGTTAATTTATAATGAGATCCAGTGAAGTATTCAAGCTAAATTCAGGGAGGCGTTAAGGATGATTAATAACACAGTCTGATTATATCTTTCCAAAATACATTTTTGTGCGAAATTCTTTTCATAACGGATTCCTGCACTGCGTCTAAGCAGACCAGAATTTTTATAGAATAAAGATTTTGCAACTATAGGTTTCGCATCAACAACAGAACAGGTTCTTTTTAACTCTCGGAGCAATAACCTAGGGGACAAAGATATTGCACTGAAAAGGAAATATGTAGATAATTAGATTCATATTTAATGGTACGGATTTACAGTCGTGTTTTTCGTAGTTTTTCTAACAGAGATTGTCTCAATAAAGCAGCCCACGCAATAACCACATAATTTCAATTATTTTACTTGGAAAGTTCCTGTAGTTTTCTGCGCTGAAGCTGAAAATGCAAGGCAACCATAGTTTTCTATCGTGTCCAATTTTTGCACAATTTATTTTTGCTTTTTATAACTAAAATTTTATATTTTTACGTTTCTAGAAAATGGATCACTCACGGAAGTTTTCTAGTGCGTTTTGTTTGGGAACTTCAAAACCGTAGTAAGATGTATTCTGGCACCCATAATTTTGTGCGAACATTTGACGAAATTTTTGGTATTTCAGACCAAAAATTTATATGGTATTGCATGATGTAGTGCCAACCACTCAAGAAGTGAAGTTAGGTAATCCTAATGGAATGTAAACTTTGAAAGTAGTGAAAGTAGGTTAGATAATATAATTAAATTCTTAATCATAATTAAGTTCTCTGAAATTCCTACTTCCTAATTGACTACATTAATATTATAGATTCTGAGTATTTGTAGTAACTGACAGATTAAACTAGGTCAGTTCCTCTCACATGCTTCAAGGTTTGTTTCCTTGTTTCAGTGCATATAAGCCAACGTTTTAGATTATTTTAGTCAGTTCTTATTCTGTGTCTGTCCTCGTCGTGTGTACATTTAATGTATTATATGTGTAAATAAACATTTTTATTACACTTTATGAGAGTTAGAGATACTAGATATCCTCCACCGGTCGAACCCTATACTGTAGGCCAACGCTACCGTAATGTTCTAATGAAGAGAACGCAGAGAGAAGAGGAGCCTTTACAAAGTGGTGGCAGCGGTTTTCGCCGGAGAGGATAGAGTTCTTACCATCCTCCGGATTTCGGTCCGAGGTTGTGTCGTGAGTTTGTTTATCTTCAAAATTTGGTGGACTCCGTCATTGTAAGCTGTAGTTGGGGCGTGGAGACTTTCTGCTGAGAGCTGCTTCGGTTCGTGCACGACCGTGGTATTGGTGTGTGCTGGTCGTCGGTTGACTTCGGAAGTTGAGAGCTGTTGCTGTTTTCGTCGTTGGGGATTCCAGCTTTGCCGTTCCAATTGTTCCAGTTTTGCCGTTCCTGTTTTGCAGTTCCAGTTTTGCCGTTCCAGTTTTGCTGTTCCAGTTTTGCCGTTCTAGTTGTTCCAGTTTTGCCGTTCTATTTGTTCCAGTTTTGCCGTTCTAGTTGTTCCAGTTTTGCCGTTCTATTTGTTCCAGTTTTGCCGTTCTAGTTGTTCCAGTTTTGCCGTTCCAGTTCTTCCAGTTTCGCCGTCCCAGCTCCAGGTTCCCGCCGCAGAATCCGGTTTTAGAGAGAAAAAAGTGAAGAACGTCGAAGGACAATTTATGATTGTAAGTCATGCATTTTAAGTTCGCACGCGAGCAGGAAATCTGTTAGGAGTGCTTAGTAAAAATTGCCTTGTTTTTACAACTTTAACTTAATCAATTTCTTTTAGTTATGAGCGCAATTCCAATTTTAGATCCTTCTGATCCTGAATTTGATAGAGATATTGCTTTATTATTGAATGATATAAAAAGTAAAGGTTTAAAAGCCCCTTTGAATTTTGATTCGACAAGTCGGGATTATAATCCGAATTCTGTAGTAACATTTTTGACAACTGTGGGTAATTTAATGGCCAAAGAAAGTGCCAGGATAAATATGGGAGATATTTCGGGGGTTAATTTAACAGATATACCTATGGCGGGCAACAGCAACCAGGATAATGTGAATCAAAGAGTAATTGGGTCAGTAATGGATCCCCTACTGAAAACACACTTCTTAAAGAAAAGCAGGAATTTTATCAGCAACCGTAGATGCTGAATTTGGACAGGACAGATTAAGGGACTCCGTCAGAACTGGTCTGACGTAAAATGTGACCAGGGGAGAGGTCAGAATAGGAATATAGGTAGAAATTTTAGTGAAACAAATTATAATAGGAACTCAGATTTCAGTAAGACCCATGGTGATGTGCCCTTTCGAGAGAGAGGTGAGGGTCCTACCAATAGGAGATGCTACAAGTGTCAGAGCTTCAGTCATTTAGTGGCTGAATGCCCAAACAGAGTATGTTACAGTTGTGGAAACAATGGCCATTCTGCCAATTTTTGTTATAAGCGGAACAATAACTATCAGAGGGGTGCCTGTTTTGTGTGTGGGAGTTGGGATCATAAAGCCAATTCTTGTATGAATCGTTTTCAAGCGCAATCGTCTGGAGACTCTGGGAAGCCGGAAACGTTACAGGAAAACTAGAAGGCCAGATTGAACAGAAGGGGGTGATATCTGGCAAAGTTGAATACCCCCCTCATTGTGAATATTTTGTTATATGGGATTAGGAGAAACGGAGGAAATTAAAAAGATATACTACGGAGGAATCAAAAATGGTAGAATTAGAGTTAGAGAATCGTGGACTTAGTAGAGTTGATTCAAGATCATCTGTATACCAGCGTCCAGTGGAGACTCCAGCAGTACCTTCAGGGATAAGGGAGGATAGCTCCATTTCTAGTGAACAACAGGAGATTCAAATAGAGCATAGTCAGGCTAGTTTAGAGTTAGATAAAGGGGAGATAGAGGTTGAAGTAGGATCGAGTGGAGAGTCAAGTAGTTTTAGGAGAAGTAACAGGAAAAGAAGCAATAAGCCTCCAGGCTATTATAGAGAGTACTAAGAGATAAATAGAGTAGGGCTAATATAGAGACTAGTAAGGGATTGATATAGACAGGTAGATAGAGGGAAGGATGTAGATAGAATTCGTGATGATTAATAAGACAGAAGAAACACTTCCTTTCAAATAGGAATAATAGAAAAATAAATGTGGTGAACGAAAGCATTGTAGCGACTTTTCTCAAACGGCGTATTAACTTCATTTTGATATATTATGAATAGTAAAAGAACTGAATAATTTTTGAAAAAAAAAAAAAAATTAAGGCTTTGGTAAAAATCTTCAAGTTAATCTTCATGAAGACAAACACAAGGTTTTTTTTGTTACGTTCAAATGTTTTTCTACAAATTTTTTCTATTAGGAGTAGTTATGCGAATTCTGTGCGAACTGAGCGTGACAATATAAAGTGAAATGAATAAAGTGTCAATTGGGACAATATTTTCTTGTGTCTTGTTGTTCAGTATTTTATTTTATTTTGTGTTTTTATTAAGTGTACCTTTGTTTGAGGATAGAAAATAATTTTTTTTTTGGAAAAAAATGATTTTGAAAACCCGGGGGAAAATCTGTAAACTTTGAAAGTAGTGAAAGTAGGTTAGATAATATAATTAAATTCTTAATCATAATTAAGTTCTCTGAAATTCCTACTTCCTAATTGACTACATTAATATTATAGATTCTGAGTATTTGTAGTAACTGACAGATTAAACTAGGTCAGTTCCTCTCACATGCTTCAAGGTTTGTTTCCTTGTTTCAGTGTATATAAGCCAACGTTTTAGATTATTTTAGTCAGTTCTTATTCTGTGTCTGTCCTCGTCGTGTGTACATTTAATGTATTATATACTATACTGTATTATACTGTAAATGTATATTATGATGTATATTATGTACTGTATTATACTGTAAATGTATGTATATTAAAATGTATATTATATACTGTATTATGTATTATAATCTGTATTATATAGAGGAGCCTTTACAGGAATATACCTTAGTATGATAAAAGTATAATACTTTAGAAACAAATTTAGGTAATATATTTCCAAATTAGGGGGTTGGGGTAAAGTATAGCGGTTCTGCATGCAAAATGTGTTAGGTGCAATCATTCTGCATATTACGAAGTAAGAATGGCCCAAATAAATATTTTTTTTCATCTATTCTGCTATTTGTTTTTGTTTTGTCTCACGTTAAGCTGAAAAAAAAAACTAACGAAAGAAACCGGTTCAAGAATGCGTCAATGGATGAATAACTTGATCCCCCCCCCCCAAAAAAAATATTTAATTTAACCATTTATAAGTAGCGGCTAATTAATATCTTGCATTCTAAGAAAATGTAGATTTCGGTTATTCTAGAAGATTTTCAAACAACGTTTTCCTAATTAGGTCCGAGAGGATCCAGGTTCGAACCTTGGCTTTAGCATTAATACAAAAGAAGAAGAAAAACTAAAAAAGGTAAAAACTACAAAAAAAAACTACAAAAAAAGACTAAAAAAAACTAAAAAAAGCTAAAAAACTAAAGAAAACTAAAAAAGGTAAAAAACTAAAAACTAAAAAAGATAAAAAACTAAAAAAAAAACTAAAAAGGTAAAAACTACAAAAAAACTAGAAAGAAAAAAAAACTAATTAAAAAAAAACTAAAAACTGAGAAAGAAAAAAAATTAAAAAAGGGAAAAAACAGAAAAATAAAGGAGAAAAAAAACTAAAAATAAAAAAAAAAATAAAAAAGGTAAATGTATTCAAGCCGAAGTAGATGAGTTGGTAAAGCGTTATGCTCCAGGTTCTAGGTCCGAGAGGTTCCAGGTTCGAACCTTGGCTTTAGCATTAATACAAAAGAAGGAAAAAAACTAAAAAAGGTAAAAACTACAAAAAACTAAAAAGAAAATACTAAAAAAACTAAAAAGCTAAAAAACTAAAAAAAAACTAAAAAGAAAAAAACTAAAAAAACTAAAAAAAGGTAAAAACTAAAAAGAAAAAAAAACTAAAAACTAATAAAAAATCTAAAAAAACTAAAAACCGAAAAAGAAAAAAAAACAAAAAAAGGAAAAAAACAGAAAAATAAAGGAGAAAAAGAAAACTAAAAAAAATAAAAATAAAAATAAAAAAACTTAAAAACGGAAAAACTACAAAAAACTAAAAAAGCTAAAAAAAGGTAAAAACAAAAAAAAAGAAAAAGAAAAAAGGAAAAAAACAAAAAAATTATTTCATCATATACCAATTCAAAAACGAATGTATATACAGACCGGGACACAGGGAATATAAATGACGACCTGGACACTGAAAGAGAAATTACAGACTGGGACACCGGGACACAAATGACGACTGGGACGTGTGTGTATTCTGACGTCATGTTTGTGTGTCGACTGACGTCATGTTTGTCGACTATAAATGACGACTGGGACACAACTACAACGGGGACGCGGGGAGGCACAGGGGGATATATAAATGATAATATGAAGATAATATTCAGATATGAATATTATCATATATGATAATATGATTATTACTGGACTCCAGCATGTTCATTTTGGTGTTTTAAATGGTATATTATTAACCATATTAATGTGTTTTACAATATACTAAGCATCGTCATAACAAAAATGACGACAACTAATTTCATGACGTCAGTCAACGCAGAAATTAAGTTCTGAAATTAAGTCATGAAATTAGTTGCCGTCATTTTTGCTTTGACGGTGACGTCATTCAAGTTATATAAGACATATGTTCACGTAGAAATCTATTAATGTTTAAGTTTACAATGACTGATGAAGATGCTCAAAGAGTCTATGCCAAAAAACTTGCTGCTGATAGAGAAAGTCAGAAAAGAAAGCGTGCCGAGGAACTATCAGCAGCAAGTTTTTTGGCATAGACTCTTTGAGCATCTTCATCAGTCATTGTAAACTTAAACATTAATAGATTTCTACGTGAACATATGTCTTATATAACTTGAATGACGTCACCGTCAAAGCAAAAATGACAACAACTAATTTCATGACGTCAGCCGACACAGAAACATGACGTCACCTGACAACTAATTTCATGACGTCAGCCGACACAGAAACATGACGTCACCTGATCCACAGATCCACAGACAGACAACTTATTTTTATATATATAGATAGATATATCTATATTCACAGGTGGGACACAGGGACACAACTACAATGGCGCGTAACTAATATGGAGCGTAACGACTTACGCGCGCGGGGGGGGGGGCGCCACCCCAACAGCTAGTTAGTCAATAAATTTATTGTTTTAAACAGGTACATACCTAATTAAACAACAAAAGCAAAATTTTCAAACCAAAGTTTGCTTTGGGCAAAGTAAACAAACGAATCATGGTTTTAAAAGATAAAAAATGAAGAGAAAGGTAGGATGGAAGTAGACAGAAAATATAGAGAATATAAAGTAAAAACTGGGAAAAAGAAATATCAACAGATTTGTCATGAAAAATAGTTTTCAGATAACAATTCAAATTAACATGGGGATGGATAGAATTTCAAAATAAACAGCACACATTGTGGCTGATTTTAAAGCCCTAATCGTTGACTTAGAAGGGACATGAACTAATAAGACGAAAAATACAAATGACACTTATCGTTATGAGACCAAACAATAATATGAAGTTGAATAAATGGAGGAAAAGTACCTCTGAGAGACAAATATACTATATTAAACTTTTGAACCATTGATCCGAATATACTACTGCTTTAATATTCGGTTCATAACCGAATATACAAGTACTTTGAACTTTTGATTGTTATTACAACATCATAATACCCATAGACTTTTTTTTACCATTTTTCTAATTTTTGACTGTTCGAATTCGGGCATTTTAGACAAAATAACTCCAAAACATCGAATTGAAAACAAAGGAGATGATAATTTGTTGGCACAAGACAATATTACCATTGTGTTGTAGAAAATTCAGCACATAAAATTTAATCTGTGGTGCATTTAGCTGGTGCAAAACGTGATCCGGAGGGGAAAACTAACTCCTCTGCCCCATAGCAACTTTCTTGTACCAAAACCAATGCTCATTCTTGAGCTAAAACGCTTTGATATAGCTGGGGCTGGACTCGCAGAAACCCACATCGTCGAAGAGAGTTCGAAGGTATCGGTAAAGGATATTGCATGATTTGGCCTGGTGACCTAAAAACCAAGACAAACGGTGTAGGGCTCATGCTGAACACCAGAACCAAAGACATGTCTTCTCTTTTACAAGCATGGATAGCATACGAACCTTAATGTCACCGTCAATGACAAGGAGGGTGTGTGGAGAAATGCTCTAGATCTTATGACTCCAGATCTATGGAATAACGATGGAAAGAGAATCTTCTAGTTTATAGATAATTTGTCATATCGAGCGCCCTCTTTCAAAGACGACAAACACATATAACACAATAGGCACAGCAACGACAGCCAGACAAAGAAGATGATCGGTTACATTATAATTTCTGGACGCTGGTGCTCTTCAGTAACTAATTTCCAGAGGTATAGGTCTACCAAGCTTGAAAAAGCAGACCATAGGATGGTGGTTGCCACGCTATGACTACGTGTGAGGCTCCGCTGCCAGGACGAACGGCCTCCCAAGTTTCACCTGGGTAGCCTGGCAGCAACTGAGATGCACTGAAAGTATGCTCTGGACATCACAAGCCGGTTTAGCCGTCTCCAAGGCTCAGATAAATCTGAAGCTGCCCGAAATTCCTTCAAAGAAAACATACTCGACTCTGCTGATAGTACCGTTGGCCGGGCCAAACACAAAAAATAACGCTGGCCGTCCCAGGAGACCCTTTTCATGATCAAGTTGCGTCTGAAGACCCCTCTAGAAAACAAAATGGCCGATTACAGACGTTTCAGTGGCATAAGCAATAGCCTACGGCACATCGATATGAAGACCTTTATTGACAGGAAAGCTAGCAATATTAAAGATGATGCTAGGAAGGGAGAAATCTGCTCACTGCACAAAATGTACAAAGCCTTCCATCGGAGCCGTGTTATATCTGCTGATGGTAGTATTCTGGATGATGATGTAGGCCAACTCTCTGTCTGGAGAAGCAATTTTTCAAAGCTTCTGAATGCCAAAGTAGTCGTATATCACCAGCCACTATTGATTCAAGCAGCAGACACAACCGAGATGGCTTCCAACCTCGAGTCACAGCCGTTACAGCCTTCATGATCCAAAGTTCTGTAAAATGTCTGAATAATAATTGATTCCCAGGAACCTACGGTATTTCTGCTCAAGTCCTCAAATACTGAAGTGCAGCGATGATCTTGTAGCTCCAACTAATCTTAACAGCTATATGGAAGACGGAATGCACACCAAAAGATTGGCGTCCTGACATCATAGTGGCATTCTGGAAACACAAGGGCAGTCACCAAATCTGCTCTACCTACTACGGGCTTACGCCTCTCTCCGTTCCTGGCAAGCTTTTCATAATAATGTTACTGGACAGATGCTCTGCCTTTCAGTGTGGAAATAGAAGAGCTCAGCAGGCCGTGTTCATGCTCGTCAAGTTGACTACGGAGCAAATCTTCATTTTGCACCAGTTGGCATAGAAGACCCGAAAAGACCCCCAGAGTAGCGTGCATTACATTTGGACTTCAGGGTTGTTTTTTATTCTATATATCGCTACTTACTCTGGTTGATAATGACAACTACAGAAATACCCAAGAAAATTTTTTTCACTTTTTGAAGATCTATCTTTCTGTAAAGAGGGCTGCGTGAAAGTCTATAGAAGGTGCAGCCCCATATTATCAGTGAAGACAGGCCTTCGGCAATAATGCACTACCGCTACCGAGTTCTTCAAATGCATGATAGATGACTACGTCGTGAGTGGCACGACAAATCGCATTTGATTTGGCTTTCAATTTGGAGACCAGATACTTACTGATGCTAACTTTGCTGATGACAAACCGTAGTAGCGGCCACGGTCAAAAAGTCGCAGAAGCTCTCCATGTGCCTGCTGAGGTGGCTTCGAAAGTTCGGCTGTGAATCAACTGGCAGAAAACCAAATTTATGGTCATTGAGCTCCCCACAGCCCTCTCTACTATAAAAAGTCTACATCGGGAACAACTCAATAGATTTATTTGAAGACTTCTCTCACATGGGATCCACTCTGCCGAGGAAAGGTTTGATTAAAAAAAGTATACATCTTGACTAGCCAAAGTGTCAGCAGTTGTTAGGAGGCTGAATAGTATTCTAAACGCAGTTTCCTCAGCGCACCGTTCGCTTGTATGGCTATCTTCATACAATTGTATGACTATAGAAAAATAGAATCAGAACTTACGCTACCGCGTCCGAGGCAATCGAAGGTCTGATATCTAGAGTTATAAATAGTAGAAATAAAGATATTGTTGATGATGAGTACCATAATGTTTCAACTACCACGTCCGGGGCAACCGACGACTGTTTTTCAGATTTGACGACTCTCCAGTCAGAGAAGACACTAATATTTACAACAAAAACATCACTTTCACTTGTAACGCTAAACATACGAGCACTTGCTGAAGTGGGAAACAAGGAATTAATTTTGAATGAAATTGACCGCTACCGTTGGGATATTATTGGACTATCAGAGACCCACCTTTTTTAAAATGGAATAGGAACCATAAACGGAACCACTCTCATCACTTTGGGATGAAGCGATGGTGTTCACTGTCAAGGTGTTGGCTTTCTACTCTCAAAACGTAATATAAAAAAATCTCTACTTGCCATAAAAATAGTCTCAGAGCGTATGTATGTGTGTATGTGTCGATTTTTTGCCCATCATAAATTTAAAATACAACACTGATGGAGTATAAAGAAAGAAAAGGGAATTAAAAAAAATAAAAATACAAACAAAACCAAAACAAAGAAGAACTGACAGAAAAAAAAGAAAAAAATACAATTAAGACAATCATATGTAAGACCAGACATATTATCAACGAAGGACCATTTCGGAGGTGCCTTCACCAATAATATGCCTCCGATACTCTTGTTTCTTTTCTGCACTGCAGACACTGGACTAGCAGCTCCATACCGCAAGGATAGGGAGCTGTTGTTAGTCCAGAGAGGCAGCCGTAGCAAAAATTTCGCATACTTGTAGAAACACTTCCGTAAATCCCAAGCATCTGAAACAGTAAGAAGAAACCAAAATGGTGCAAGGGTGAGTACATGCGGAAGAGCAAATACATTATAAAAGCTAGCTAAGATACGGCGGTTAAATTTAAACTTTAACGCAACTAGTAAACCGTATGCATTTCTAGATTTTCTGGCAAAAAGAAGTCTTTCAAAAGTTGACGCGTGGCCCGAAGATTTGACCCAATTGGTACACCGGGATACGGCAGCGTATCATGTGCTTTAATAACATTTTCACCTAACTAAACATTTGTCAGTCAATAGGAACGGTGATTGAACACCAGGAACTCATTCTTACTCTAATTAAATCGAAGACCAATACGTTTATACTCTCTGTCGAGAACTCGAAAATTTTCCCCAATTCCAAAGGCTATTCTACTAACACCAATGATGTCATCAGCATAGTTATCTAGAAAAACATCAATACTTTTAAATATACATGTGGTCAGGTCATTCTGTTGCGGCACTAAGACAGTATTAATAAACAGGAGCAGAGAAGTAACAGCGCCCTGTCTAATACCCTTTTTTGCTGGAATTGCAGAGGTGAGTTACACCGTACCAGGTGAGATGGTGACCTTGACTCTAGAATTTAGCTTTTTATGCATATCACGTATCGACTTGATGAAAGAGATATTAACTCCACACTTATTAGAATTCAATAAGGTATGCAGATGTATACCCGTGTCGAAAGCTCTAGACACATCTAACCCAGCAAAATATAATACCTCATTATTTTCATGAGCATGCAGAAGTAAATTAGCAATCAAATGGTGAGCATCGTCACGGCATATTCCTTTCTTGCAGCCGAATTGGTTACCCAGTGTATAACACTTATCAGATATCTCGTGCACAATTAGTAGCTAAAAAACTTTGCACAAAACCGATGACACCTTAGTTGGCCTAAAAGAAGAACATCTGTCCAAGGACTTTCCCCTTTTTATTACCGGGGATATTACTCCAGTACTGAACAAATTAGGAACTATACCCCAATGGAATATCATCTGAAAGAGTAAGGTCAGATGCTCAATCAGGAGAGGGGACCCACATCTTAGATGCTTTGCACAAAGGCCATCAACACCACGAGAAGTTTTCTTTTGTAGCTTAGAAATGCACTTAGTAACTGCGGATCGAGTAACAATAAAACTAATCTCATTAATTGATTGGCCTAAGCAACCATCAAGCTCCATTTCATATTGATTTGACAATGATGGATTAGGCTTAGAAAATTCAATTTTAAAGTAACCATACTAATTTTGACAGCATTATAGGCTTTCGAACTATCTCTTTTGAGCACTTTCCATGTGAAATTAGGCTCACTTGTGGCTTTACATGACAGTTCAGCTAATGATTTAGCCTGGTGTTGCCTAAGCCTGGTGTTGCCTAAGCACTTTCGCAAAATGTCACTTTGTTTTCAGACAAATTTCATTTACCAAACCTTGTCGTGGCATACCACACTCCTTCCAGACGTGAAACTAGAATTTCGATTTAGCACAAGAATCAACAAGATCAGGGTTACTTGACCAACCATGCTTCTCAGTTCCAAGAAGTACTCTTCGTATAAATAAATTCGCACGCTTAGCAGCTCTTAAAGTATGGAAGATCTCTGCACAGTAAATATTCAGCAAGGTTTGCTTCTCTGCATAGGTTAGTATGTTTTTTGGGAAAGTAGATGAAACTGTCGGCAGCTCTTAGAGCATGAAAGATCTCTGCACAGTAAATATTTAGCAAGGTTTGCTTCTCTATAGAGCTTAGTAGGTTTTTTTGCGAAAGTAGATGAAACGGCACTTCCAAAATAGTGTCACTAACTGTCAAGAACGTAAACCTGTCTACACAAGATCAGTCAGTGGTTTCATGTTATATACTATCATTGTCCAGACTTGGATCACTTGGTACAATAAGTTGAACAGGGAATGTATTACTGATAGGCATATGGTTTGACGTTTGGAAAGTGGAGATAAGTGAGGATGTGGAGTCTGGTTTTACATTCGGATAAAACGTGAAAAAAATCCAGAGAAGAGGTACTGTCAGAGCTATGGATATATGTGAAACCTTGGGCGTTCTCGACAGCCAAGAGCTGAGGACACATACTATTCAGAATATTTGTAGGACTCCTACTGTCGGAAAAAAGGTTAAAGATCACATCACCAGGAAGGATTACTGCTAGATTTTGCACTTCACAATCAGCCACGAGGGAACTGACTAGGCGGCAAGCTTGATTAAATTGTCTTTCTGATGTAGCATTACGGTAATCGGTGGGTTAATACACTGAGATCACCACATAATTCTAAATTTTGACTGCCGTTAAATAGTCACTGTCGCGAAAGTGCTTGGGCATGAGGACACTTTTTAGCAAGAATAGCAGTACCTCTACTCGGCCGACCAGCAAGGGGTACCTCTACTTATTACGGCATTAGAAGCAATCTTGTTCAACAAACATAGACTGTCGACAGTGAGAAAATGCTATTGCAGGCAGAGAACGTCATTTTTGTCATACAGAGTTTGGATTATTGGTAATTTCACTTAGACGCCGCCATTAATATTCGATGATGTAACGTGTAGATCAGTGCTCATTTTAGAGGATTTATAAATTTCTCCACGATAGGACATTTGTAGCTGTAACGAGGATGGTTAGCCTGGTTGCATAGTGCACACTGCATTTTATTTTTACAGGGGGTTTCCAGCTTCTTCGGATGTCCTGTCTGCGTACAGTGCGAACAGCGAGTAAGAGTTTTACAGAGCTGGGCATTATGTCCTTAAATTTGGCAGTTGTAGCAGCGAGGAGGATGAGGGAGAAACTTCTCGATACAGATTTGCTCACACTCGGTTATCAATGACGAGAAAACCGAAGCTTGTAGGGCCTAGTTTCATCGATACCGGAGACTTTGGTACAGTTAAATCAAGTTCTGCAACTAACCATCAGTAAGACTATCAGGAACGAAACAGGCAATTCCATAATACACTGAGAATTTTAGCTATTGTCTTAGCGATTGGGCCTTTGATTTCATAGCATCAGCTACAGCAGTAGCTTCATTTTTATAACTTACCACGAGGTGCCAAATATCTCTTCCCGGTCTAAGCCCATTTATCGCCGACTTCAAGTCACCACACAAGTTATCAATAAAAGTTTTGTGGTCCTTGGGGTCGTTCAGCTCTTTAGGTGGATTCTTTAATATAACGGCAAAAGAGGGTTTGGATGACTGTGTGGGGGCTTGAGACAAAGAAGGCAACGGGTTGCGCTTCGGCAGGACATAATTATCGAATTTGACACATAGTTTGTTAACTTTACGAGTGAGTGTAGCCCTTGATTCCCCTATGATAACTGGTACTTCGCCAGGCTCGTACAGAGCGAAACGTGGTAGTGTTATTTGCTTTTCATCACACTTTTCAAGAATTTTAAGCATGTCTAACCAGTTTTCTGCAGCTTTCTGTCGGTCATTTGGAAGATTCGTGCAGTTTGTATAATTCCAAAATAATCTCTTTGCTTCCATTGACGAATCGGTGCTAAAAAAAAAGTCCGTGCCAGTTTTTGCAATATCGGCGTGAACATTCTCCACAGCCCGGGCACGGTATAAAAAGTTCAAGAATGGAGACCATACAAGCTGCTGGCTCCGCATTGTAACGTATCAAGAACATTTGCTTATTCTATCCACCAAGCTTCATCCCGATTCCTCCACTCCAAGTGTTTTCCAAGATTTCCCACTCCAGCTCCTCCCACTCCAACTCCCCCCAATGTCAAAAGATCTGGTCGGGATTTGAAGTAAGAGCTCTGAGAAATGGATTCCTTCTAAATATCAAATTTCATTAAGATCCGATCACCTACTCATTAGATAAAAATACCCCAATTTTCACGTTCTCCAATAATTCCAGTTTCCCCCTCGAACACCCCCCCCCCCCAATGTCACAGAATCTGGTCGGAATTTAAAATTAGAGCTTTAAAGCACAAGATCCTTCTAAATATTAAATTTCATTAAGATCTTGTCACCCTTTTGAAGTTACAAATACCTCATTTTTCCAAATTACCCCCCCCCCCCCAAACTCCACCAAAGAGAGCAGATCCGGCCCGGTTATGTCAGTCACGTATCTTAGACAGGTTTTTATTCTTCCCATCCAGTTTCATCCAGATCTCTCCGCTTTAAGTATTTTCTAAGATTTCTGGTCCCCCCCAATTGACCCCCCCATGACGCTGGATCCGTTTGAGATTTAAAATAAGAGATCTGAGTTACGAGGTCATTCTAAATATGAAGTTTCATGAAGATCCGAACACTCCTTCGTAAGTTAAAAATACGTCATTTTTTCCAATTTTTCAGAATTAACCCCCCCCCTCCAATAGAGCGGATCTGTTCCAATTATGTAAATCACGTATTTAAGACTTCTGCTTATTTTTCACACCAAGTTTAATCCCGATCCCTCCAATCTAAGCGTTTTCCATGATTTTAGATCTCCCACCCCCTAAATGAATTCCTTCTAAATATCAAATTTCATTAAGATCTGGTCACCCGTTCTTAAGTTAAAAATACCTCATTTTTTCTATTTTTTCCAAATTGACACCCCCCACCTCCTCCAAAGAGAACGGATCCGTTCCAATTATGTCAATCACGTATCTAGAGCTTGTGCATATTCTTCCCATCAAGTTGCATCCCGATATCTCCACTCTAAGCGCTTTCCATGATTTCTGTTTCCCTCCTCCAACCTTCTATGTCCCCGGATCCAATTCGAAGCGAAAATGGAACATCTGAGACATAAGATCCTTTTATATATCAAGTTTCATTAAGATCCGATCACCTATTCCTAAGATAAAAATACCCCAATTTTCACGTTTTTCAAGAATTCCGGTTTCCCCCACCAACTCCTCCCAATGTCACAGGATCTGGTTGGAATTAAAAATAAGAGCTTTAATATTAAAGCACAAGATCCTTCTAAATATCAAATTTCATTAAGATCTGGTCACCCGTTCGTAAGTTACAAATACCTCATTTTTCAGATTGCCCCCCCCAACTCCACCAAAGAGAGCGAATCTGGTCCGGTTATCTCAGTCACGTATCTTAGACTTGTTTTTATTCTTCTCATTCAGTTTCATCCTGATCTCTCGGCTTTAAGTATTTTCTAAGATTTCCGGTCCCCCCTCCAACGATGCTGGATCCGGTTGAGATTTAAAATAAGAGATCTGAGTTACGAGGTCCTTCTAAATATGAAGTTTCATGAAGATCCGATCACTCCTTCGTAGGTTAAAAATACGTCATTTTTTCTAATTTTTCAGAATTAACCCTCCCCCCTCAATAGAGCGGATCCGTTCCAATTATGTAAATCACGTATTCAAGACTTCTGCTTATTGTTCCCACCAAGTTTCATCCCGATCCCTCCACTCTAAGCGTTTCCCATGATTTTAGGTTCCACTCCCAAACTCCCCCCAATGTCACCATATCTAGTTGGGATTTAAATTAAGAGCTTTGAGGCACGATATCCTTCTAAATATCAAATTTCATTGAGATCCGATCACCCGTTCGTAAGTTAAAAATACCTCATTTTTTCTAATTTTTCAGAAATACCCCCCCCCCCCCCAACTACCCCAAAGAGAGCGGATCCGTTCCGGTTATGTCAATCATGTATCTAGGAATTGTGCTTATTTTACCCACCAAGTTTCATCCCGATCCCTCCACTCTAAGTGTTTTCCAAGGTTTAAAGTTTTCCCCTCCCAACTCCCCTCCCAATGTCACCAGATCCGTTCGGGATTTTGCCGAATTAACCGGCCCCCCACTCCACCCCAGATGGTCAAATCGGGAAAACGACTATTTCTAATTTAATCTGGTCCGGTCCCTGATACGCCTGCCAAATTGCGTCGTCCTAGCTTACCTGGAAGTGCCTAAAGTAGCAAGCCGGGACCGACATACCGACAGAATTTGCGATTGCTATATGTCACTTGGTTAATACCAAGTGCCATAAAAACCGAAGCGTGATCCTAGTGGATGTTTAATCCTCATGCCACGCTGAAAAGCTTGAATGAGGACATAGCAAAACTTCAGAGAATAAAATTGCATGGTAGTTGTCTATTATATAAAACACAATCGAGAAGTGAAGTTTGGTTAATGCTAATGAAAAAAAATGATGAAAATAGATTACTTTATTAGCAACATTTTTCTGTTGATGGTATGCAAACGGTTTTTCTGTTACAGCGAAAACACGCATACTTGACGGAGGTAGTTATTTCAATAGACAACCATTTGTTTAAAAATGTCAATTCTTGCTGACACCAGGCCACAGACGATAATTCGTTAACCCAAAAATAAATGAAACGAACAACAGTAACAAATGGGATTTTACTTTTAGAAAAACGTATTGACACGAAAATTGATGATTTTCAAACATGGCCTAGTGTTACACTTCCAAAAATGTTCTCACATAAGAGTAAAAAGTCACTGTGTGTCTATTGACGCATTGGGCAACAACCCCTTATCCTGGAAAGATATAATTGCCTGTTCTTTGGTCCTTGGCAAATCAAAAAATCTTAATTTGAACATCCATGGTGAGACACTATATTCTATCACTAGTCAGAGCAAACTAACCGGTGTCATCAAGAATCGCGTTAATAATGAAGTAAAATGAACTAGGTCAAGAAGTGCATTAATAATGAAACTTTGCTTGTCTTTGAGACGGTCAGCCGACGCCGAAGCTCCCAATTTAATAAGTCACAAATAACCTTCTCAATTTTGCTAATAGAGTATTCTATTTTCATAATATTTTATTGTGACTAAACTTTACTTATCGAGTGTCTTTTATAAAATAGACAAGTACCAATTACATTAAAGACAAGTAAAGAAAACACCATCAGAGATATTGCATAGGAGGGGAGATCTTAAAAGTTTTGCTAGAACAAATAAGCTTAAAGAACAGTTCTTTCCCCTCAACATTGCCAGATTCTTTGTGCTTTTTGCATGTTTTTATTTTCCAAGTGTAGGTAATTATTTGCTTAGTATATCCTTCTCTCCCCCCCCATGCGCTAGCCAATCTGGATACATCAATTTAATGTTTGAGCTGACTAGTCATAGTCATTCCGTCACACATGTCTTAACCTTTTCCATCAGTACAATCTGAAATTAATAAATAACAACCTCAGATACGTGAATAGTAATTAGAAATAGATAACTGTCAATTTCTTAACCTTTTTTATTCAAGGATATTTTTACTTACTACACCACGTCCACAAAAACAAGTTTACAAAAAAACGGCCAACGCCTAAATTAAATAATAACAAATCTCTGTACTAAGCAGGAAATAATTAGTCAAGGTCAACTCTTGTGACGTAGCAGCCCGCATCATATTGTCCACAAACCGCGGGCTGTTGCGCTCGTAATATGGGCGCCTGCCCAAGCTGTATATCGATCATAAGGAGTTACGGGGTGGAGCAAAACCAGTTTTTTTTGTTTAGAATCGACTCAACTATTTTGGCAGTTGGTTGTGAGACACTGAGGAAGATACATAAAGTGTTGGATTATTGATTATTCTCAGTGAAAGTAAGAACATTTCGGTTTTTTAAAAGTAGACCTAGTCTGCATGTGCACGTTGTTAATAGCCTAGAAAGGTTTCACAAGTCTGATGATCACCCAGAATATTTTAAATAAGGACCGTTAGGTTACCTTTTGATTCTTACTCAACTATTTCCAATTGCTTCCCAGGCCCCTCTACTTACGGGACCAGATATAGCCCTGCCCTCCACACAGATGTTTACTGTTCCGTTTTTGGTAGGTCTTGTTCCAAAGACAAGGGGTCATTTAAAAAAAACCTTAAATTTACCATCACCCGTGTAGCAATGTGCCTTAGTATTAAGATAAGTAAGTAGGCTATGCCTATTTGATTATATTAAATTAGCTTTCAGAATTTTTTACAGCCTCCTTCTTATGGTATCATGGTCTTAACCATATCTTATTGAAATTGCTCTTATTTGGCGTTAGCTATATAATTCTTAAATATTTGGCCTTATAGGCCTATAAGATATATTTGGCAATATAATAAACTGTAACAACAAAAGAGTATCCTAACAGCACCTAATTCCCTAGTCAGCGCTAGCCTATGTCCAAATATAGGCCTAATGGTTGTTACTGTTACATAAGCATGCCCCGTCCTCCCAATTGTGGTTGTTTTTCATTGCAAGAATCATTGTGTATTTCTTCGCTAACGGGCAATTGTGACACAGTCAGTGAAAAACGTCATTGTTAAATAGCCTTGAGAGAACAGTTTGACACTTATATTATTTAAAAATGAATACACAACGTAAATGGAAATGGAAGGGAGCATGAAAATCTGTTAACAGAACTTTTCTGAATATTGTAAGATAAAGATCTCTTTCCAATAGCGTTTTCCTGTAGTTTGTATATAGCCTAGGGTTAAAGCTGTGCCCGTAAGGGGTTTTTGTCACGTTAGCCCCCATCTTCTTTGGAATAATATTGATTGCGGACTAAATGGTTCTCTCTTTTGTTCTAATTTCTTTCATAAAAGCCCATGGAACAGAGTGTTACCATGAAAGTGGATCGATTGATTGAATTCGTTTTCCTAGATCTAGGTCGAAATATTGGCCTTTAAACCTCTCTTGAAACATCATCTGAAAGTCCATTTCTTCAGTTATGAATTCCCTTTGCACCTCATAGTAAAATATTCCCGTATTTAGTACCTGTTTGCATTCACATATTTTGGATTTTCAAGTTTGATCTTGGAAGGTCTAGTTAAAATGGATGAAAATCTCGAGACTTTGCGCCTCTAAATCTACTGAATCCATTAGTACAACCCCGGCGAAATCTAATCCCCTGGAGGTCTAGCCTTTGCGCACCAAGCCTAGTGAATTTGTTACGGAATATACCCAATGCATAATTGTCTGTCATATTTAGTGGTTGGCCATTTATAAAGGAAATATTAAAACTAGCACCCTTAAATTACTTGTTTTAAGCTCTTTCCAAATATCATGGCCACTTTTTTGACAGTGCATCTCCCCCCCTCCCCCCTGATGGTCCCAAGTGTAGATTGGGTAACATATTTCTCCATAGGTTGATTTTTGTGATAGCATACGCCATATGTTTTTTTGTTAAGAGGAGTTTCTGTAGAGTCTTGACTCGAATGTGTAATGAATGTGTATTGTAATGAGATTTAGTTTGGCCCGAGTGAGAATTTTAAAAAGTGGATAACAATGGAAGAAAATATGCTGGGCTAATCTGATTATTAGAAACATTCAGCATATCGCTGAGTAGGAATTCCATTTTTCGTTGTTTTTTCTGTTAGATTTTTATACATTCCAAGGACTAAGCTATATCTAGAGCCATTAGGGGGGGGGGGTTGTCAGGAAAGTGAAAGTGATATACGAAACAGCATAAAAAAGGAATGTAACGGTACTTTTTTTATTTGTAGCATGTTTCCTTCAGAAATGGCCAATTATTTATGTACACTGTTTTATCAATTCGCAAAGATAGTTAAGGATCCATTACTGGATTTATGTGTTGGCTGGTGACAAGTTCAAGGCATAAAGCGGTGGTTTTACACAGGTTCTGCCCTTGATTTTGAATAAGGGACTGTATAGTTGTATATGCTTACAAACTTTATGTATATGCTTACAAGCTATTTCATAAGTAAATAGTGTGTTTCGCTGTATACATTTAATTTGGGTGACCCAAGTGTACGCCTATAACTCTGGTTCCTTTTCTATTTGCCTTTTTCGAGTCCGTTTTCCCATCGTGCCTCCATGCGATGATAGTTTGGCTGTTGGTATTATAAGCTTCTGTCTCCATCTCTAGTACTCCAATTGGTTTCATGGTATTGATCTCCCGATGGAGCAGTGAGAAATTAGGCAATTCATGCCTTCAGAATATTACCATATTACCCCCTCCTAGGTCTGACATGGGTATACTTTTGATTTGTTACACGATTTCGCCCTTCTTTTTATATTTCGTTTTCAATCAGTGTGCTTAATATGATTATTTCTATGCGTGCTATCTAAATGAAAGATGTTAAGCCAAACTGGCCAGCCATGACAAAAAACAACACAGAGGGGAAAAACTCAATGAAAAACAACAAACGAGACTGCGGCCAGGATAGAGAAAAGATGAAAAACCTAAAACGACGCGGATATTTCGCATGTATGTAAGAGAAAAGATGAAAAAACTAAAACGGCACGTTTTGCCTGTATGTAAACGAGGCGAAAAACTTCTCTCTTCTGGCCGCGGTATCGTTTGTTGTTTTTCATTGAGTTTTCTCTCTTTGTTGTTTTGTGCTATCTAAAGTATTACAATTTTATTTATAGTACCAGACTCTTCTAAATATTTGACTATGCAGTATTAAGAAACATTCTGGAAATGAAGTAAGCTTTTGGCTGATAAAAAGCCAGTTTTTTATGACCGTTCCATGCTCAGAATGTATTTAAATAAATATTACAAAATGTCAAATAGTATCGTTTGCATTGTTAAGATAATAATTGAGTAGTATATATATTAAAATAGTGTAAGTTTTTCGGCCACTGGTATAGTGATAAAAAACAATAACGTTTAGTCCACAATTTGTTTGATTTTTCGGATGAGGGGGGAGGGGAGGAATAATCTATGGAATCTCCTTCCTCTGTATTCGGGCATGGTTATATGGTAAAATGTGTTAATAAAATACACTTGTACTGCCACAATGGTATATTGACTATTTTAATGTCGGTCCAAATAAGGACTTCTATTGAATCATCTGATTCGCTTGTGTTGAATATCCTGCAGCCTTGTTTTGTCGTTATTCCTTTATTTTTCATTTTTGGCTTAAGTGCAGGAGTTGAGAAAGCCCTCTGGTTCTGGGATTACTCGTAATTCCAAGATTTTCTGTGATCACTTAAATATATTACACAATTTATTATTAATAATTACTATTTCGAATATCCTCCTCCCATCCACCCTTGATACATGCCAGTCGGGTTTCAGTATTTATCGTTTTAGTTAAAAATAGCAAGAGGTTATTAAGAAACCATGTAAAATCGTCAACAAACGGCCAAACGTTTTTGAAAAAAAAATGCTGTTATTATTTTTATAATTGAGCGCGCAGTTGTTATTGCAAACTCACATACCATGTCAGTTTTTGTGGTTAATGTAATGATTTTTTTTTCAGGTTATATCCGGTATTCGTTTTGTGTGGCAGCCTTCCGTTGGGAAAGGCTATTAATACGATACCATTGCTCGGCCAACTGAAAAACGTCTAATTTTTACGGACATGTCTGTCGCCAGCATGGCCTCAAAGAGGCAAAGTTGTTATTTGTGCGACTTACCGAGAACACCATGGGCCATGCTTTCTGATTTTTCTGAGCCTGTGTGTCGTGGGTGTGTGAACTATGAAGGCCCAGATCAAATTGAAAGAGTAATTGAGAACGCAAGGCTGATGCGACGAGCTCACGTTATTCCAGGACATGATACACGACCCATTTCTGTGGGACCAATTCTATCAAATAAATCCACAGGCCTCTCAAGGCATGAAATGCAAAATGGTGTTGGTGAGGCTTCTGGATTGCCGCCGGTTGCACATGGGCATAGTCATACTGTTTCCTTAACTCGTGGGAATGCTGGGGCCCCCACTGGTACTGCTCCTCCGCTAACATATTCATCCATTCATGATCGTCATTATGGTGCCCCGCGCTTAAGCCGTGCTGAAGCTGATCACCTAGATTCGCCTTCCATAGCAAGAGGAAGTCCAGCTGTACCCAGTGGTCCGTCAAGAAATCATGGATTATCACATCACCTGTCTAATGGTCCCATGCATGTTCCCCACTCCAGAGGAATCCCAGTACAGAATATTCCCTCCATAAAGCGAGAACGCGATGATGATGATCATTATGGAATTAATGGAGAAATACCCATGACGAAGAGAGTCATGGGAGAAGACCACAGACCACCGCTTACACGAGGCGACTCCTTGCCTAGTGGAGCCTCTCTGCCTTTCGACCCAAGAGAAGTGAGGCCGTATATCAAAGAAAAGCCGGTGCGTGTTTCTTCGTTTGATGCTGGCTCCTTTAAACAAGGTGAGTTTTTTTTTAGCGAGGGGTGGGGTAAATTCATAAAAACGGCTAAAACACAGGTAAAAATATCCATATTAAAGGTTACGAGGAAATTTGTAAACGCTTCGGCATGTCAGGGTAAGAATGAGATTACTTACCTATCTTGTTATGTCATATCGCAGCAAATTAAGGCACTAAAATCCGAGTTCCTAAAAATGTACGAGGAACAGATGTAATTTGTCTTGGTGTGACTAGATATTGCAACTTAAGTTTTAGGCTGTTTTAGAACTGGCATTAAGTTTCTCTCTTGAAAGTGAGGAATATCTTGGACATTGAAATTTTGGGAACCCCCTAAAAAGATAAGCTGCTTTGGGCACGCAAATGGGCTGCATGATGACACATGGAGCTCGTTAGTGCATTGGAGATCAGGATGAGAAGTGGCACGCGGGTAGGTACATTTTGTACTGAGTTATGACGCCCCTGATTGTATATAACCAATACAGATGAAAACAATACTGTTTTCCCGTGTGTCTGAACTTACCGTAACTGAACTATAACTTGTTTGTGAGTCATTTAATCCTTTGCATTATATTATACTATAACTATATACGCCTTTCTATTGAAACCGGTTTTCATCCCAGGCATCCTGTATAAACTAGTAAAGGTAGTCTGGGTACTTAGCAATTCACCTAGAATTCTCAACTTTCACGTAGCCCAAGCTGTACAGTTGAACTAAATTGATGTCTTAAGCAATATGGCTTGTTGAAGCCGTTGGTAAAAATTAAGTGCATTTCACAAAGTATATTGATATCACCGAAGACTGGTTATGTTACAAGTTAAAAGAAAATGTAAAATATTACGTTTTATTTTGTAAGAAAATGTAAAATCTTATTTTGAGAAGTAGTTTTTCTTTCGAGAAACCACTTCTCGAAAGGGAGTCTGCTGGTAGTTTCGGCAATTCATGAATATGTAGATGGGAAATTATTTTTTTTAATAAAAGAAGATGGTTAAATTCTGTATCTTTACCGTTATACCTATAGCGCTATTTAAAATGTGTTTTTAGTCGTTTACGGGTATTAAGGTGAAAGAAAACAGTGATGTATGGCAAAACATAATATTTGCACATGAGGGGAGGGGGGAGTAAAGTGAAGCGTTTGAAGACTGATATAAGTTTTTTAGGATTACTTATGTCATTCTTAAATGCACTTCACTTTACTTTGCCCCAATCTCCCTAATGCGGAAATTATATAGTCGAAATTTCACATTGTCCATGCATTTTGTCATACGTCATTATTTAGTTTCAAATTGAGGTGTAACGGAACAGATACGTTTTTTTTTTTCAATGAAAATCTGAAGAATAAATTTTCAGTGGAAATACCAAAAAAATTGTTTTGCAAAATGTAGGGGGAACAAATGACCAATATCCGATTGGCGTCCCTTATTTTCGTCTACATCGCTCTATCTGTGTACATTGTGCAACGCCGGTGAGCAGCGTTGTCAACTTTTTGATCCATGAATGCGTCCCCTGAGCGTCCAAAAATATATCTATTTTGCAATTTAAAAAAACTAGAGGTTCTGTTTATAAAATATTCATACAAAAAGACTAATTGTCAAATTACGAAACTCATTAACATGTAAATTGCCTACTTTGAAGAAAATCCTTTGCTTACGTCATCTCTGGCAAAACATGGATGCTAAAAAAAAAATGCCGAGAAAGGCACGGAAAGAGAAATTGTTTTACCAAAATATTTATCCAGTTGGGAAGTGTTTCGTTTTGTGTCATAAATTTACAGATTGAGTCCCTTTTTTGTCCTTTAATGTCCTGAATTTCTAAACTGTGTCATTTTTTGCCGTTTTTATGTCATTGTGACCTGGAACATGGGAATGTTTCCTTTGACATAAAATGTGAACGCTTGGCAACCCTGCTGACTAGCCCCCTCTCATAGAAATGCGAAAGTGTTAAATATTTTCTTACTAGTTCTGGATGTGCAGATGACCATATTTAATCATTTTTTACATTTGCTGATCCGTGATTTAGGAGAGAAGATAGCTATGCAAAATGTTGACAAGTTTTTTGTGGACTGATTCGTGGGCTAGAAATTCTATTGTTTACAAGCTACAGGGGGGAGTAGGGCTACAGGCTTGAATAAATGTAAGTAAAACCGTTCTAAATTAAGCTTCACTCAAGCGCGGCAGTAAGGGGAATGATAAAATCGTCCATATCCACTTCTGTTTGGAATGGGTATGGCTCAGAGTATTTTGGGCTTTGATTTCTAATTTGCCGTGGGGTTAGGAGAGATTTTAACCATCTAAAGACTATCCACGGCATAAAATACTCAAAATACTGCATTAGACATCGATCATGCAGCTGGTAGCATTGGCGGGGATGATACCGGATTATTTGTTGGTATGCATTCATTCCACCCAGCAGAAAACGTGCGAAGCGTGTAAAAACACAGACAATTTTATTGAATTTTTATGGTTCAAAGGGTCAACATTGGTTTATGTGTGTTATCCAGAATTATTGAATTAAAATTAAGATCGCCTGTACATACGAAGTGCCCAGGAAAGATTACATAAGCAGGCTTTTTTGGGAAGGGGCCGATCTGGCAAAAAAGTAGGTAGTTAGATGGAGCTCATGGAGAATTTAACAAATATCAGGGCTGGGTGCCAGCCGTCCTACCTCTGCGTACAATAATACAGTTGATTGGCCTTGAATTTTCGTAGGTTTTTGTTATATCACTTGCTTGAAACCTGGAGTTTCTGGACCTGGTTCCGTATTCTCAGAATTATGTATGCCCTAACAATTTTGAAAATGAAGTTGTAAACCACTTCTGAAGCCGTTGGAACCAACTGAATTTTAACCAATGGTGTTTCACATGATTCAGAAAACTGGACTATCTAGTAAGCCTAAAACCCAGACAAAAAAAAGTTCCCGCGCTCGTTCCAAGTGGTTTAAATAAGCTTATATCCATAAGCATCAAGGGTTTGCCAACTTATTTTTTAAACCGGTTTTGAAAATCATTAATTCCCCTGCGTTATTACAAACGGAATTCCTTCAACTTACGTGACGTCACGATGCCATGGGCAATAATAAATAATAGCAAAACTGGTTTTTCGGCATTGACTGGTTAACCTGAAGGAGTTGGGTAAAATGTCGAACAGATGGTATGAATTGGCACTAAAAAAAAAGAACTGAAACCCAAATGTTGCAAATGAGGAAATCTTGACTGGATGACGCAATTCATCGTATACCGGTTGGTCAAACTACTTTTCAGGAAGTCTAAAAAAAGAGATGCACGATATTAAGCAATATTGATATTGCTTAGTCTGATATCCGGTACATCCTAAACGACATTCTGATCTAAGGATTGTAGGAATCGAGTATGTGCTTGACTATTTAAATATTTGATGTTTTAAAAGGAACCAAACAAGTGATTAATTCATTATGTCTAGGCAATATGTAACATTTATCGCATCCCTCCGCTCCCTAAGGTCGATAGGCTGGGTTTGTGGCTATAATATGGCTTGTTATAGTGGGATGCTCTTTTCCAGTGAAGTTTTTACTTGATCTAATATATATTGCCACCACCCTTATGGTTGTAAGAATCTGCAAAAAAAAATTTCGCTTCAGGATCGAATAGTTAGGTTTCTTTGGTCCTCTGCCTCTCTTAATTAGGACCTTGCTTTGCTCAGGCCTAAGGGAGTGTGTTTTCTTTGACCCTCATGCAACGTGATTCTGAGTCGATGTTTGGAATTTACTCTCCAGTTAAGCTTTACTCGATTTACATTAGTGTATTATATCCAATAGTGGGTTCAGGGGACATTAAAAAGTTTTTTCCCACCTTGGTGCTGGTAAATCATCAATTCATATCAGTTGTCCAAAATCAAAACACGTTCCTTGCATGAAAAAAAATTAAGTCAAAGTTTTAAGTTGCTGCATTGCAAGGATAAATTAAAGAGAAGACATATGTTGAATTCACGCATTTGGCTCAAATGCTAGAGATGAAAAAAAAACCAAAAAACTAAGGGGTCGAGAAGAGTCCAAAATGAGAGAACTACTTTGTTGGTCAATGTAAAATGATATGTGCTTTTTGTAACATAATTATTTTAGTCAAATCCTCCTCTGCCCTAAAAAAAATGTCAATCCGTTTGAATGTAGATAATGGGTAATATGGTTATGACATTGCTTTCGCGAGATGTTAAGTCCTTAAAGATGAAAAGTATCGGCCTCTTGCCTTTTTATTACCCCAGAGTAAAACAATTAAAAGTTAAACAACCTGATCTTAGCTCTGAATGTAAAAACATCTGGTCACAATATTCCAGCCTTTTCTTGTAAAGATTTCTATTGGTTGATGGTTAAACGGTAATTCAGGATTGGTACAGATAAACTTGTTAAAGCAAAAAAATAATGATGTTGATCGTGAACAACTTACGAAATTTTTACAAGGGGATTAAGCATTTCTTGCCAGAATTTAGCTTTACAATTCCTTTTAGGGATTTTCTTGGGGAATTACGCTCCACCTCCAGAAAATTTATGTCACTACAGCATTGGAAGATATATGGGTACTTTGTTAAATTCCCGACCGCACTTTGCTTTCTCTCTGTACTAAAACCGGTTTCTCTTTGTATCTCAGTAAGCACTCAGAGATAAAAAGTTTAGCCTGAGAGATAAACTACAATGTAGGTATATTTTAAATAAGTATTTAATGTAATTATAGAGTTGTTATTTTTGTCAGACTAGGTATATAATATAAGGCATTCTGGGCGACCTGCTTTCCACAATTCTTTATTGTAGTTTCCATAATTTTGTTGCTTAAGTATTATATTTTCATCATATGTACCGATATATGCTTCATATAAATTTATTGTCATTCTAGAGGGTGTTAAATATAAAAAAGGCAAGTTTGTTCAACAGGAAGTAAGGAGCAACATTGAAACTTTGTTTTAAACTTTCATATGTTCCAGGCTTCTCAGCAGTTCCTGTCTCCGTTTCCGGTGGGTCGTCGAGTGGTTCAAGCAGAGTTTCAAGCTCTCCTTTAACTGGTAACATGATGCAACGATGTAGTCCCGTAAATCCAGCTCTTCTCCCACCGGTGTCAGCTCCAGGGCCAACAACACCAGTTACAACGGCTCAAGCACCCTGTCCAATGCAATCGTTAATGAATTCGGTTGATACTATTGCTCCAGTCTCCGGATCCCCTAGGGGTAGTCCTCCGACAAGTCAAGCATCTGCTTTAACACCAAGAGCTTCTTCAAGGGGTTCCGCATCGCAGCATTCTCCTAGCTCCTCAGGTAAATTCTTTTTCGAGTCCAGGATCAATAATAGAGAATGCATCAATGGGCTATCACGCTTGTACAGTCAGCTTTAAAAGGGTGCTTCAGATTTTTATGGCACTTGGTGTTTACCAAGTGACATATCGATCGCAATTTCTGTCGGTCCCAGTTTTGCTAGATTGGGCACTTCCAGATAAGCTAGGACAATAAAATTTGGCAGGCGTATCAGGACAAAACCAGATTAAATTAGAAATAGTCGTTTCCCCGATTCGACCATCTGGGGGAAGGGGGAGCAGTTAATTTGAAAAAATAGAAAAAACGAGGTATTTTTAACTTACGAACGGGTGATCGGATCTTAATAAAATGTGATATATGAAAGGATATCGTGACTCAGAGCTCTTATTTTAAATCCCGACCGGATTCGTTGACATTGGTGGGGGGCTTGGAGGGAGAAACCGGGAATCTTGGAAAATGCTTAGAGTGGAGAGATCGGGATGAAACTTGGTGGGAAAATAAGCACAAGTCCTAGATACGTGATTGACATAACAGAAACGGATCCAATCTTTTTGTGGGGGGGGGGTTAATTCGGAAAAAAATGAAGTATTTTTAACTTACGAACGAGTGATCGGAACTTAATGGAATTTGATATTTAGAAGGACCTCTTATTTCAAATCCTGATCGGATCCAGTGTCATTGGGGGGGGGGACCGGATACCTTGGAAATAGCTTAGAGTGGTGGGATCGGGATGAAACTTGGTGGGAAGCATAAGCACAAGTCCTAGATACGTGATTGACATAACCGGACCGGATCCGCTCTCTTTGGGGGAGTTAGGGAAGGACCTAATTCGGAAAAATCAGAAAAAAATGAGGTTTATTTAACTTGCGAACGGGTGATTGAATCGTAATGAAATTTGATATTTAGAAGGAACTTGTATTTCAGAAGTCTTATTTTAAATCCTGACCGGATCCGGTGATATTGAGGGGAGTTGGAGGAGGAAACAGGAAATCTTGGAAAACGCTTAGATGGGAAAGATCGTGATGATATTTGGTGAGAAGAATAAGCACAAGCCCTAGATACGTGATTGAAATAACTAGACCGGATTGGCTCTCTTTGGGGGAGTTGGGGGGGGGGGTTAATTTGGAAAAATTAGAAAAAATGATGTATTTTTAACTTACGACCGGGTGATCAGAGCTTAATGAAATTTGATATTTAGATGTACCTCGTGCCTCAGAGCTCTCATTTTGAATCCCGACCGGATCTGTTGACATTGGAGGAGATGGAAGAGGAAACCGGAAATCTTGGAAAACGCTTGAAGTGGAGGGATCGTAATGAAACTTGGTGGGAAGGAGCTCTTGGCTCTTCCGAACTCGTCACTAGTGCCAATTGAGTTCTAGGTTCATGTTTTTGTTTGGGGGGGGGGGTTGGCCTACGAAATTTTTTCTTGGCGGTAGAGGTTAAAAAAGGCATTATATAATAAGTTTCGTATTTTTCTATATATTGTAGAATTTTCCGCATTAATAAATCACGGTTCTTTTAAAGGAGGGCATATTTTCGGTCTGTGGGCGCTAATACTTGACGTGCCGTGGAAACGTTTCTATGGAAATACTCTAAACTTCTTATTCAAGCAGCACTCTTCTCCTAGGGTCCGAAGACTTACACGCGTCTAGGAGCCTGGTGGTACCTTGATTTGGGACTTTCAGAAGCATTTTTGTTCCATCACACGATTTGAGTTTTTGTCCAGGAGTCATTACTTGAAATTTACTAGAAGCTAAAAGGGCCCCATAAACTTTTTTTGGCAGCGAAGTAGAAATAACTAGCTATTACAGCGCTGTTCCGTGCTATTTTAACTTTCCATCGAGTTAATGAAGGCGCTCAAAACGTGCTTGGCCTTTTGCCTAATCTTGTGACGCACATAAATATGCTTTCGCAATTACAAGTTGAAAACAAGTGGCAAGAAGGAGTTTCTGTTTTTTAAATTAAGTAATTACATTAATATATTTCGTCACCATAGCTTTTTGCAATGAGCTTGTTTGATACGTGACTCCAGGTGCCAGGGGCATTTTGGTTACGGGAAGTCAGAAGGTGTGGAATTATAACGTACATTTTATAGAAGCGTAAAATAATTTCGGATGGTTTGATCGTTAAGAATATTCAAGTTTTGAAATAATGTTACTTTTAGATCTTTTCACGCATGCGCAAAGGAAACTTGGGGAGGGGGCTGTCAAACTCAGAAACCTGTTGAATTATGTTGAGAAATAAAAATTATGTGCGTGCTGGAAAAAGTTCTATTTACTATCCGCCCTAGGTAGGTTATGATAATAAAATTTGGATGAAAGGTTAATTACGAAGATTAATATAAGCAAAATAATAAAATGGTTTAATAAAGTAAGTAAAAGGTGTTGAAACTTTATTTTGTTGGGCTTCGGCTGTTTTGTCCTTTTTCTGAATACCTGCGGTATTCTCCTATCCATGGTTATCATGCTACCCAATTCGGCATAAGTTTGTTGCATATAAGAGTGTATGAGATAGATTTTATCTCTCAACCAAATGTTCTCAAGCTGTAAATAGTTTGGGATAATCGATCATTTTTACTCAGTTTAGGTACTTGGGATATTCAGTCTTAATTGTTTTTAAAACTTTCGTACCATGGATCAGACCCGTAAGCAGGATTTTTATTTTCATATTCCGGGTAGGGTCGTTTAGCCAAATTCATCAAAACAGCAGAAACGAGCGATTTGTATGAAGATCATATTCTATGTGAAAGTGGTAGACTTACGGGTTCTGGGTTTGACTCTCCTTTCTCTCCCTCCCCCCCCCTCTCTCTCTCTCTCTCTCTCTCTCTCTCTCTCTCTCTCTCTCTCTCTCTCTCTCTCTCTCTCTCTCTCTCTCTCTCTCTCTTCCTTCCGTGAATATGCTCCTGCCATTGAATATTATCCTCAGTAAGCAATAATCGAGTCAAATGGGTTTTAAGCTCTTTCCAAATATCATGGCCACTTTTTTGACAGTGCATCTCCCCCCCTCCCCTGATGGTCCCAAATGTAGATTGGGTATCAACTGGCAAAGATAGTTAAGGATCCATTACTGGATTTATGTGTTGGCTGGTGACAAGTTCAAGGCATAAAGCGGTGGTTTTACACAGGTTCTGCCCTTGAGTCAAATGGGTTTTAAGCTAACCTTGGGGTTGAAATTAACCTTGTTTGACTTTGAGCAGTTAATTCTAGCGTTACAATATCTTATACTTCAGTAATGACACTATTGAGGCTCAAATATACCCAATATTTGCAATCATACATTATTTTTTTTTTAGGTAATACAAGCGGTGGACAACGACGTTCAAACAGTAGACATGGAGCTAGCAGTCAGGGTGATTCTACACCTCCGACTGATCCACCCACTGCCACCACTCCAGGTACCCCTGCTGTTGCGCCAAATGGTGAAGGCATTAACGCTGCAATGCTAAAATGCACCATATGTCAAGAGCGGCTTGAAGATACCCATTTTGTCCAATGTCCATCGGTAGCCCATCACAAGTTCTGTTTTCCATGCTCAAGGGAAAGTATCCGAAGACAAGGGGCAGGGGCTGAGGTAAGATGTGCTTAATTACTTGCGGTTGAATGAAGAAGTTGGAAAAAGCGTTAGTTTTGTGCTATTGATAACAGCCAAACTGTTGAGTATGGAATGTTGTCAGATAGTGAGAGAATTAGAACAAGGGAAGTTCTCGACTGGAAGTCCATTGCATAATCAAACCCCAATGCAAAATTTGGTGTTGGGTTTTGAGGATGGCTGAAATAAACAGTTCAAAATCTAGTATAACCAGGGTTTTTGGAAAAGTTGAAATTCGCTTTTCTTATCCAAAGGTTGAAAACTTGCCTACAAATAGTTTGATTTCCTGTTAAGAATAGTTAACGGATAATTGAGCTTGTTATCATTTATTAGAGAGTTTCTTGCTATTTCTGGAAATTGGGCCAACGCCGTGTCCTCAGTCGTACATCAATACTCTTTTGATTGTATCTTACCACCGCTTTGTTGCTCCAAAAATTTTGCCCTTTTACCCCAGTTCCTAAAGTAAGTTGTAGGCCTAAGTATTTTACTGTGTTGAGCAGGCGTGGGTGTTTTGTTGTTTATTCGATTTTTCAATGAAATTACCAAAAGGTGGTTGTTTTAAATCAATGGGGGAGAAATACAGAGGTGCAATTTTTTCTATCTCTGCCCGCAATTGGTGCATTTTCCTGTAGGTACTTGCGACGGAATAAATTCAGAAGGGAGTGGCTAGATACAAATGTGAAAATCATAGAAAAAATATACGAATGCTATGCAAAATATGACCAGGTCTAAGAAAACTGGCAAGAAGCTCGAGATTCTGGGAGAGGTGGGCTAATGCTTGAAACATAACAAGTGTATGCCTGGTTCATGGCTCCATCCTTAGCAGTGATAAAGGCTATGTGTCCTCATCCACATCCTAAAGAGTTTCAACTTTTGTCCTCAAAAAACTATTGCCTTAACTTGTGGCCTTGGCACATCAGCTGTTTTCTGACAAAAACCTTACATCCGCCTTTTTTAGGATTTTATGAGAATCACAAAATAGTGGTTTCTTAATTTTAGAACAGGGGAAACATGAAGATAAAGAATTCAGTGAATGCGTTTTCCAAAATCCGATTTATTACCGTGGAAATTTGGTGAAATCTGGTTTTATCCTTGTAGCTACTAAGACGTATATCAATGTGTAGCAGATAGACAACTCCTAGTGTGCCACTAGGCTCATATTGTCAAGATTATGGGATGTCCATTCTTTTGCTGAAAACTGTACTTCTATATAGATACGGTACCAGGTTTTGGCAGAAGACAGCCGACATCTGAGCCTATGTTCGGTTTATTGTCATGTCCTTGGCGTATACCTCGTGCGTAGGTCAAATTTTCACGCGTTTAAATCTTCCCATTGAACATTCCAACATATCTTACGGAACGCAAATATTGGATATACATATAGACCTACGAAATAGAAGTACAGACATTTTTATTAGTGCTTCTGTTCCTTTCCCACTGATATTTAAAACACGCTCAATTGCGAAACATAGCCGGTTTTTCTTGATTTGTGCACTCCCAGAATGTCTGTTACTAGGCGAGCTGACGTCAACCAAAGCTATCTCGAAACTTGGGCCAAAGATAATTTCCACGCTATTGTACGTGATCCAGTTCATGTGTTTCCGCTGTGTTTCTTAATATATTTTTAAATTTTTACGGATGTCTATGAAATAGTTGTACAGGGCCTTTTTGTTGAATGGATAAGAATAATGGGATTACACTTTTCGGACTTTTGAAAGCTGTGTCAATTATTCTTGTATACTTGTGCTATATTATGCGGCGACATGAACAGAAACTTGGATGGACGATTTTGATATGTAAATTTGGAAAGTCGACTAGTTCTTGTATTCATCATAAATCATATCGTTAGGTCGGTATTGAAAATGAAAAATTGAGGGGAAGTAAGGATTAGTGTAGATAAACAGTGAGATCTTTTTGACTTCCTCCTCGGAATTACATGGATCTCCTCCAAAGTAAGATTCAAGCTTAAGGTATATGATGATTATAATATGGAAAATACATTATAGACAAGCTGATGAATAAGGAAAAGACGGTTACATAATGGAATTATTTGAATATTGTTTTCAGTTCATGACCTCTTTATCTCGCGTGTCACGGTTTTTAATTTTATTTAGACCAGAGTTCGTTTTATTTGAGATTTGCTTGCGGTTAGACTTGGCTAAAGTTCAAACTTATGCTCTGTTTGTGTTACAAGGTGTGTGCCAGCAAAACTTGGTCCCAGGCTGGTTATCTATGCTTTTTTGAATTTCACGTACTATAAATGCTTATCTTAAGATATGGCGAAGATTTTACTTTTTTTTCTTTCAGTGCTGTTTCTAGACTTAAGACTATTCTTAGTCAATCGAGAGATAAAAATATGATTTCGTGTTTTACAATTTAAAATGACTCTTAAAGTAAAATACTGTATGTTACCCAGATGTAACATAAATGGCTTCCTACAATTCAACCTTTGCTGGAAATTAGATATTATTTGTGAACTTGAACTTTGATTTTTAGGGCGCATATTTAATTTTGCAAATTTTTTTGGCAAGTGTTGGGATGTTGTACTGAAAATCTAAAGAATCTTAATTAAAACGCATTAATTGGAAACCTCTCAATATATTAGAAGGTAGAAATAAATCCACTATCCTTTGCTTGATTTCCAACAGTTTCACTTAATATTAAATTGAAAGTACCTTTTTATTTTTCCGTGGGGGACTAGGAGAGAGTATCCATTGGTTTTTATGTACGACGAATAATGTAAATAATAAAATTTGCCTTACTAAGTTAGCTGCTTGGAATTAAACAGCTTCATGTTATTCAGAAGAACCTATCTATTTAGATTTTTATGCTGGGCCTCTAATAGAAAAGCAAGAAATTCGTCCGAACTCCGAATCTTGCTGGTCATTTTTTTTCTACTTTATTTACATAATAAACAAAAATATAAACTATTACAGATATAAATCACTACGCTAGGTAAAAAATTGTCACAAAAGTCTGTCTGTTTTGCTTTTGGACTTCTGTATTACTATTTTAGTTTCAGTTCGCAGTCAATAAACTTGATAATACTTCTATACAAACTGCAGTGGAAATTGTAATTAGTTGTTCTGTTTTGTTTTTTTTTACGTGTATGCTGCACGCTGTAGAGCCTCACATATAAAATTAATGATTTCAAAATTCCTTCAATACCAACTTTAGTGAAGATTTAAAGCATTTAGTTATGGTGAAGGCTTGCTTACTTAGGCTTAGTTCTTCCCACATTTAGGGGTATTTAAGGTAGCAACCGTTTCCATAGCCCACTGAGGGATGACTAAGACTCCATTTCCTTTTCAAGAGAACGGAGCGTATTCCGCTGTTGTTGCTGCTCCGAAGATCTAGAGGAGTGTAACGCTACAAGTCACGATTACATATCTAGACCATGACCTCAACATCATCTCTTATGTGTGTTTATTGGGAAATAATTGAAACTAGCCCAAAAAAATGGTGCGGAGTTTGTCACTGTTTGCCTAAAGATGCCTCCCTCGACTTAAATCTGTAAAAAAAAAAAAAAAAAAAAAAAAAAAAAAAAAAAAAAAAAAAAAAAAAAAAAAAAAAAAAAAAAAAAAAAAAAACACCTTAAATCAGTCATTAGTCTGCTTGGCTACTTTAAGGTACAACCTAAAATATGACTTAGTTGTAAATTTACTGATTAGGAGGGGTCAGACGAGTAAGACGAGCTTACCTCCTATGGACTTGAACAGCTTGTCAATTTCAATGCCTACATAGGAGTGGACAGATATTTTAGTCTCTCGGAAAGGGGTTTCGTACCTTTGCAGGTTTGTAGTCAGTTTCAGATTTGCCCATATACAGTTATTTGGTGTCTTATGAATACATGTTAAATACGATATAGATATCTATATTCCACTCCGATGTTTCCAGAAAAATCTTAATTTTGTTTTGCTTTATTTTCAGGTTTATTGTCCTAGTGGGGAGAAGTGTCCACTGGCTGGTTCAACCGTACCCTGGGCTTTCATGCAAGGAGAAATAGCTACTATTCTTGGGGAAGAGACTAAACCTAAAGAAAGAGAAGTTTAAAAAATGTGATTGTTTCCTTGATGCATTCATACCATTGTGAAACTGTGAAAAACATCTAATTGAACTTTTTCTATTTGCTCTCTTTAAATAATTTTAAAGATGATTGATTCCCGCCTGAACATTGTGTTTGTGTGATATAAATGTCTTTTATTGACAATTTGGTGAATTTTGTTTAATATCTTTCAAAGGATTGTACATTGAGCTTGTTTTAGGCTTTTTATATAGATAAATTAAAAAACTTTAGTGTCACCATTTTGGATGTGAATACAGTATTCTGACATTAATTTGAGTTTTTGATTGAATGTGGTAGGTGTGGAAAGCTATTGATTTTAAATATTAGTGGGAAAACATAGGTTAACTTTGAATCAATTTTATAATCCACCGTTTGTGTCTAAGTCGAAAATGGCCATCGGCTGCTATATTTCAAAAGACGTTATGTTACATGACGTAAAAGTTAAAAAAAAAATGGTGATCGTGTATTTTGAAGTGTCGAAAGAAATTTGTCTTCATGTGTGAAATCAAGATCCCGCAAAACAAATTTGATATAAAAAAGGAATTGTAGGCTTATAACTCGTCAAAACTTGCTTCTTTTCCGAATTTCTTCACTCTTGTCAATAGAAATTTTCTTCCTAGAAAAATTCGTGTTGATTTCTGGATGCAATAACTTAGAGTTTTACGAAGGGCCTGGTTTAGCCCTTGTCGGGCTCCTATAATTTACCAAATGCTGAAATTGAAGTAAGTAAATTAAGGGGCTTCAAATTAAGGCTGTTACGTTCCATTTCCAACCGGGCTTAAAAAAGACAAAGGTTTTTCTTAGTTCTGTGCTTGTGGATTCATTAGTTAAGGTACATGTTTTATTTGAACCATTTTTAATATGCAATTCTGATGTCTAAATATGTCTTGATTGAAAACCTATTTAAAAACTATGAACAGTTGCCTCAAGCTTTTGTGTCCTGTAGCCTACAACTAAACTAGTGGGTTCTACAGGTTTGGCCAAGATAAAAATTAAATCAGCTGAGAAAGTGATATATCAATCCTTCACGAATAACTAATTTGTGCTAAAAAAAAAAATAATCATTTATGCCTTCCGTTAAACCTCATTTAATTTGCTCATAAATTTTAACGAATTAACTTATTTGGTTTATTGGCTGATATTTCACACACCAGATATCAGATACGCACTCAGGCAGTAAGATCAAAAAGGCACCGTTGTGACCCTAGGTTTATGTTTCTTAGCCTTAGCAGTACAACCCTTTAGGGGGAGGGGACAATCCAATCGAAAAGTGAATGCATTTTGCTAAGAAAAATCAAATTTTTACGCGGATCATTCAAAAAAGTCTTGGAATTTGCTAGTAGTAACCGTTTCATGGTGCTCTGAAGGAGTTGTTGACTTTTTTGTAGACTTGTAGAGACTTTTTATAAGGCTGAAAAATGTCACGTAAAGAGTCTAGGGAATCTTCGGTCGTGGAATCCTTTTACATCACCACAACGCCCTGAAGGATTCTTTACGCGTTACAAAAGAAGTTTTGAGAGAATTTCGGTAGGAATTGCTGCTATATCCGCCTGATAAACCTGACCTAGCTCCTTGTGACTTTTTCTCTTATTCCCTAAACTCAAAGACCAATTGCAAGGTGTCTAGTTTGATAGCAATGGGGAATCAAAGCATGGCTCTTAAAAGGGTCTCCATAAATACATTGATAGACTTATCTACACATGTTTCTTCAGATATGGTCTAAAGGATGATAGAGGTGCTTGACAAAGGTTATGTTGAAAAATGAATCCATGGTAATAGAAGAATTTTAGAAGAATGGCGAAATTCCGCGTTTTTTTAATCTGTGAGAGAATTTTGATTAATCCAACTCGTTTCAGCCTAGACTAAAAAAGAACGCTCCGAATATTTGATTTCTTTTTGGAAGTTATAGCTTCGAATAAGAAAAAATCTTTGGTCGAAAACTGGCGCTAATTACACTTGTATTCAGAGAATGCTGCTTTTTTTTCTTGAAAAAAAACTTCATCTGTCTAGTCCTTAGAATCGTTTCGTAAATGAATATCCAGGTAAATATGTTGAGATATAGTTTTTTATGTACATATTTGAAATTTTTTGTTTGTAAAAGATACTGGCAGACCTGTACGTAGAAAGAGGAGGGGAGTGCACTCGAACCGGCGTTGAACGGGGTAATGCTTTGATGTTTTGTTAGTCGGAATAGTTATGCTAAAATCAATAAATTAGATTTCTTCGGCAAAGAAAATCAATGAAAAAGCCAGGCATTTTACAGCTGTAATCATTTAAAATGCTTCCTCCCAAAAACCAGAGTCGTGAGGTAACTTCTTAATTTGGAACAGGTACTACCTCGTTTCTGATGTTCGGGGGTGTAATTTGCTTTTGGGCTGGGGGGGGGGTAAATGCCCCCTGACCCCAGTTTGTCCCTTCAGCTAAAATTGAGCGTCTTCAAAATATTATCAAAACTAAGATAAGCCTATATAATTCTAGCATCTACAAAAATAGGTTAGTTTTCTTGAGTATACATTTGTTTTTATAGTTCAATATGGCTTATTTTTCACCGTCATTTTCACTTGACTTGGCAAAATTGCCTCCAATTTGCCCCCCCCCCTTCAGGATTTTGGCGAAATAACACCACTGCTGGTTTTCCATGTTAAATGTTGCGCAACTGAGTCTAACTAGCTTCTACGCTTGAGTTTTAATTTCCATGGCAATATAAAGCATCTCGGCTTATTTATTGTGTTCACAATCCTTTATTTTACACATATAAGGTAAAACCATTTTCTTTGGAAAATAAATAAAAGAAAAAATCTTCGCATTAATTAAATCGAGCATGGGCAGATAAAACTGGAAAAGCCCCGTAGAGTAAGGACCCCGATACAGGTTTATAATTGTCTTGTATTAGAATATCTCGAAATTTAATTTGACGTCACGAATAACAAATAATAGCGTTTGCGTATCATGTTACTAAACAAGCATTATGAAAAAGTTTGACTTTGAAATGGCACCAGATGCTAGGAAGTGCTTACATCTTGAAAGTACTAGACTTACTCTAGATACATTTTGAAGCCAAAGTAGGCAGTTATGGTTGACTGCAAAGAGGGGAAGAGAGAGCCTTCAAGAATTATTCAGAGGGGCTGTTGAATAAAAGTGCTTGCTAGAAAAGTGTGTTTTTTTCTGTGTTACTATACCGATATATTTCTTGTCCTCTAGGAGGGTGGGGCTTGTAGCCCTCTGTCATTCCACTTGTTGCTCTTGAAGGTAGTTATACCATTGCTTACTAACGTGTAGCGCAATCAGGCTTCTGAAATCTTCGTGAGGTGTCAAATCTTTCTCTGCCCTACCCAGTATGCAAAGTTAAACGTAATTACAAACATTTTCTGCCTAGAGACAATGCTTTCTGAAGCCGTTACTAAGCTTCATTTCAGATTTCTAAAGCCGTCAGTGTTTGTTCAGTTTTCCTCAGAAATTTGCTGAGAAATGTTGAAATAGAACAGATTTTCCGGGCTTGGCAGTTGTGTGAAGCTGAATAATGTTTAGTTGAAATGGAACATAAATTTTTGAGGCATGAACACTTAAATAATAGCAATGAATGGTAAACCCTCCAGTACACTACTGCAAGATTAGGATTTTCTATGCATTATGCACTTTTTTTATAAATTTTATGCATATCAAGTTCTTTAATTTCATCTAAACTCAGCACAAGGGTTTGTTGTTTGGGGTTTCACGCGTCGATCAATAGGTCATATGCGTTCGTATTGCTTGGTTTAACTGTGCCTTCTATAATCACTAGCTTACTTGAGTGTCACTTCAGTCAATATTCACTGAACTAGATCATGTATCACTTAACTTGCTAATGATAGGGGGTTATTCACCTACAGCAATTGCCTAATTTGAAAAACGGGAATCAAAATAATGCGCCTATGCTTTGTCATGCAGCAATTAGAGTGCACATACAACACAATCATAATAAGTAAAACAATTTTACAATACAGCCTGCCATATACTTTCAGATATAAAAATCTAAGTAGAAAAGGTAAAGATAGTAAAAACAAACAAAATATTAGTACATGGGATAATTCTAAAATGAAATGAAATAGGGGGGTGAGAGAAAAAAGGAGTTTTTACTTTGTCAGAATATTCGATCAAAGGTCAAAACCTTGTCTATTTGACAGTGGAACATGGTTTTCATTTTTACCCCCGAATTCTCTTAGAAGAAGAGCAATTGCCATTACCTCCTCCTTTCTGTTTCCTATATTTAAGTATTTGGAATCTCAAAGCATGTCCGTGCCCATACGGTAAGTAGGGATCCAACTGGGTACAACCGTCTGAAACGTATCCGAAACAAGGGTGTCTGAAGAAATTCCTTTGGAGAGGGAGGTATATAGCTGTATCCGTCGTACATATTTTCGGTCTTCCACGGATGCCCTTATGTGGGAACCGTAACTATCAGGGTTAATTTTCCACAATGCACCTGTCCGCTTACTGATCGATAAGGGAGCCAGTTTCGCCACATCGTATAACTGGGCATACCTTTGCCAGGGCACTTATGCCATATCAATGTTGGGTGTTATGTGGTAAACTTAAATGTAATTCAACCTAAACAGTTTAGGCTAGAATAAACATTTTAATTTTCTAGCATTGTCTCAATGATAGCTTGAGGCCTAGTAAGATTGTATGGCAAGGACCGGGACAAATCAGATGCGATCTCTTTTCCAAATGGAGCTGTGATTAATAGTTTCGTAAAGGGGAATTTCCTTGCTCTGAACAAAACAAAGCTATAATTTAGAACAAATGGAAGTGTAGTGTAAAGAAGTATTTTTTTTTTTAAATATAAACTAGAATCCCAAAAACGAAAGAGCTGTGTTTTATTAAAAGCCAAATTGCTTTCCAGAGTGGGGGGGTGTGTGTGTCGATTTTACCAAATAGTTGACTGGACATGTCTACTGACGGAGGTCGGTATGTTGGCACAAACGGGTAGGCCTAAAACTTCTAAGATGTGCACATGTTTCTATAGACCATAACACCCCTCCAAAAACATTTTATGTTTAACTCCTTGGTGTTATTACTTTCAATAATTTGGAGTGGTATGTACGATTCAAATATTGTCGAAAGATTAATTCCATTGCTCTCTTTCCTTGAATTTAAAATAATTTAAGGGCCCAAGGATACAATTCCTCGTTGTTTGCTTATCTTTTGTCAGTTTGTTATCTGAACAATCTATCCCGTCTGGCATTCCCATTTTTCCCGAGACTTTGCAACAAAATCGAGTCTGTCCAGAAATGTTCACTCGGGCTACTGTACAAATCCCATACTCCTTCCTCCTTAAAGTCTCACTCCTTATCCCATTAAAAGAAATAATGGATGTCAGCTGCTTGCAATTTGGTAAGTTCATTATTTCTAACTACGAAACTGAGGACATTTTCCAGAAGTATTATAGCCCTGCTTGACCCTACTTCCTCTGCTCTGCCTCTCCAGCTGTCTTAGCTTACTTGCCGACACATGCCCTTACTGAGGGGTTTTGAAGGATATGTCATCTTCTTTAATACGGAGCACCTAAACAAGTCCTAGATGATGTTTTTAGATCTAGAAACAAGTCCTAGATCTTATCTTAAATGAACATAGTTCCTTAGCCTCTTCTATAATCTTATTTATTGTTTTACTTCACAAAATATCCTTCGTATTAACGTGGAGAAAATTTTTGTTCCTTAATCGCCGAATTTTTAACCTGATAATTTTTCCTCTCATTGTGGTTTTTATTTTAGTGTATTTTTTGTTCACTAATTTCCTCGCAAAAAATTGATTTATACAGATGTAACTTATAAGTTTTGGATGCTATCTTGTCAAATATTTACATTTTTTAGTTGCAATCTAATATTTTGGTCTTATTTGATTTGATGTTTTTATTTAGAGCTATTTTTATTATTGACCAATGAGTTTTAATTTTCGTGAATTACGAACTTTCTGTTGATTTTAGAGGTGATTCGGCTCTATCATAGCTTCTAACAGCTTTTTGAACAATATCATTCTATCCTATTTTAAAAACTGCAGTAACAACGTGGTATAATTGGCAAGACAGCCGTAAATTCATGTACCCACTGCAATTTCATCATCCAAGTTTTCGGTACCGGCTGCCCAAAAAGACCCTACCTCACCCCCCCCCCTCATTCCACCATGTGACACATCTAGAGGGCCCATCCTTACATGATTGTATGCTATTAAGGGGAGACGACAAAAGAGTAACGCAATATCTATAGAATTCCTCGCCTTACTTCATAGGTTGGCTATATTTCTCTCTATCCAAAAACTTCTTGGTATTCATAATCGTTGACTAATGAAGGATTTCTTCACTAATTTCAACTAAAAAAGTCTGGTAAAGCTGGATATGAAAGTTTCAATCTGAAAAATTTGGCGACCCTAACATATAGCTACTCTATATATGAAATAAACCTGTTTTGTCTTATGATAAAAATGTGATCTTTTCCAGATTACCTTGATCAACAATGAACGCTTAAAGAAGCAGTCTGGTTCGCTGATTCAATCTAATTATTCAGAGGACAGACAATCCCAAAAGCCATATTTGCAATTTAAACTGGCAAATAGATAACGCCAAAATGGCTAAAGATCAGTAGACTCTAAAGAAATTTTTTAAGACTAAAAAATAGACGAATTCTTTAAAAAAACAGAAAAAAAACAGCGACAAACGTCCACAAACGGTTTATTACGAACCATTTATAATTTAAGCTAGCAGAAATGGAATTCCCATCATTTTCAATAATAATCCAGCTCCGGTAAGTGAATAGAAAGGCATTATGCCACTTTTTGTCTAACTGATATCTATAATTAAAAACCCCTTAGACTCAAAACGCTCCATGCAGCTGGTCTAACCTGCCTTTTCGTTTCTTATTCGTTTTCATGATATTTAAAAGTTTGCATTTGCTCACAATGGGCTAAGCCTCTTTTTCTGTTGTTGGAAATAATTTGAATATCGGAACTTTCATGTCAATATATTCTTACTGTGTCTTTGATGTCTAAACAGTCTTCGGTGTATAGACAGTCCATGAATGTTGCCAGTTAAAGATCGGGGATCAATACTCCCCCCTTCCCTTGTTAGAAAACCGAGAGACAATAAAACTTCACATTGAGATGTAGGTCCCTATGTGTTTCACCTCCCTCCCCTGTTACCCTTGTATTTTTATTTTAATAAGGATATCAATACTGTTCTAATTTAGGATGCTTTAATTTGTATTCACCGTGCCTATTCGTATGAAAAATACCCCACCCCCAACCTTCAAATTTTGTTCCCTAGCAACATTTCCTGGTGGTGTTCTTGAGACAATTGTTCCTTGATCATAGTCGAAAGATTGTTAGCGCATTTTTCAGTTTTGAAAGATTGTAAGCACATTTTTCAGTTTTGAAAGATTGTAAGCACATTTTCCAGTTTTGAAAGGTTGTAAACATATTTTCCAGTTTTTCTACTCTGCTGTAAATATATGGCATGCTACATAACGCTTTTCATTCCGCCGTAGTCAAGTTGTAATGGTATGTTTTTCTGTTTATATATAGTTAAGCAAAGAGAACTAAAGAGGTTACTTTGCTTATATTCAGTCGTAAAAAGTGTGCTTTAACTTCACTGGTTTACCTCTGTAACGTAATTTTCTCAAGCCAATCAAATCATTTCTAATAGAAATGTAATTTCCAGAGGCAAGATTAACACCACCTTTTTAAAACCTAACTGACGCTATGAATCGGAACTTTACACGGAACACGACTTACCTATGTAAAATTTTAAACTGTAAGCCAGTAAAATCAACGAATTTTCAAATTCCGTTTGACTGGTTCTTCTGTTTGGAATTTTAAGCCAGTAAAAAGAACAAACATTGTTTGAACAACAAAATTTTTCACGAATCGCAACCCTGTTTCTCTGTGACCTAACCAAGAAAAATAACAAATAGTAAGATATGCAGCAATGGATAATCGTTTAAGAAATTGCAACCCCATATTCAAGGTTAGCTTAGCATTATAATTTTATCGATGCAGATTCCTAGCTTCAGTGTTAACATTGATGATTTGATAGTTCTCTTCTACTGAAGAACTACTTGCAAAATTCTACGAACGCCGATGTTCAAATTTTCTAAATATTTAGATTAGCTTTGTTTGCAATCTCTTGGAAGAAAATTTGTGACCTGATAATATAATTTCAGACAAACGACCAAAATTGAGTAGCGGCTTTTATATATACTGTTGGACTTTCTGGACCCCCCCCCCCGGATAAAAGTATTCGGAGTTAAGTTTAGACAAAACCCAAGCTCAACTGCTTTGAATTTAGTTAAGGTTGACTAATCAGAATATTCTTCCAGAAATCGTAGTTGTTTATCCACTTCGAAATCACATTAAAAGAAAAAAAGCAAAAAAAAGTAGTACTAGTTTATTCCAGCATCTATTTAAGTACTAAAACCTGATCGGTAGCATCAGGTAATACCGGGTCTCGAAACCAGCAAAATCTAGGTTTTTAATAAAATCTTTCGTAGATTGGCCTTGAATTACTTAATACTATCCTTCGAAACGTAAAAGATGTGTCAAGAAACCTCACTTTGATGCGATCCATATTTTTAATTTCAGATCCTTGAGTCTTGCAGGGGACTATGCTATAGCGCTTCGTTTACATAGTTTTGCGTTTAATAAACTAATGAATTAAGCGATCTACTCCACCCACTCAGGAATTTTTAAGAAGGGGGGTGGTAGGTCATTGAGTCTTTAGGCCATTAAATCATTTTTAAGTACGTTATCAATTTTTCTGCTCATCCCTGTACTTTATCCGGCTCGTGAAATTCAAAGTTTTTTTCCAAGGTGTTTAAAATTGCTTTTCTCGTTCGTAAACTAGATGGAAATATAAACTGAATAATTAAGCCGTTTATTGCACCTGTTGACAGATTTTTTTTTTTTTTTTTTTTTTTTTTTTTTTTTTTTTTTTTAGCGAGAGAAGACCTTAGGTCATTAAATCAAATCCAGGTAAGTTTCAAGCCGAAGTTTCAATACACGAAGAATGTGTAAGAGACCAAATACTGTTTTTTTTTTTTTCGGAATTCTGTTTGAACTGCTGCAGCGGTGTATCTTGCAGGTAACAGGGCAGAATTCAGCCGGTACGAATTCCAGTTTCATTTTTGTATGAGGGACCGAGTTATTTCCATGGACAAAAAATACCCAAATAATGGATTAAAATGAACGAATGAATAATGATGATTTAATTAAATCATTTTTAGAATGAACGAATTTGAAAAGAGATGACTTTCTTCCTCTTTAGTCAACGCAATGCCATTTTTACTTCCTAAGTAATTCTGGCAATTAGTATAAGTGAAAAAACTTTCATTGTAATTCATTAGGATTCCAAAAATGAAGCATAGATAGAGAAACTGAAAAATTTCACAAAATTAAGCGATAAATTAGGTAACATTGTCTAAAACAAATCCAATCCACAAAGATCCTGAATCAGCATCACTAACATCCTGACAGCTTCATAAGGATCCTGACCTTATCAAGAATCTAAATGAAAAAAAAATTCAGCTGAAAGTAAGGAGCAACATTTAAACTTAAAATGAACATAAATTGTTCCGTATATAAGGTGGGCTGCCTCTTCCTCAACCTTCACTCTTCCGCTAAAATTTGACTTTTTGTCACAATTTTTTAGAAATCCCGGTACAACATTTAACATTCTGTTTTTACTTTCATTTGATTTCCGTGTAATGTAAAGGAGGATGAAAAATTGCTCAGTTTGTCGCTAGTATTACGGTTCAAAAAGCCCTATCACAATGGAACATTGTACAGAAACTTTCATATGAGGTATTGAAATATATTACGGAATGTTAGGAGTAATTAGTTGTGGTAAGTTGTAGCTCAATTATTTTATACTATCATTGATGAGTGAAACTCGATAGTCCAAAGGGACTTGAAGTCACAATGGCGTTGCTGCTAACTAAAGCAAATCCACGCTTATTTCCCCGTGTGCTTTTTTATCGTTTCCAAAAATTTATGTAAAATAAAATTGAAATTCGAAAATAAAAAAAACATGATTGAATAAATAAAATAATTTCACATAAAAAAATTCTTGCCGGTTAGTTTTTGCTATTGCGCAATTCTTCTTGTTAGATCTTGCATCTCTCAACTCTGGCTTGTTTATTTGGCCGAAATTCAACCATTATGTGGAACATAATTTCGTGGTCTCTTAAACACCTTACTTGAAAACAGCTTTTGGTCCATCTACAATTATCAAACAGTTCGTGGTAACGAACTGTTTGTAAGGAGAGATACGGCTCAATAGTAACTGAAAGTCTAAAAACAAAATTTTGATATCAATAGAAACACCAAAAGAATCGGATTATTATGCAAATTCCAACTTTAAAAGATTCATTAAGCTTAGTGTTGCCCATAAAAGCTACAAGCCTCATAAAATTTCCCTGATTTTCGAAAAGGGGAGACCCCCCTTAAAACTCAAAGGATTTGAATGAAAATCACACTATCAGATTCAGCGTGTCAGAAGACACTACTGTAGATCTTTGAAGTTCCTATCTGTAAAAATGTGGAACTTAATGTTATTTTGCCACAAGAATGATCACGGATACGTGCTTATTTGCTTGTTGTTTCTTCGTTTCGTTTTTGCTTCCCAGGGGGTGATCGTATCAAACCAATGGTCTTAGAACATCAGGAGATGGCTCATTTGAATGAACATTAAAAGTTCTAATCCCCTTTTCAAGTGACCAAAAAGATTGTGGGCAACTAGCCCCCTTCCCACGCCCTTTTTCTCCAAAAATGGTCGGACCAAAATTTTGAGATATCCATTTTGTTCAACGTAATGAAAGATTTCAAAACTTTGCCTTTTGAAATACCATTGCCCTGTATAGCCCCTCGGGAAAGGTTTTTAAGTTATACAATTTACCCATTGTTTACACATAGTTTTTGTTATTGGGAAGTATACGAAAATTTTTAAGAGAGGGCGGTTCTGTGCTTGGGGTGGATTTCAATGGGGACAATTTTCAGTGTGGTAGGGAAATTTCTGGGGATGAACTTTTCAGGGGAAATCTTACACAGGGGAGATTTAACAGAATTTGTCTTACTTGTCTTACTTTCTCTTTGCCAGCTCAATTTTGCATTCGGAGATGTTCTTGGGGAATTGTCCGGGGAAATTGTTCAGTATGTTTGAATTTATGAGAAAAAATTCAATTGAAGGGGAGATTCCCGGAGTGGTGGGAAAAACGATTTCACTTTCCGAATGAAAGTGTGCTAAGGAAAATTTTTCATGCTGATTCGTCTGCAAGAAATTTTATGGGGGTGGGGGATTTTCGGCGAAGATGGAATTGTCCGTAAGGAATTTTACCAGGAGGGTGTGGTGTATTTTACTTGGGAGGAACTTTCCACAAAGGAATTTTCCCTGAAGGAAGGGAATTTTTCATGTAGTGCGAGCCAGATTAACCGACATTATCTGAAATTATATAAAAAAGCGTTTTTCAACAGAAATAAGGCGTAACATAAACACTCTAAACAAACAGGAACTATTTCGTATATGAAGGTGTTGTCCCCCTTCTCAGTACCTTGCTCTTTACGCTAAAGTTTGACTGCTTGTCCCAACTGTTTAAGAATTTCTGAAACACAAGGGTCAGTATAGGAAGCTTTTTTAAAAGTGCTAAGAACTTTATCGTGAAGAGCAAGCTATTGAAGAGGGGGGGCAACCCCTTGGTATACAGAATCATTTCTGTTCCTTTTGAGTTTAAATGTTGCTCCTTACTTTCAGTTGAAAAACTTTTTTCTTTATTCAATAGGTAGGTAGGTAGGTAGGTAGGTAATTTTATTCAAAAAACAATACAATAAACTTTCATTCATCAGCTAAAAAAAATAGGCCGCAATGGCCTGTAAGCATAGCTGACATCAAATACGATCCATTTCTTTAACATATTTCACTTACATCAAAAAGAAAAATAAATGAGATAAATAAACTACAAAAAAAGAAAAAAAAAACAAAAAAAAGAAAACAAAACAAAAACTAATGGTCAATTTAACAAAATGGGGGAGATACCCCTCTCTCAATCTAAAATACTCAACATTACTAATTGTTCAGAAGATGGGCCTTGAGGCGTCGTTTCAGCTGAGGCAGACTTTCTGATTCCTTAACTTGCTGTGGGAATGGATTCCAGAGGGACGGTCCCATGTATCTGATGACATGAGCCGACCGGGAAGTATTCCGAAACTCATGAACAAGATTATTTGAATTTCGCGTGTCATAATCATGATAGGAAGAACCCAAGCTAAAAAAATCATTAAAAATATCAGGCCCTAAATTACGTAGACACTGATATACTAAAATACCAATCTGCATGTCTCTGATTTTTCCAACATCCAAAGTATCAAACTTCTTATATATAGACACAGTGCTAGCGCTTCCACGATCATAATTACCTAGAATTCTAATTGCCTTATTCTGTTGCACTTGAACCCTCCTGTAATTAGACTGAAAGTTACTAGCCCAGATTAAACAACCTTAATTTATATACGACGCTATTAAAGTATGGTACAGTGACATTAAAACTTTCAAAGGAAGCACATTTTTTAGACGCCGCAGCATTCCAACTCCCCTTGACACTTTGCAGGAAACTAGGTCACTGTGCGCCTTCCAACTCAGTTTGAAGTCAAGAAGAAACCCGAGGTAACGCGTTTCTCAGACTTGTTTTAAAGAAACACCATTGTACTTAATATCTGAAGGTAAATCTTGGGGCTCACCAGTCCTTCTAAAAACCATGTAACTTGTTTTTGAAGCATTAACAGCAAGTTTACTGAGTGTAACAAACGTATGTAGTCCCTTTAAAGCACTGTTTGCTCGGTCTATCAAGTCCGGCAACGATTTGGCAATAACAGTTATAGCAGTGTCATCAGCAAAAGACGTTAAGTAACCAGGGACAAAAAATCTCATACTATCTACATAAATTAAAAATAAAAGAGGACCTAGGACAGAACCTTGTGGCACTCCGCAATTCAATGGGTAAGCTTGTGAAACTTTATTATTTATTACGACTTTTACACTTCTACCTCGCAAATACGACTCAAACCAACTCAAACACTTATTCCTAATACCTAACTTCGACAATCTATGCAGCAAAATTCCAAAATCAACAGTATCAAAAGCTTTCTTAAAATCAATGAAAATTGTCATGCAAAAATAATTTTTTTCCAGTGCACCGTTTACCTTATCAATTAAATTTAAAGCAGCATGCACAGTTGAATGTCTTTTTCTAGATCCAAATTGAGTTTCAGACAGAAATCCGCAATTTGTTAGATGCTCATATAGTCTTTTGTGCACTATTTTTTCATATAGCTTTGAAATGATGGGTAGTATTGATATAGGTCTCCAATTTGAAAGGTCACTTAGAGTCCCAGACTTCGGAAGCGGGATGACTTTGGCCATTTTCAGCGAACAGGGAAATTGACCCTCTGCCATTGACAGATTTATTAAAAATACTAGTACTGGAAGAATATTCGGAAGCACTGATTTTAGAGTTCGTAGGTTGAGGCCATCGGCCCCAGCACTGTTTGATTTTATTGAAGAAACAATCTCCTCTATTTCTACAGAATCGCAGGGTTCTAATTTCATTTCAAAATCATGACCTCTTAGGTCTTCAAAAGTTGATTCTTCTATCAGCAACTCGTTGTTCACTGCTGCTTCACTCTGAACAGTTTCACCAATCTTCGAGAAATGATAAGCAAACAAATCACATACTTTGTCAAGATCTCGAACTATTTCGCCACCAGCATTTAGGCTATACTGTTGTGGAGCAGGATTACCTCTGATCACTTCATTAATAATTTTCCAAGTGGCTTTAGGGTTTGATGCATTTTTCTTAAATTCTTCGCCATAAAAGTTTCTCATTTTCTTTCGTCTAGTAGAGTTAACTAGATTACGTTGATCCTTGAACTGTGCAGAACTAAACTCATTTGGTTCATTGATGTGTGCTGTATACAAAGCATTTCTTATATCAATCATTCGCAAAAGCTCATCATCAACCCAAGGTTTTCTCGCTGCTTTTTTTCTTATTTTCATGCTTTTCAGTGGGCATGTCAAGTCATAAATACCTAGCAGCGTGGTGTTGAACTTTTCAAAAGCCAAAGATGGGTTATTCTCCCTAAATATACTCTCCCAATTTACAGCACCTAGCTCTTCTGAAAACATTTTAACGTTCGCTGGCTTCAGATCTCGGATCTGTATATTACGCTTCACTACTTGTTTTTTTATGTGAATTTCGACGCTTTGTTAAAGCCTCAGTGATGTATACACCGGTACGCGCTAATTTTGCTTTTTCTTTGAAGACTCTTCGGACAATATCTTTGCTCTGAAACTTCACCATTATTGGAGCTACTTTACCAGAACCATCAGCGCTGATCATATTCTGCCGGAATCGAAATACACTTGTAATATGCCCATCCGTTATATCACTAACACCTAACTTCTGCTTAACCAAATCAATCACAGTGGTATTCAGGTTAACACCTGGCTGTTGTACAATTCCATGGATTACGAGACTATTAAGCAGAACTTCTTGGTCATAATCATCAAGCCTCATCTCTATGCGATTAACGCGCTCCTCAAGATTTTCAATAAGTGTTTTTAGGGTTTTGAGTGATTTTTCAAGCTTTTCAAATTTAGGATTATATTCAACCGCAATAGAGTCGTACACTTCGCTGACAATTGTATCCACAGAGCCACCACCAGTAGCCATTTCTGCTACTTTACGGGCTATATCATTTTTTAGACTCAACTTCGTTTTTTCCAACTCAGCCTGCACCGTAGCCACTTGGCCAAGTAGACCTGAAGTCGCAGGTTCAGGGTCAGCCAGAGCAAGATTCATAGCGGCAAAAGTCTTACTTCTACGATATATATTGGGCATCGACTCTAGCTCAGCGAAAGCTTTATCTACTCCTTTTGATTTGTTTTTTGAGGCCTGTTGAAATTTAGCCTTTTCGGACGTGATATTTGACTCAGCGACTATATATTCACTATGCTGACCGTAGCAGAAAACAAGGTATTTGGAACCTCCGTCGCCCTCAGTTGTAACTTTCATTATTCTTGATGGCCAGAGAGGATATCCTGCAAAGTGGACTAAAACCAAGTCGAACTTCCTAAACTTTGGCATTTTAAGGTGGCAAAAAATAAACCGAAAAAAGTATGAAGTGAAGAAAAAAAAAACTTCACTTGCAAGAGAAGTAAGGGAAGCGTTGGAGGCTGCCTACCTTGTCCCCGCAATTTAAGGGACAAGCCCGGCGGGTACCACGGCTCTTGCAAACAGCTCTCCCCCACCCTTCTGCTTACTTTTCTCCTCTCACCTTTATCGTAACGCAATCGTTTGGGCTATTACTCAGGTTATTTAATTGGAATAAACCAGTCAGACAAGTTTTAATTAAAACCAATCTTTTGCTAGATATTGCAAGATCCTACTAGCTTCACTGGGATTAAAAATCCATTATTTATAAGTTCACTGAGAAAGCTTACTCGTTTGATTTTTGTCAATAAATATCCATTTTTATGATAGATGCAATCAAGGAGGCACACTCGTGCCTCTTTAAAGAGACGAACCACGACAATGTTAAGCGATCTTCGGTTCCAGTAGTCGCAGAGGGATGGGGAGGAATGCTTTTCGTAGCCCGAGCTCCAACTAAGAAACCTGCCAAATTTCATCCCCCTCCAACGTTTCCTTCATGGGGAAAATCTGGCCGAAAGTTTCGACCCCCCAACCCCAGCCCCCCTTTAACGTTGTCCGATCGGGCTGAAATTCACAAGTTAAGGTCCCTAGGGCCCAGGAGCTTATCCGCGAAATTTCAGCTCGATCCGATAAATCCTTCCCTTTTTTCCAGAAACCACGCATAGCCACTTAAAGTTCATGTTCTCCTTTTGTTTTGTTTTTTCTGCCACGCCTACAGGTCATAGCCGACATCGGATCTGGGTGTACGAAGACTCATTCGACACGGAATTCTCCGAGTAATTTTGCTTGAAAGTTTCCTCGGAAAATCTTAACCCCCCGATTTTCTAGCTTAGAAAAACCCCATTTCCCAATAAGAGCCCATGTTAAGTTTTTTGTTGTTAAAATTTACGAATTTCAACATCAAGTACATAAAAATGGTCAGCTCAACATGGTGAGACTGACTGAAATCTTCAAAAAATTCTGTCTTAATCCGTAAAATTTTTATTTGAGAAAAATGACAGAAACCCTTTTTTTCTGCCACGCCTACAGGTCACAGCCGACATTGGATCTGGGTGTACGAAGACTCATTCGACGCGGAATTCTCCGAGTAATTTTCCTGGAAAGTTTCGTCGGAAAATCTTAACCCCCCGATTTTCTAGCTTAGAAAAACCCATTTCCCCATTGAAGGTAAAATTTTCTCTTGTAATAACATCACTTGTTTGAAAAATTCTTACACTAACAGCAGCTTGGCGCAGCGGAAGCGTGCTGGGCCCATAACCCAGAGGTCGGTGGATCGAAACCGCTAGCTGCTAACTTTTTAAAATTTGTAAAATTAGGTAATTTTGTCAGTTTGAATTTATTGATACAGAAAGGGAGAAAATAAACATGGAAACATGTGATCAGAATTACATACTGGAATGTTCACAAGAATTTATCCTGAGGCGGGGGTAAGGCTTGATGGAAGCAAGTTAAAAGAACCATTTAAATTGATTTTCTAATTGAAGCCGTTGGTGAAATTTTCTATATTGTAATAACTTGTTTGATAACAAGCATAACAGCAGCTTGGCGCAGCGGAAGCGCGCTGGGCCCATAAACCGGAGGCGGGTGGGTAAAAACCACTAGCTGATAAATTTTTAATTATCTGCTAAACTATTAAAATTATCAAAATTAGATAATTTTGTCAGTTTGAATTTATTGATACAGAAAGCGAGAAAATAAACATGGAAAATTATTATTAAATTACATCCACCATGGATTGTAGAAAAACGTACAGAAATAATATGAAAAAAACTTCGTTTTCTTAAAGAGTTAAAGAGGCTGCGTCCCAAAGTCAAACCTTAAAACGTACAGGAATTAGGAGAGGCAGTTGGGGGAGCTGCCGCCCCCCAAACCCCCCGCTTTTAAAGACTCTTGTGTACAGGTTTTTTGTTGTGAAAACCCCCCGCTCTTGGCTTCGGAAAGGCCCTCTTTTAATTAACAAAAAATTGAAATCAATGAATAATTGAATAACTTCGAAAAATGTTAAACACAAGAGGACAGGAGAACCATTGCGCCGAAACTAGTAATTAGTAACAATGAAGTTGACCACTCCATTTACATTTTAACATAATTATTGAAACTGTTTCCCAGACACAGAGCACACAAGCTAAGAGCTGGGGGTTTGTTGGTGTACAACAAAAAACCTGTACAAAAGAGTCTTTAAAAGCCTCTTTAACTCTTTAAGAAAACGAAGTTTTTTTCATATTATAGCAATAAGAAGCCAACACAATACATAATATTGACATCATGTTTGTCTTAACTTGGCATAGACAAGTCGCTGTTACTATTTAGAGATGAAAGTTAACCAAGGGCCCCTCTAATTTTTCTAAACCAAAAACTAATTTCTCATTTAACTGCTAGAGACACTTATCTTAGAAGGTTCGACGTTCGGTAACCCCTTGAAGTTACATTTTTGTTTGTATTCAAGTTATAGGTTTCGATAATCCAAGGGAGAAAATTTTCAGCAGGCTGGCTGCTGCGAAATATGATCTGCAGGAGTAATAATATGGTTTTGTTCATTTTTTTATTTGTTCGTTTATTTATCTATTTTTTGGCTAGTGCCAAAAAGGATAGTTTTCATTTATCCTTCCGCCAGAACCTACAGCTTAAGAGCTGAAAAGAAGTTCTATAGTCTATCTCAGAGAGCTATCTAAAAATGCTCTGTCAAGCTTCTATTTTCAATGCATGTTCGTGCTATCGATCTAAAAGCTCCATTCAAACAGGCCAGGAGGAGTGTCAATCCGGGGGAGGAGGGGAATTGCTCTCATAATTTGAAAGTTACCATTTTTTATTATTCTCATTGAACAAATCGAAAAATGACCCCCTCCCCCCTCTTGATTTTCAAAATACCCTTTTCTGTATCTTCATTAAAAGAAAATGAAGGAAAATTGAAAAAAAAAATCATTCCCTTCCCACCTAAATTATTTTATTGCTGTTTAAAACCCTGTTTAAAACTGAAGTTAAACTTATATCTAAATGTGCTTAAAACAAGGGGCAATCCCTGTGTCATCACCGAAATATTTTCTTAGGATCTTAAATAGGAAAATTCAATGCTTTGATTCAAAAATCATTCTCCCACGGTTCTGAAAGGGCTGCTATTAGTAGTGAGGCCTCTTTTGGATTCCATATGACATATCGCCACTACCCCTTTCTTTCTTTAATGATTTTAGTTGAACGGAGATTCTGTTAGGGCAAGACCCAGGTGTATGTTTCGCCATAGGGAACGTTAGAGTCTGCTAGTCTCGTGGGGAAATTCTGGTCGTTGAAAGAAATTGATCATAATCTAATATTTACAGTTGAGGGTGACGTGAACGTGCATTACTTGCTATATTTGCTTCAGTATTATTTCTGCATCGGAAGGATAAACATCTACATAATATTTAAAAAAAGTGAAGATGAAATCCACCAAGAAGACGTGTGTTCATGATAGCACTTTAGTAGCACTGAATGCCGAGAAAGAGAAATATTTGAATTATGAAACAAGTAGGGGAGAGTCGGGTAAGACGGACCCCATTTTGGTTTTTCGTCAGCGGAAGAGGTTGGTTACAAGCAACGACTGACGAAAGGTGTCTAACTTGTCCCCAAAACATTGAGTTACGTAAAGAAACCTTCTTCACACATAAATAAGCCGTATTTCCGGGCACAGATAAAAAAAAATTGAAGTTGGTCAAAAGGTCCATCTTGCCCACCCCATAGGATAAGACGGACCAGCCTTTTGGGCAAGACGGACCCAATTGCTCAAAATGATTGATTGTCTCTAAATAATTTTATTTCGAATACTTAAAATACTAGTAGTAAGTAAAAAAGTAAAAAGTTAGCAAATAACTATATTTAAACACTGTACGCTGCCAAATCTACGTGAAAAACGAACTGAGCCGACTGTCTCGTCGTTCCGCCCGAAGAGGTCGGTTTTGGCAGCTTCATGATGACCTCTTCTTTTCGCACGAAGCTCATCTCTTTAGTTGCCGTGAATTTGCTCGATGGAGCTAATCGCTTCCAAAACTGAACATGGAAACCATCAGATTCACAATCACACACTACTCCAACATAATTCCTGAAGCTCTTCTTGGTCGGCACTTTCACAACCAAGAAATCCCAACTTTTTGGTTCGGTTCCATCAAGAATCTCCTCCTCCTCTGACCCATCCAAATGCAAACTGTCATCACTTTCATCATCCAGCGCGATATGTTCATCGAAGCTGTCTTCCCCGTTCCCAGGCTGTTTGGAGAGGTTTCTCTTTTCAGGCCGTTTTCTTTGAGCTTTCTTTTCTGATTTTTTTCTTTTCAACTCAAATTCTTCTTCCAGTCTGTTTTTTTCAGGTGTGTTCGTCAGAATTTTGGACTTTGTTCTTTTCCTAGACGTTTTTCCTTCTCTTGCATAGAAACTCGCCTTAGGGTGAGGACGAACCGACTCTGGAGTCACTGGCATAGTCGCAGAAATCACTGAGCTACTGGTAGTTGGCAGCACGTCGTTATTCAAGCTCTTGTCACCAGGGCTGGTTGATGGAACTGCAGACTGGCCTGTCATGGGAGACGTCTCTGGTGCTGGTCGGTCTGTCACAAAGGCGCTGAGAAAGTCGTGATCTTGGAAAACGTTCCTATTGAAAGGGTATATTCCTGTTTTTAGGAACCCGCTTAGTACGTTTTCCATGACGAAAGCTCTTGGAAAAGTGATTCCAACGAATATTCCGATTTCATAAATGGTAATCCTCCTGTTTGGGTTCGAAATCATCCACGAGTTAGCTGCTTCATTGTAGTATCGCTTGAATGGCCCATAACAGCAACATCAAGAGGCTGTAGCTTGTGACTGCAATGTGGCGGAAGCGTTAAGACGTCAATGCCGTTTTCTCTGCAAAGATTAACCACGCTCAATGAGACGTGCGAATCATGGTTATCCATAATCAGCAGAAGTCGATTTGTGAGCGAGCAACTGGCTTGGGAGATCAGATGGCGTATCATATCCGGGAAGATTTCGGCTGTCATCCATCCAGACGGCTGGCATTTTCCTGTGCTTCCAGGGGGCGTGCCATTGAGAAAACTTTGAAGCCAGTTCACTCGTGGAAAGACAAAGAAAGGGGCTATCGACTGGCCAGCTGCGTTGATACACCCTACGACTGTTACCAGCGTCCCTCGCTCAGCCGAAGTAATGCGTCCAACTTGCTTTGATCCCTTTTCTGCAACCACCTTTGGTGTCTTCTGAACGGTGGTTACTCCAGTCTCGTCAAGATTATATATTCTATTCGGCGGATACTTGTGCTTTATAAGCAGCTCTTCTAAATTATTGAAGAATTCGCTGACATTCGTCCTGTTGAAGCTGGTGGCTCTGGCAAGGCCTGTCGTTTGGGAGGACCTTAGGGAAAGCCCAACACGACTCATAAAGCTATTCATCCAGTCTTTTCCTGCACACTTATTTTCAGTCCAGTTCTTCGGCATATTCTTCCCTTTGGCCTGGGCATATTCATATGCAAGCTGACCTGCTTCCTTTTTCGTAAGTCCATGATGCATGTGCTGTGCCGCGATCATATAGTCCTTCAGAAGTATCTCTTCGTTTGCTGAGAACACACTTTTAAAGTTGAAGGTAGTTGCCAACTCCACTGATTGGGGATCTTCTGCTGCGTCGAGTTTTGCTACTGCTCTTCGCACTGTGCTTCGTGGCAAACCAACCTCTTTCGAAACTTTGCGAAGCGGCGAACCAGATTTAACTTGCATAGCAGCTGCTCTCAGTAAGTCCTGGTCGTGGAGACCGCGGGTGGTTTTCCTAGTATACTTTCCCATTCTGTAAAAGAGAGATAGCTTAATATATTTCTAATTGACATGCGGGAACAATAAATGCAACACAATATTCACAAAATACATAAAAAAAATAACTTCGAAAAAGATCCCAGATGATAGGGGGCAAGACGGACCGGTCCGTCTTACCCGCTGTCTCTGTGATCCATCTTACCCTAAACCTGCTTTTTCGGAATAGTTAAAAATTATAACATAAGATGGCGCTGCAATGAAAAAAAATTAATGTCTCACACACTCTCCTAGACCTCCATATTTGTAAGAAAAATTACCACAGTATAAAACAGAACATTAGAAACACCAGAAAAGAAAAACATTTACCTCAAAAGCCGGTTTCGAGAATGTGAAAACGAATAAAAATATTTTTCTCGAAGACAAGATTGGCTTCAACTCTCAGACTTCGCTCCGAAACTTGCCACTAGATGGCCGTTGTTTCTAGCTCTACAAGTGATAAAAAGGTGACGCTCAAGTCTAGCAATGACAAAAGGCCCGTCTTGCCCCTCGGTCGGTCTTACCCGACTCTCCCCTACTAAAGCTGGCACTACTGAATATGTATGCGTGCGTTGTCATGACAGTAAGGAGTTAAATTTGTTTGGAGTACTAAGAAAATTCATGTGTTATAGAGGCGGATGTGCGAGAGTAGTATTTCCAGAGATGTTAGTGCTGAAAGAGAACGCATACGAAAGACTTTAAGTGGTTGAAGAAGGTCAACTTCTTGCTGCTGGTAAAACATTCTTCGTTGACAGATCTTATTACCATCCTCCTACCATTACCATTGAAAGAAAGGTAAAAAGAAGATATTTGTATCCCCGAAACGTCATGTAGCATATCTTGTTTAGGTTCGGAAACTGTTACCTATGTAAAAATAATGTGGTAATAGATAGATAAGCCGCAAGTAAAATAATATGGACACTAGGAGACATTATCTGCAAGGAAATTAAACATGAACTGATGAAAAACAATGCTATGGGCACCAATGTTAATTTACCCACGGAAACATTCATTGAAACCTTGAATAGATCTATAAAAAAAGATTAATTTTGTTGCAAGTAAAAATCGTTGTTAGTCTATAACCATTAGTGAGATTGTCGAGATTAAAAACTACTGGATTCTAGATGATGATTTTCTAGAGTTATCTCTTCAAAAGAAAATATTTTCTCGAAGAGTGCTTAACGATATAATGAGAATGTAGTCTATGTCTTTGGACTATTGCATGAAACTTTTACGTCATGGTCCAGATGCATTTAATCAATTTATTTAAATATTAATTGAAACGAAACAAAATGATGTTGTGATTATGCTTATAAGCATTACTTACAAAGCCATTTTGCAAGGCCACAGGAAATAAGTCGAATAAGTTTAGTGACACCACTCGATTACTCTTCTCTCTCTCTCTAGAGCTAGAAAAGGTATGGCTATTGGATACGGATATTAAAAGGACACATACGTTACCAATATGCTAAGAGATGTGGCAACTAAAGATTTACACTTGGTTCGGAAAAAATATGAAATATTCAATATACCTTAATAGATGTCCCTCCCCTCAACGTGAAGATTGATATAGAGCTACGACTTGCTCCGTTCATTCTTTTTGGTGAAAAGTAGTTGGCACTGCACCTGATATAGCCGTCTCTTTTACCTCGGCAATATTTTATGTGCGAAAAGAACAAGTTATGAGTTCCGTTGCTTTGGCAATTGAAAAATTAAGAGCTAGTGGATGTAATATCAAACTGTTTGTTCCTCGATCAATCACGAATCAACGACATATTGCTAAGGGTACACGTACCTACACTATTCCTTCAAAACTTGCTTTGGCTTTTTGTAAAAAGTGCTAGTGCTGTTGGATAATGGACAAATTCTCAACATAATTTTGAAATACTTGGACTTTCATCTCTTGTATATAATGTAAATGGAATTCCACTTTACAATATATCTTTTGATAAATCCTAGAGGATCATGTACGAAGTGAAAATGCAATTCCTACATCGAGATTCAAAATTATCTGAAAATGATAAAACCGAAGAAAGGTTTGAAAAAACTCAAGTTATCATTGTATTGGATTTGTCTGGTACTCAAGATATGACAATTATCTGGGCGGGCACGGTACATTTAGACTTTAGCTTTGCCGAACCCTTGGAGGAGGGTATTACATTAATCTCGTTAAATCAGTTTGAAATCTATTGGAAAATTACCCTTGATGGGAGTGTTCTATTACACTTGGCACCATGAACACAAATCAAACAATCAATGTATTCAGTTTGGATCACTACATCTCCAAATACAAATCCCGTAATATACTTTCGGATTTCCTTGACAATATTCAAATTGTTAACACTGCCCTTATCTTTGTTAATAGTAATAGACGGATGTCGCGGATATATTTATAGTGAATTTCTTAGCATTCATGGTGGTAATGACTTTCTAGTTAAAAATATCCTTTCCTACCAGTATAATATCAATTTCAGTGCCGTAAGCGTTAAATGCTTCAAAGATATTTGTGAATTTGTTTATTAATAAAACTTGTATGCACAAAACTCTGTGTCCTTTATATTTCTAGTTTTATACTCAGCCTTTCTTTCTACTATCCTTAGATATTTTTCAAGTATTTCTATCAGAGCATCCTCAATACTTAAAGAGATAAGGGGTAACATAGCAAAACCAAATAAACCTGAAAAACTTTATATAAATTTGGATAGTAAGTTTCCATAATATTTAAAACTTCTACGATAAACAAATAATCTCTTTTATAGTTTCTTCTTCCATTGATATTTGGAAATAAACTTTAAATAAAATTCTATGAATCCATTCCCTTAAATCTTCTTTTTCTATAATCAACTTATTCATTCAATTTAGAATTGTAAGCTATGTATAAATCAGATGAACTGGTTAATGAAGAAATAATTAAACGAGAAAATGAATCACGCCAAACATTAGTTTTTTCTCGTGAAAACTATATGAAACAAGTAAAATACAAAACATTAATAAAACCCTTCTTACTTTCCACCTACTTATACTGCTTGTTTCATTAATCAATTTATTTGCGCTCATTTTCCATTCGCTTCTTGTTATCATAACAAAAGGCATATAGTATCTCTTCACAGTTCGAGCAAAGATGGCTTATGTAGCTTGATTCTCTGCACCAAAAATGACACAGTAATTTTCGCGAGTTTCTCGAATATTCTTGTGCTCATTAAATGCTTATTGAATTCCGAGATCTAACTAAGGAAATTAGTTCGAATTTTGATTTTGTTATAAGAATATTCATGTCGAAGGTAAGCTATTTATTATTAATTGAAATTCTAGCGATTGGAATCATATTGAAAAATTGATTCTTTTTTAATTGCTAGTCTTATAAACTAATGACTATGTAACTTACAATTTTACTATTAATTTTGTTCGGTCTGTGTTTTAAGTAATATGTTGATGTGCAGCTTTCAACTTTCCCTGTGATTGTTCAGTATGCTTAATTTAACGATACTATTCTATTTGTATATGCCTCATTGAAGAAAGGGGATAGCAGCTACTTTCCCTAAGGATTATTTAGTGCCACTTGGGATGCTAGATTCAAGGGAGGGGGCTATCCTTCTTGGGATATAGAAGAAAATGAATGAATGCATAAAAGAAAACCCACTAAGTACACGTGATCGAAAATATACTAACAGTAACAGTATTGAAAGTTCTATATTCGTACTTGCAAATATCAAAGCGATATTACGAGCTCTTCGAAAATACGGTGATTCCTTTCATGATTTTAATCATCTTCAGTATTTAGCCGTTCCCTGCTATGCTAAAAAAGGACAGTTACTGAATTATTTAAAAAAAAACATATGGACGATACTGGTTATAGTGATAATGAGTTTAAAGAGCATTGTCTGAAGACATAATTAGTTCATGAATGAAAAGTCAGACGCTACCTAATACTATTTCATTTAATTGAAGAATATCCGGGACTAGCATTATGTAGAGAAAACAGTACAACTCCGGTGAAAAATGAGAAAATTATTATTAACGGTTTACTAAATGACATGGTACTTAAAGAATTAGTGAAAAATATGCCTGCCTCCTTGAAAAATGTCAAAAATATTGAAGTTTGTTTTGTGCTTTTTTAGTAGGTTTCTAATCATGTCAACAATATCTAAGGAACGGCTTAGGGTATTAATTTTAAACTTTCACTGCATGTTGAAGGGGATCTTGGACTAGCGAAAAAGCACAATGTACATACTACTATCTACTATCACTACTACGGTCCCTACTATCACAACTACTTCTGAGGCTATGGGTTTTAAAATCAAACTTCACGGAAATGTTTAGGGGGATGTTGAATTAAATAACAGGCATATACTTCTACTGCTACTACTAGCACTAAAGCAAAGGCTATAAGGGTGAAACTTTCAAGAAATGTTGAGGAGATGTTGAGCTAAATCAAAACACACTATGTAATACAGATTGTCAAAAGGGCGTATCAGTAATATATCAGTAACGTCTTAGAATATTAAGACGAACTTTCAGGGCGTGTTGAAGGGAGTGTCAAACTAAGCAAAATACACCGTGTGGATAGAGGTTTTCGACCACCCTGGTTTAAACATAACTCCTTACTTTTCTTTGAAACTCTCTTCTGTGCAAAAAATGTTTTAACTTATGAATCAAACTATTATACTTGTTTAAACTGATAAGTGTCCACAAGAAAATATATAGATATTTCATAAATTATATTTATTTATCTTAAATTTTTTTAGTTCAGGTCAAATGATCTAAAGTAGCCTGCTTTTAACAAGCAACATTCATGAAGACCTTTTTGGGAAAAATTAAAGGAAAATGAGCAGAAGCATAACACTTGTCTGTTATGAAGAAGTCGCTCAGTTGGGTGTCTGTTTTGCATATTTTTCGTTTGTAGGTCTGGATCCGAGGCAGGTTAAACCCAACGTTCAAGAGAGCTTACAGTGATTAATTGCAATAACTTATTGGATAAGCGACGTGCCCTGTTGGATATTTTTATTTAAACGAGGTTTGACAGCATTCATTTGCAATAAGCTACAGAGATATGAAATATAATTTGATTTATCAACTCTTTGGAGTTGGAATGAACTAATAGAATACCAGTCAAATTTTACGCATTCTTAGCAAAAAATTCAAAAAAGTGGGACGCTGAATGAAAAGTATGGAAATTTGATCTTGCTAAACAATATTTTTCGAATTCATATTGATGGTATATTACTCAAGCTTAAGTAGGCCTATTGTAGATTCACATATATAATTCCAAGCGAGCAATTTTCGCTACCTTGGAAAGTAAGCTAGTCCAGTTAAATAAGGGTAGCCTAGTGAAACCCTCGTACATTTCTAGAGCCTAAAGTATGTCCTGAGGAAATATATCCTGTGTGCAATGTATTATTTAGGCCTGTTTATTTTTTTTGTAGATCAGGGCACTTAATATAGAAGGAGCTGTAGAAACTTCAAAAAGGGTTCACTTGATCACAAATTTCAAGTCCTAGTGTCCTTTTTAATAGCCAAAAGGGATTGGACAGCAACCAGCCCCCTTCCTCACATCAATCATTTCCCAAAGTACTTCCAATCAAAATTTTTAGATGGTTGGACTTTCTTCAGTATAGTTGAAATACAACCCCCCACAGCCCTCAGGGCAGGCTGTTTAAGAGACAAAATGATTAGAAGGGAACTACCCCCCCCCCCCCATCCACATTATATTTTCCCAAATGCATTTAATAGAAATTTTGAGATAGTGATTTGTTCAAAAATTGTCAAAAAATCACACAACAAGGTCAAAAATGTCAACTGTGATGGAGAGAAGCTATCCCTCCTCCCTTTCCTTGACATCCCCTTTTCCCCAAGTACATTTGATTAAAATTATGAGATGGTATTTTTGGTGATTGTCTATTATATAATACACTCTTTAGAACTGAAGTTTGGTGAATGCTAGTGAAATAAAACAAATTATGGTGAAAATACAATACTTTTGTTGCAAAATTATGAAAATTACCACAAAGAACTATGGAAGGGGGCCACCCAGAGTGCATTATATTAAATACACAACCTAACCAAAATACCAACTAAATATTTAATTTAGATATAGCTATAATGTAGTTTCCCAATAAGCCACAGGTAATTGTCTGGTATAGACAGTATGGAAACCGGGTATTGTAACATCTTTGCACAATTTCTTGAGTGCAACTTATGTACTAGACACACACTGCCATTTTGTTAGCAATAGTCCAAAGAGCATATAACAATATCTTCAGGGTGGATACAACCCCCCCCCAGAGCCCAGGGGAAAGGGTTGTAAGTTATGTCCCATGGCACATAAGGTTTTTATGGAATGGATGGTTATTAAAACTTTGGATCAGGTGAGTCTCATTTGATTAAGTTAGAAGTTTTAGTGTGAAAAGTCAAAAGTGAATAGGAAGCACACATCCAATCAAAATTTTAAGAGATCTAATTTGTCCAACATTGTTGAAAGGTCCAGTAATTGTGTCTTTGGGGATGTCAACCACTAAACAGTCCTCAGGGTAAGGGTTGTATGTTAAGCAATCTGTTGATTGCTTTCATATAGTATATGTTATTGAGAATGGTATGCATGTTCAAACTTTACTTTCCAAGAAGATAAAGGGCATTCAGACCAGCTTTTTAGTGAATGTTGAGGGAAGTGTTGAATTAAATCAAAGTATGTTATGTGTATATGAATTGTATAAAGGGTGTAACTTAGGAATGACTGAGTATACTCACTTGGAACTTTCAGGAAGTGATAAGGGAGATGATCAACAAGGCAATATTTGCTTGCTACCAGTACTACTACAACTACCACCACTATTCCATTTACAATATTGAGGAGAAGTTTGAACTAAAACAAAAGACACTGTGAGTATGCACATTGTCAAAAGAGTGTATCTCAAGAATTGATTTGGGTATTAAGTTGGAACCTTCAAAAAATACTTAAAGGGGAGCACCATCTGACCAAAAGGCAATATGTGCCCTCTACTGCTAATACCACTATCACTGCTAAATTTTCTACTACTACTACAACTTTTATGGGCCAATTGCATTCAGTTGAAACTTCCAGGACTTGATGAGAGGGATGTTCTATTGACCAAAAGGCAATATGTTAATATCACTACTGTTACTAGTACTACTGCTGTTACTATTAGTACTATAACTAGTAATATCAGTACTATTACTATGACTACTATTACAACTGTGCCAGAAGGTATGAAGGTGAAATTTTCAAGGAATTTTGAGGGGGGGGGGGGAGGATTTTTAACTCAATCACAACACACCATCTGCATGCAGGTTGTCAAAAGAACTTGGCAGCAATATCTTAGTTTGTTGTGTAAATTTGAAACTAACAGGGTTTGTTGTAGGGGATGTAACCAAAAGAAAATATTTTCATCCTAATGCTACTTCGTCTTCTCATATTGCAACTACTGCTACTATTATTACTACTTCTACTGTTACTACTGTCACTAAAGCTAAGGCTACTACTATTAATTCTAGTGCTTTTAAAACTAAGGGCATTAAGCCAACAAATTTGGGATATAGGCCTATTGAAACTATACAGGTCGTCAAGAGAACATATCTGAAATGCTTAAGGAATGGTTGATGGTATTAAGTTGATACTTTCCGTGTGTATTGAATGGGATGTTGAAGAAAACAAAGCTACTATGTACATACTGCTACTACACAAGGTAAGGGTATTAAGGTGAAGCTTTTAAGGAATATTTTGGTGGATGTTGAACTAAATCAAAACAAACTATGAACATGTGGACTTTCAAAAAGATGAAAAAGCAATATTTCAAGAACTGCATACATTATTAAGTTAGACCTTTAAGGGTATGTTGGTGCAGCAGGTCAACTTGAGGAGGTATAGAATCTAAATTAAAATATACTATTTTTGTCAGGATTAAAAATTGTTGGAAAAGTTTCTTCAACAGACAAATAGCAAGCCAAACTATGAATTCTTATAGAAAAAGAAAACCAAAAAGGTAAAAAAAAAAATTTTCCCATGAAAAGGACTATGTTGATAAAAACAAACAGAAATGATTCTTAGCAACTTTTCCCACAAAACACGTTTTTCAAAGAAATGTTAAGAGCTCCATTAAGCCAAAAAATGGGCAGAAATAAAGTCAAGTAATCATCCAAAGGCAAAACTCCCACAAATCACTATCAACAAATAAATGGAACTCAAAAGGAACAGAAATTACTATAAATAGGCAATCAAACTCAAAACTAGCAAAAAAGAACATGAATAGGGCTGACTGACAACCTTCATGCCTTCTCAAGACCAGAAAATAATTTGTACTTTGCTGAAAATAAAATACATTTATATCTTTTCACTTTTTTACTTTAATAAATAAAAAATTCTTAAAACCTTAAAGGATAAATATTAGTATATGTTAAATTAAACTGACAATACACAGTCATTTTTTTTTTCCAATTATATGTTATAAATCTATAATTGCTGCTGACACAATTGAGTTCAAGACCCTAACCCTTCATCAATATGGCCAAATTTGGCCCTAGGATTATATTAGGTGGTAGGCTGGAGGGCAGATATTGGTATATTGATGCTAATTTACCAAAATTTACACAGTGTCTTCAATTCATGGAAAATTGTTGAGTGAGGGGGAGGGGAGTTTTCAAATCTAGATTGAAGGGATTTTTTTTTGTTTTTTCAATGAAATTATCAAAAGAAGTATTTTTTAAATCCAAAGAGATGACAAATAACCCCAGTCGACATCAATAAATGTAAGAGGTGTGTGTGTATTTTTAAAAATGAGGGGTTGGAGAACATTATGTTTTTCAATGAAAATACCAATAAAAAGTACCAGCATTTTTCACTAAACGTAAAAAAAACAGTTTTTGAAATCTGGGAGAAGAAACTAATGCCTCTCCTCCTCAGTTAGAGTCACCTATCTGTAATATTCTAGAGTTACAGTTCTTATGAAGCAAACACTATAGGCTAGTAAAAAATTAAAATTACCATTAGATTCCCCAACTGACACTTCCCAACCAAACCTACAATATTTGCCCTAGCAATATACCCATCCTAATGGTCCCAAATATAGCCTAGTCCCAAGTTATATATTAAACTAAAGAAACCACTACTAATGAAATTCTTACTTTATAATTGCCTATGCAGCAAGTTTTGTTCCATCAGATTTTACCTTTTCTCTATTTTCATCCATGTTGTTAAATCATTTTTTACACAGGTTTTTTTTTTGAATGCATGAGACAGTTGTTGACAAAATTTGAGAAATAGCAGAATATATGATCATTTTGCTATCTATAGCTAGAATTTTCTTTTCTCAGCTGTCATGTGAAGGAAAGACAATTTTGGAAATGTTTGAATATTGTAAATATGGACATCAAAGGTAAAATATTGCTTAATCCACAATTTTGGAAAGCTTGTTATCAAGATGGGAAATTTATGAATTCAGATGAGTTATATTATCAAAAGATATATGAAAATGTGACTAAAAGAAACTTGTTGCATATTATAAAGTAAGAATTATATTAGTAGCATTTCTTTAGTTTTATATATAGCATAATGAAATGATAGTACACCTTTGTTTTTAAAGTGTCAAAGGAAGAGTTGTAACAACATGGTGTTACCCAGGTATTAGGTTGGGAAAAAATGAAATATGACCTACCATTTGATTCTCTATTCAATGCTTTGCCCAAATATAATCACCTCTACTTTACTATTGTGTCACAGCCAGTGTTGTTACTAGCCAAAATGTTTGGAGGGGGAGCAAGAAATTTTACAGACTGGCTGGTCATTTTTACCAACTGTTATTTGTCAGTAATTAGCATAATGCCTGTTTCGAATACAATGCATAAAACTACTGCACAAGGTGGTACAACCACTGCATTTACCAACCGATGATCCATCTCTTGTTTGCAGAGCTAAGGGAGCTCATGCTAGTGCTGTCTGGACGTATTTTGAACGAATTGGGTGCTGAAGCAATTGCTAAGAGGCTATATGCTAAACTACTTGATGATTTGTCAAATGTGAAGAGCCTAGTGGACATTTTGTTGTCTTATGATTACCTGAAAGATGCTGAAAAACATCATAAGAAATCTCTCTTGATGAGGGTACATGAACACTTCAGAGCTTCAGCTTCCTACTTGCTAAAAGACATCTCCTTGAACAGCAACTCTACCAGACCTCTGAAGAGCTTCAGATGCCTTCATCCCACAAAGAGAAATACAGCAAGAAGTTCAAAAGATATTGTTTTCATAGCTACGAAACTACAAGTTGGTGTCTCAAGATTAGAGGTTTTGGATGACGAGTGGAAGCTCGTGCAGCTTGAGAAGGATCCAGATTTGGCAACTACGACGAGTATTGGACGAATTTGTTCTGTGATGAAGATTCGTTTGGAAAAGCAAATACCCAAACCTTGTAGGTGTTATCAAAGCAGCACTGTTTATCCCATGGAAGTGCAAATGTTAACAGGGATTTCTCCTTATCAGGGAAGATTATTTCTGAATAAAGAGCAGCAATGGGAGAAAGAATATTGAATGCGAAGCTGATAGTTGCTGACCAGTTAAAAATGTGTTGAGGCAAGCCTAAGAACTTTCATATGATATATGGTCTGATGAAGCTTACACAGGGAGTTCGAGATAGTTGCTTGAATCATCTTGAAGTTCAGCGTGAACACGAGAAAGAATGTTGAATGCGAAGCTGACAGTTGCTGACCAGTTAAAAATGTGTGGAGGTAAGCCTAAGAACTTGCATATGATGCATGGTCTGATGAAGCTTGCATGGGGAGCTCGAGCTACTTGCTTGAACCATCTTGAAGTTCAGCGTGAACGCGAGAAAGAATGTTGAATGCAAAGCTGACAGTTGCTGACGAGTTGAAAATGTGTGGAGGCAAGCCTAAGAACTTTCCTATGATGCATGGTCTGATGAAGCTTGCACGGGGAGCTTGAGCTAGTTGCTTGAACCATCTTGAAGTTCAGCGTGAACGCGAGAAATTTCAAGAGGAGGATACGAGAAAAAAGTGAGATGACTAAGAAGAAACTAAGCTGCTAGAAGAGCTTGAAAAAAGGAAAAAACTGTCGAATCTGCAGGTAGGCCTATAAACACAACGAGAAAGATTTGTGTCAGAACAAAAGGTTCCCGATAGTTTGTTAAAAGAGGGAGTGGATAGACTGAAAAAAGGGATTGACTGCTATAATCTTGAAGAAATCAGTGTCGCCCAGGCTATCATGGAAAGCTCTCAGGCAGTAAGAGATGAACTGAACTGTCATGACATTCTTGCTCAGCTTCATTGAGATCTTATTAATAGTGGTTCAGCCCATGCAAAACAAGATCGAAATATCATATTTAAATTTGTTTCCTTCTCAGCACCCCCTTCTTCATCACCGTCCTCAGCTTATATTCCGGAAGCTGAATGGGATGCATATTACGAATCTGATTTTCTGCCCCTGATCCCATCATAGAGCAATCTTAAGAAGTAGCTCTGGATCAGATTCTGGATGCTCAACGCGATGAAGATTTTTGTGGTCTGTACCTGTTCTGTCGAAGATGCCATCCAAGAATTAAAATGGAAACGTTCATCTGGTATTGACCAATTTAGTGCAATTCATTTGAAATACAGGGGAAAATGTCTTACTCTTATCTGTCTCTGCTTATGCATATGATTTTCACCCAGCTGTCGTTCGTTCTTCTTTTTGAAGCGGAGATCTGACTCCTATCTCTAAAAGAGGGAAATCTGATGTCCACTGTACATCATTCCGCCCTATTACTGTAGCTTCATCTCTTTGCAAGCTCTTTGAGCTACTAAATATTATGCAGCTTGAAAAATTTTGCTATACCCCTTCACATCAGTTCGGAGTCAAGCGAAGTACCGGATGTGCCGACACTTTAACCGCTGTTGCAAATGCCCTGACTGATGTGGAATCGTCTGAAGAAAGCCTTGTTTTGGTGGAATATGATGTCAGACGTTCACTCGTCCATGTAGTGATGCTTCTGAAAGCTGGTAAACGTGGATTGAATCTGGCCATTATTCATTCTCATCGGGATTTATATTCAAGACTACGTATCTGCCTGAAACTAATCCCAGATAAAGGCATGCCCCCGATTCCACGTAGACAACTTATGCCACTCAAGAAAGGGGCCCGTCAAGGAGCTGTCATCTCTCCCTACGTTTTTAATAACTATGTGCTGGAAGCACAAGATCTGTGCCCACATTCACTGATTTTTTCCTCTGTAAACCGTTCCTTGATATGCTATGCTGATAGCATCCTTAACCTTAGTCAAACTCTTCAACGTATCACCGAAATTTTTGGCTGGAATTCAACTCCTCCAAATCTGATATTGTCCTGTTTAACTGGAAAATAGATTCCTCTGCCCCTTTCATCACGCTAGGATTTAGCTCTGTTCAGCCTATTGATCACCTTATGTATCTAGGTCTGCCCATTGCTTCTTCTATCTTACACACCCGAAAACTTCTTCTTAAACAAATAAGACGTAGAATCTCAGGAGCATACGCTTCCATTGTATCTTGTAAACTTCGATTTAATTGACCTCTTCTAGAAAGCTTATATAATACTGTTGTCCTTCCCCATATCCTCTACACTGCACCCTTCTGGAAACTCCTAACTAAAACTGATAAGAGTAAATCCCGGTCCATGTTCTTTCGCTTTGCCAAGTATCTGCTTCTTCTGCCTCCGTGATATAGAGATTCACTCGTTATTGCAAAATTCAAGGTTGTTGGCCCAGAGGTTGCTATCGGCAGACGGATAGCAGAACATTATAGGAAAATAGATAGGAATTTAAATATTTGGTCCCACACTCTTAAGCAGTGATGTGTTGTGTTTTTCTTTTTCCTATCCTCCGTTTTATTATGTGTTTAATTGTGACGGCTTTTTCAGTATTTTTTAATAATAACAGTGATTTAATTCTTGTAAGATTGTTTAAACGTTATTGTTTTGCATAATATATAGTATGTCACCGTTTACCAAGATTTTTTTTTGCACGTATATTATGTAAATTATACTCGCTCGCTTGTAAGTCTTTTTTTTTATTCTGGTTTCTTCCGTATATTTGCGTATATTTATTTGTTGTCGGGTACTCAAATAAATAAAATAAATAAATAACAAAGACGTTGCAGCTACAGAAAAAAAGATTGATAACTTTCACAAAGGAAAGCAAACTCTCATCGCATCGCTACTGAAAAAGAAGTCTAAGGAGAACTGATCTCATGCTCAGTGACGCCGTTTAGTTTTCATACATGTATCTGAATATTTTCTCTTTTTTTTTTATCATGCCTATCAAAGGTTCCTTTTTAGTTGTGATTCATTGTATTTTATTTGCGAAGTTAACAGAAATAAACAATAAAGAGAAGTGCTATAAAAAATTAAAATTTGGGAGTGATGAATCACGTCTTCGAGAATTCGATTAGATTTACTTCTGACCCTGTAAACTGATATTATTTTGCCAGTATTTGGTCCCTTTTTTCGTGCTATAAGTCACCTTTTCAGCTTTTTTAGAGGGGAAAACTGCGTAGGTGCCCTGTATTAAGCATTTGTTTAGCATCACAAAGTTATTGAAAGTACCAAATGCTAAGAGCTTTCTCGACTCAGGGCATTGTATGGCGTTTCCTGCCTTTACTTGTGGTGCCCTGGTTTGATATTCTTATGATCTATCTGTCTGTCTTACAATTACTATTTTGAGCATTTAGAGATGGGTTAAGACATTAAAGCCTGGTGTATACAAGTTCCTTCAGATTAAAGAATATAAAGAATATATGAAGATTAAAAGAATATATATATATATATATATATATATATATATATATATATATATATATATATATATATATATATATATCAAATTTTATCAAATCTGAGAAGAGTTGTGTCTGTAGATTTTATAATTTTTTTTTCTGAATGGTCAAAGTCTCAGAAAAATTAGTATCACTTTTCCAAAAGCTATAATATGGGTGAAGCAAGAAGGGGATTTGGGAAGGATAAGACTGTTTTGTTTAGATGTAGTTTCCTATGAACTTAACCATCAATTGGGCTGCTATAGGCTGAACTCATTATGCTGTTTTGCTCTAGCTATTGTTTGGATGATTCTGGAAGCCACCAGCAAAAGTGCCATGGGTGGAGCAGGCTTGCATCTACTGCCAGAAACCCTGAACCCAGTAATTGCTTTTTAAGTAGCAGGAAAAACTACGTACTTTGCTACTCCAGTTGTTATTATAAATGCTTGACCTGTTTCTTCTACCATGGGTATTGCCTTAAAGCTCTTAAGTTTTTTTTTTATTATTGAGGGCCCTAGCAAGACAAAGCTAAGAGCACCCTCAAAATTCATTTTGTCACTTTAATGCTGGCTATTTTTTACAGTTTACCTGGCTTGAACTTTCCTTGTTCACAAATAAGATATTCTGTTATCACTTTGGTAGAGATGCAATCTGGCCTGGAAAACATACAGGTAAAATTTCAAATGCTCAAGCTAGGGAAAGGCAGTAGTTGTGACTACTGGAAACAATAATTGATTATTAAAAGGACTATCAAATGGATCACTTTTTGTTTTTATCCAAAAGCGTATTGCTGACATCCTGTCTCTTTTTGGTCACTTCTTGCTAATGGATGAATCAGTTTTATAAAAACTGACTGGAGGGTAGGGAAAACCACCTAAAGTTTACCATATCTTGAAGCAGTTAATAAGCCCCATGGACAATAATGAGCTAGCTATTTGAAATAGACAAAATTAAGGTCAGTGTAGTGCTTGGTGCTTTGATTGAACATTTGCTAATAGTAGGGACTTAGCGGAGTGCACACTAAAGTCTGACAATAGGACACACCTTAAGCAGTATACGTTTATTGTCATACATATTTATAGACTTAATTTGAGCCTAATCTAAACGCAAGGTATAAGAATGGGACTGAAGGTGCAGGTTTATGTTACAGCTGTGGAGAGGGAGGGCTCAGCCCCAAAAAACTTACGAGTTCTGCTCTGAAATGTAAAAGATAAAGTTTTTTGGAGCTAGCGCTCCCCCACCCCTCCAGTGAATCAATCTCTGTGCCTATGGTTTTAGGCTCTTGAGTTCGAGAGGCTGCCGTTGCCATACACTATGTCGGGTTAATGGGATAAGCCATTTTGTAAGATAAAACTGCAAATGATACCAATTTTACAAGTTTTTAAAATTGCAGCTGTGGTCAAGGATTTAAGGATCAAGATTTTACCATACCATTCCTGCATGGCATGGTTGTGATGAAAAATTAACTTTGCCAGGTCCATTCTACTTTGTGAAAGCTGTTGAAATCGGCTGCTTCGTGGCTTTTCAACTGATCGAAATAATTAAAAGACGTTTGAAAGACTAATGAAAAAAACATTCTTGCTGTTTTGCATTAGTGAATCAAGTGAAAAAACATTTTCAGTTGGAATTCCAGCCAGATAAAACTCCTCTCAGCAGGCAAGGGTAGACAGGACTTCTCAAAACCTATTACACTGCTTTATTTTCTTTCACAGAAGAATGTGTACTGACAATAGTACTGACTATCAGTGTGTCAAGGTCAATCTTCTTTATTCTTCAATTTCTTGATCCATCTGTAAAGTTGATGAATCAATCACCAATAACACTGATCTTTATTGAAGTGTGTCTGTGCAAAACCTTTAATTGCCAATATTTTCTTTTTCAAGGAAAAGATAAAAACTTGCATATTTCCGTGGCAACATTTTCATTTGTTATCAACCTAGTCCTTGCCTTGCAAGCTTCAGCTTTAGCATTACTTTTGCTATTATTCCTGATTTGCCTGTCTGATAGTTCTGAAGGCTTGTTTAAAATGCCAAAGAAGTCCCAGTTAAAACGATGATTTAATTAAATAAGATTTTCTAATTGAGAAATGTTAAAACTACCTAATTAAAAGATCCAACTAAAATTATACAATAAAAACTAATCAGAATTATTGGTGTGGCTTTTACTGTTCCAGTGGCTCACCCTTCCATTAATAATAGTTATTAATGAGCTATTTTTTTGTGACAGACTAAATTAGGTTCAATGTGTTGCTCAGTATTATGATAGAACACTTGTTATGGGTGGGGTGGATTAGATAATAAACTAAACGTTTCTAATTAAAAGTTAGTTCTTCTTGTGGATTCGAGTGATTATCCCTCCTCCGTATTATGGTTTGGCATTTGGAGGGGATGCCTTTTTAAGTTAATTTTTTTAATAAGTGATATAGGACAAAATAATTAAAAAAAATTAGATAACTTGAAAATTAAAAGGCCCTTCAATAAGTTCTTCATGTTTCATATTGTTAGTTTATTTTTCAATTTGTCCTGCATAGTTCTTAGGAACAATCTTGGGAGAATTATACCCCTAGACTGCAGTGATCTTTTCTATCAATGAGTTTGTTTGTTGTTCCCACAAACATATTTTTTTATATCTTTTATATGTTAATATATAATATGTTAATAAGCCCAAAATAATGCGTTTCAATCCTCCGAAAAGAGAAACTACTTGCCCTGACCACTGGCACTCTACCACTTTGACTGCAGTTGTACTTGGTGTGACATCCAGCAGCGATTGTTCATTTAGCCCGTACATTACGAACCTCTTAAGAAAGGGCAACTACGCGCTAGTGTTTCCACTTCAAATTTTTTCAAATCCCTAGAAATCCCTATAATTACCAAAAATCTCTAAAAGTTTCCCCAATTTCTGACTTCTTTCTAAGTCACAAGTAAAGCCTTGTTATGATGTCTTTTAATAGCAATTGTTCAAGACGATTTATTTATAACTCAAGACCTTTTCCTTGTACTGAAATACATTCTTTTGACGTCTAAAGCAATGCTTTGTATTTATCAACTAGCTGGGTTTGATTTCGATTTATAGATTCCTGTCCCAGATCTCAGATTATGGACCACATAAATATGTTTTATTTATTTGTTTTTCTTTCCCACTATATTTTCCTTCTCTATTGCTATTTTTGCAACGCCCTTGTTTTTATTTGAATTGGTACAGAGGATTGGCATGAATGATATCCAACCGATCGCTTTTTCAAGCATTATTTTTGTTTTGACTTTTTATATTGAGTTGTGCTTATGATATTAAAAATGTCTAAAAATTTTTCTCAAATTCAGAAAATCCTTTTTTCCAAGGGGGAGGGGGGAACGCCAGAGCCAACTCCTAGAAGACTCTTTCGAGGCTGCCGCCCAGTGAAAAACATCACAAGATTCTGGAAAAAATCATTAAATCAGCTCATAAATCACTAGACTATTGAAGAAAGTCACTAAATCAACCAAAAAATCACTAGGATTATAAAACTATTTATCATTGCAATGAAGTTATTTTGCTTCTTTACCATGTTGTATACAGGCGCATGAATAGGAAGGGTGTAAAATTACTTATCTAGATGTGGCAAAATATCTTTAGATTGGTGTTTTCTTTTTCGCATGTGAAAATTACCCTTGAAATTTTGCAAAATGCCTTCTCGCAAGTTTTAGCAATGAATAGAACAAAATTCTTGCTTCCTCCTTGTATTTTCCGGATTTGATACCCTGGGTTTATCTCCCGATCCGTGAAAATTTGTTATCTCTGACCTAATCGAAGACTTTACTTTTTAATTTTTTCCTTATCCATTCAAAACCGCAATTTTCCCCCAACAAATATGGAAACTATATTCTTTTTGCTCTAGTTTAGCTAATGTAATTGCTGGACACCAGCGAAAATTTTGAAAATGACCCTTTTTTCTATTTAATGGAAAAAAAAATATGTCGTGCCCTTCACAAATTTTAATAAGCATCGGTCTTATTGTTTAATGAAAGTTCTTAAGCCGAACTGGCCAGACATGGCAATAAACAACCAAGAGAGATAAAACTACAAAAAGAAAACTTCAAACGAGACGACGGCCAGTAGAATTGAAAGACTAAAACAACGCGTAGTTTTAGTCTTTCAATTCTACTGGCCGTCGTCTCGTTTGAAGTTTTCTTTTTGTAGAGTTTTATCTCTCTTGATTGTTTATTGTCTTATTGTTTCTTTAATAAAAAAAAAGATCCAAAGAAAATGTTTTTCTCCAAATAGATTTCAGTTTTATTAACGAAAATTAATTAAAAAAAATTTACAATAAAATAAGTTTTTCAAGGAAACTAAAGAGTTCCATTAAACCTAAAATGAGCAAAGATAAAATAATCTACAAGCATAAAACTACCAAGAATCAGCATAAATAAATAAAGCACACCCAAAACGGACCGAAATTACAATAAATAACTGAGTCAAACTCAAAACGAGCAAAAATTAACATGAGTAGGGCTCACAACCCCTATGACTTCTCAAGGCCAGAACTTAATTTGCACTCTACTGAAAAAAATACAAATGAATGTGCATCGTCAGTTTAATATACATATGCTCATATTCATTCTTTAAAATCTTAATAAATTTGTATTTATTAAAGTTATTACACTGAAAATGTTTAGTTTTTTCCGAAAAGTACAAATTATGTTTTGGCCTTGAGTAGGCATAGGGGTTGCGAGCCCTAATCAGGTTATTTTTTGCTCGTTTTGAGTTTGATTCGGTTATTTATTGTAATTCCTGTTTGTTTTTGGTTTCATTTATTTATTGATGCTGATTTGTGGTAGTTTTACGCTTGGTAGATTATTTGATGCTTTTTTCTTCATTTTTGGTTTAATGGAGCTCTTTACTTTTCCTTGAAAAACTAAATTTATGGAAAAAGTTTTTTAGTCAATTGTCAGTAGTAAACGGAAATTTATTGGGAATAAAACATTTTCTTTGGACCTTTTTTTTTTTATTAAAGAAACAACAAAACCGAAGCTTATCAAAATTTGTGAAGGACGGGACAATTTTTTACCATTAAAATATGAAAAAGATCATTTTCAGAAATGTCGCTGGTGTCTCAGTAATTACACTGTATTTGACCGTTATTTTTCCATTTTTTATTTGGAAACCTGGAAAAATTACACAAAAGTTTTTCTTCTGTGAATCAGGATGTTCAGGGCTTATATTTTCGGAGGGAGCGGGATACACTGAACGTCATTTTATGTCTGAAATTCCTCTCACAGTGCGAAGTTTTGTCTACTAGTAATGCTTATTAAGACTGATGACCATAGAAAAAGAGCATAGGTTGATACCGCTTATATGTGCCTGTAGTTTTGGAACCTTTCAAGTATACTGAACAAATGACTATCTAAAAATTTTGATCGAAAGATTTTTGGGAAAAAAGGGGACGTAAGAGGGGGCTGATTGACCACCAATTCGTTTAGTTACACGAAAAAGAGAACTAGAAATTTTAATTTGCGTTCAAATGAGCCCTCTCCCGGTGTTCTAGGACTATTGGCTCGATGCGATTATCCCTAAAAAAAAAAACAAAAAAAACACATCCATGATCTTTCTTCTGGCAAAAAAAAAAGCAGATTCAGCGTTTTGTGCATATAAGAGCTTGAAACCTCTATAGATTAAGGGGTTATTCGTGCTTATTAGGCATCTCAATTACAAATGATAAAATTTGGAGAATTATTGGAGTATCGATTAGATATTAGAAGTAAAAACTCAAACCATTGAACAATTCCCAGAAGAGATACCCCACCTTATTACTCCCTACCGACTTCAGTCATCAAACTACAATCGATTTAATCTATCTGGTTATATTACAAATCCAAGTCCTATTTTCTTTTTCAATAATTTTTTTTTGTTCGGAAAGTTATATTTAATTTATACCTACCTACTTTTTTTTTCAATGACTCCATTTCTGATCTGGTTGCAGACGTAGATGGTGTATTCATATCAAATCTACTTTCGAAGGTTTTAACAGAAGAAAATATAATTTGGAACGGATAGATGATAGAGAGTAAAAAACTTTAAATATGAAGAAAAAAATTGACCTGAGCAATTACTGTGAAATAAGAAGTATAGAACATATTTGCAGTTTTCGACTTACTAGGTTCGCTTATTCTCTTGATTAAATAAAAAAAAACTAGTTTTTTAAACTGAAAGTAAGGAGCAACATTAAAACTTAAAACGAACAGAAATTACTCCGTATATGAAATGGGTTGTCCCCTCCGCAATCCCTCGCTCTTTACGCTAAAACTTTTAATTGTTTTAAAAAGCAGAATTGTGGCAAAGAGTCAAACTTTACCGTATTTTTGTAAATTGGACCTTGAAATTTTTTTTTATAGGGTTCTCTGATACGCTGAATGTGATGGTGTGATTTTCGTTAAGATCCTATGACTTTTAGGGGGTGTTTCCCCCTATTTTCCAAAATAATGCAAATTTTCTCAGGCTCGTAACTTTTGATGACAAAGACCAAACTTGATGAAACTTATATATTTAAAATCAGCATAAAAATCCGATTCTTTTGATATATCTTTTAGCATCGAAATTCCGTTTTTTAGACTTTCGTTTACTATTGAGTCGGGTCGCTCCATACTACAGTTCGTTATTACGAACTGTTTGATGATAACGCTCTGAGGTCTATATCTGATATAGTGAGAAATTGCAAGTTTCAAAGGCGGTATATTTGCATGAATGCCAATTTGGCACGTATTGGGAGCTGTAATGGACCACTATTTTCGATTTTTTTTATTAGTTAGCTTCCTGTATGATTTATTCGATTGAATAATAAATCTATGCACTGTATCATGGAAAATCACTAGATTTAGAAAAAAAAAACCTAGAAATTCCTGAAAACTCCAGAAGACTTGTATAAATCCCTAAAAATCTCCAAATCCCTAAATGAAAAAGTTTGCCCCTAACAGACCTCAAAAATCCATATTATAGGGGAGAAGTCCCTAGAATGGAAACACTGCTACGCGCTGCGATCCTTTACCACATTGCGTCGATTCGGGTTTCCTATTAAGCAATACTGCCCACATAAACGTATTATATACGCCCTTTGCTTGAATATACATATCCAGTTTGGGGACCACTAGTGCATTACACCGACTACTTCAACGACGAAATTGAAATATTGTAAAAAAGAGCCTTAAAAATCACCTTAGGTACCAAGTACTTCAATTACAAATCTGCCCTCGCAGCTCCACGAATCCCAACCCTTAAAGAACGTAGGCACAATATAATTTTTAAGTTTGGTTGCTCCACATTCTTTCTCAATAAAAAGGATTTAATCCATTTTGAAAAGTAAACACTTTGTTGCGTCATTGACTCAAATAAAAAGAAGCCTAATGTTGTAAAATTTTAATATTGGCCCTCAATTCCTTCCTCTTGCCTTAATTTAGCTTCGTAAGAGTTAAGCCTAGACTCACTAGTCTAAGTATTTTAATTATTATATTTAATTTAATTCTTTCAATGCTGTGATATTTTATTCACTAATGACCGTTTTTGATAATTACAGATCTTGATAAATTGTTGACAGTTGTGACTATAGACAGTTTTGACAATCGGAATATTTTGAAGGTTTCGTTTTGCTCTTCCTGTACCACTGACGTGGAAAATTAACTCATTTTTTTTTTTATTTCTATATGTTTATTATTGTGCTAATACAATTTTGTGTTCCTGGATCCACATAAATCTTCAGTGTTTCCTGGTCATTCTTCTGTAACAAAATTCTAGGATGTTTGCATTTTGCATCGTATACCGAAATCATTTTTGCATCATATTTTACGTCATATACAGGATATAAACCATAAAGTCTTACAAGCCATTTCCTCAAAATACCTTCATAGGCCTATATATATATATATATATATATATATATATATATATATATATATATATATATATATATATTATATATATATATATATATATATATATATATATATATATATAATATATATATATATATATATATATATATATATATATATATATATATATATATATATATATATATATATATATATATATATATATATATATATATATATATATATATATATATATATATATATATATATATATAATATAATATATATATATATATATAATATATATATATATATATATATATATATATATATATATATATATATATATATATATATATATATATATATATCAAACAGTTCGTGGTAACGAACTGTAGTAAGGAGCGACCCGGCTCAATAGTAACCAAAACTTTAAAAAAATGGAATCTTGATACCAATAGCTACATCAAAAGAATCGCATTTTAATGCTGATTTTGAATATATAAGTTTCATCAAGTTTAGTCTTACCCATCAAAAGTTACGAGCCTGAGAAAATTTGCATTATTTTAGAAAATAGGGGGAAACGCCCCCTAGTAGTCATAGAATCTTGACGAAAATCACACCATCAGATTCAGCGTATCAGAGAACCCTACTGTAGAAGTTTCAAGCTCCTATCTACAAAAATGTGGAATTTTGTATTTTTTGCCAGAAGGCAGATCACGGATGCGTGTTTATTTGTTTTTTTGTTTTCTTGTTTTTTTTTGTTTTTTTTTTCCCAGGGGTGATCGTATCGACCCAGTGGTCCTTGAATGTAGCAAGAGGGCTCATTCTAACGGAAATGAAAAGTTCTAGTGCCCTTTTTAAGTGACCAAAAAAATTGGAGGGCACCTAGGCCCCCTCCCACGCTAATTATTTTCCCAAAGTCAACGGATCGAAATTCTGAGATAGATATTTTATTCAGCGTAGTCGAAGAACCTTATAACTATGTCTTTGGGGACGACTTACTCCCCCACAGTCCCCGTGGGAGGGGCAACAAGTTACAAACTTTGACCAGTGCTTACATATAGCAATGGTTATTGGGAAGTGTACAGGCGTTTTCAGGAGGATTTTTTTGGTTGGTGGAGGGGTTGAGAAGAGGGGGATATGCTGGGGGAACTTTCCATCGATAATTTGTCATGGGGGAAGAAAATCTCCATGAACGGAGCGCAGGATTTACTAGCATTATTAAAAAAAAAAAAAAACAATGAAAAAATAAATATGAAAAAGTTCTTTCAGCTGGAAGTAAGGAGCAGCATTAAAACTTAAAACGAACAGAAATTATTACCCATTTGAGGGGCTCACCTCCTCCTAATACCTCGCTCTTTACGCTAAAGTATTTTTAGTAATTTCAACTATTTATTTTACGGCTTTTGTGATTCTGGGGTCATTCTTAATGAATTGGGACAAAATTTAAGCTTTAGTGTAAAGAGCGAGGATCTGACAAGGGGGCTAGCCCCCTCATATATGTAATAAAAATATGAGAATACAAAAGTTCTTTACGTAAGCTAATTTATAAGTTACGTAAATCTTTTACTAATAAAAATATTCGTAAAAAATTAAAAATTCTAGTTGCCTTTTTAATTAACCAAAAAATCCGAGGGCAACTAGGCTTTCTCCCCCGCTCTTTTTTTCTCAAAATCATTTGATCAAAATTATGAGAAAGCCATTTAGCCAAAAAAAAAAAAAAATGCAAATTTTGTTTTAATTATTCCTCTGCGGAGAGCCAAAATCAAAACATGCATTGATTCAAAAACGTTCAGAAATTAAATAAAAAAAACAAGTTTTTTTTAACTGAAAGTAAGGAGCGACATTAAAACTTAAAACGACCAGAAATTACTTCGTATATGAAAGAGGCTGCTTCCTCATCAACGCCCCGCTCTTTACGCTAAAGTTTTTTACTGTTTTAAAAAGAAGAATTGAGAGAAAGAGTCAAACTTTAGCTTAAAGAGCGGGGCGTTAAGAGAATAAGAGAATCAACTGCTTAAGAGAATAATTTTTTTGTTCATATTTGTTTTTTAAAAAGCTTTTAATGCTGAAACATAAAAGAGTTAATGTAAAATCCCAAATTCTGTTGGATGGACTTTATCCTGTAAAAGTATGTTTGGGGTAGAAAAATGTTTTTTTCTAGATTTTCCGAGGTAGGATAAGAATTAAAATAGAATTGGAATAAATTTTCTAGAAAATTTATTCTCATATCTAGAAAATCTAGAGAACTATAAAGTATATTGAATGTTGGAAAAATTTGAGATTTCCTGGGAAACGCGATTAAGAAGATGAGCGAATTAAAGCCAGGATAAAACTTGCTTATGAAAAATGAAGCCTACTTAGGAAATACGCATAAAACCATTCCGCATCGACCATTCCATGCGTCGCCGTCGTCATTTATATATCCCCCTGTGCCCCCCGGCGTCCCCTTTGTAGTTGTGTCCCTGTGTCCCGGTCGTCATTTATATTCGCTGTGTCCCGGTCGTCATTTGTGTCCCGGTGTCCCAGTCTGTGAAGTCTTGCAAGCCATTTCCTCAAAATACCTTCATATATATATATGTATATATATATATATATATATATATATATATATATATATATATATATATATATATATATATATATATATATATATATACATATATATATATATATATATATATATATATATATATATATATATATATATATATATACATTAAGTCGTTACGCGCCATTGTAGTTGTGTCCCTGTGTCCCACCTGTGAATAGAGATAGATATAAATATATGTTTTTAACTACGTAAAACATGCGAATATACAACATTCTTCGCTGTCCCATTGTCTGTGCATATAAATAGATTGTCAGGTTTACTGACTCTTGAACATGCAACATATAATTGTCCATGGGAAAAACAATCCGTATTCAGATCTATACCTCATTATTCTAATGATGTGTCCCTGTGTCCCGGTCGTCATTTATATTCCCTGTGTCCCGGTCGTCATTTGTGTCCCGGTGTCCCAGTTTGTAATTTCTCTCTGAGTGTCCCGGTCGTCATTTATATTCCCTGTGTCCCGGTGTCCCGGTCGTCATTTGTGTCCCGGTGTCCCGGTCTGTAATTTCTATTCGAACAATCCCTGTGTCCCGGTCGTCATTTATATATCCCGCCTGTGCCCCCGGCGTCCCCATTGTAGGTTCTTCAGCCATTTTACAATTAAACATTTTTCCGTGAACAAATGTCTTAAATACCGTTAATGACGTCACCGTCAAAGCAAAAATGACGACAACTAATTTCATGACGTCAGCCGACACAGAAACATGACGTCACCTGATCCACAGACAGACAGACAGACAACTTATTTTTATATATATAGATATATATATATATATATATATATATGTATATATATATATATATATATATATATATATATATATATATATATATATATATATATATATATATATATATATATATATATATATATATATATATATATATATATGTTTTTAACTACGTAAAACTTGCGAATATACAACATTCTTTGCTGTCCCATCGTCTGTGCATATAAATAGATTGTCAGGTTTACCGACTCTTGAACATGCAACATATAATGGTCCATGGGAAAACAATCCGTATTCAGATCTATACCTCATGATTCTAATGATTGCCCTTGAGCTTTGTTGATGGTGATTGCTAATCGACCATTCCCTGTGTTGCCGTCGTCATTTATTTATCCCCCTGTGCCCCCCGGCGTCCCCTTTGTAGTTCTGTCCCTGTGTCCCGGTCGTAATTTATATTCCATGTGTCCCGGTCGTCATTTGTGTCCCGGTGTCCCAGTCTGTGATTTCTCTTTGAGTGTCCCGGGCGTCATTTATATTCCTTGTGTCCCGGTGTCCCGGTCGTCATTTATATCCCCCTGTGCCCCCCGGCGTCCCCGTTGTAGTTGTGTCCCTGTGTCCCGGTCGTCATTTATATTCCCTGTGTCCCGGTCTGTATATACATTCGTTTTTTTAGTTTTGTTTTTCTCCTTTATTTTTCATTTTTTTCCTTTTTTATTTTTTTCTTTTTTAGTTTTTTAGCTTTTTTAGTTTTTTATTAATTTTTAGGTTTTTTTCTTTTTAGTTTTTTTACCTTTTTTTTTAGTTTTTTTAGTTTTTTTTTTACTTATGTCCTGGTCGTCATTTATACTCCCTGTGTCCCGGTCGTCATTTGTGTCCCGGTGCTTTGTTGATGGTGATTGCTAATCGAACATTCCTTTTGTCCCGGTCGCTTTCTCTTTGAGTGTCGTCATTTATATTCCCTATGTGCCGATGTCCCGGTCGTCATTTGTGTCCCGATGTCCCGGTCTGTAATTTCGTCAGTTGAAAACATGACGTCAGTCGACACACAAACATGACATCACCCGACAGACAGACCCACTCACACACAGACAACTTATTTATATATATACTAGCTGTTGGGGTGGCGCTTCGCGCCACCCCAACACCTAGTTGGTGGGGGCGCTTCGCGCCCCCCCCAAGCCCCCCCGCGCGCGTAAGTCGTTACGCGCCATAATAGTTACGCGCCATTGTAGTTGTGTCCCTATGTTATATAAACTTGCGAATATACAACATTCTTTGCTGTCCCATTGTCTTTGCATATAAATAGATTGTCAGGTTATCCCCCTGTTTCCCCCGGTGTCCCCGTTGTAGTTGTGTCCCTGTGTCCCGGTCGTCATTTATATTCCCTGTGTCCCGGGTCCCGGTCATCATTTGTATCCCGGTGTCCCGGTCTGTATATACATTCGTTTTTTAGTTTTGTTTTTCTCCTTTATTTTTTTCCTTTTTTTTCTTTTTTAGCTTATTTAGATTTTTAGATTTTTTAGTTTTTTTTATTAGTTTTTAGTTTTTATTTCTTTTTAGTTTTTTTGTCCCGGTCGTCATTTATATCCCCCTGTTTCCCCCGGTGTCCCCGTTGTAGTTGTGTCCCTGTGTCCCGGTCGTTATTTATTTTTTAGTTTTTTACCTTTTTTTAGTTTTTTTTAGTTTTTTAGCTTTTTTATTTTTTTTATTAGTTTTTAGTTTTTTTGTAGTTTTTGCCTTTTTTTTAGTTTTTTTAGTTTTTTAGCTTTTTTATTAGTTTTTAGTTTTTTTTGTAGTTTTTGCCTTTTTTTAGTTTTTTTAGTTTTTTAGCTTTTTTATTTTTTTTATTAGTTTTTAGTTTTTTTTGTAGTTTTTGCCTTTTTTTAGTTTTTTCAGTTTTGACGTCACCTGATCCAGTTTTTTCAGGTGACGTCACCTGATCCACGATCCACAGATCCACAGACAACTTATTTTTATATATATAGATAGTTTTTTTTTTTTTACTTATGTCCTGGTCGTCATTTATACTCCCTGTGTCCCGGTGCTTTGTTGATTGCTAATCGAACATTCCTTTTGTCCTGGTCGCTTTCTCTTTGAGTGTCGTCATTTATTAGTTTTTTCCTTTTTTTTTTTAGTTTTTTATTGGTTTTTACCTTTATTTTAGCTTATTTTTCAGTTTTTTCCTTTTTTTTAGTTTTTTTTTATTTTTTATTTTTTTTATTTTTTTACCTTTTTTTAGTTTTTTTAGTTTTTTTAGTTTTTTAGCTTTTTTACTTTTTTTATTAGTTTTTAGTTTTTTTTTGTAGTTTTTGCCTTTTTTTAGTTTTTTCAGTTTTTTTTTTAGTTTTTTATTGGTTTTTACCTTTATAGTTTTTTTAGTTTTTTAGCTTTTTTATTTTTTTTATTAGTTTTTAGTTTTTTTTTGTAGTTTTTGCCTTTTTTTAGTTTTTTCAGTTTTGACGTCACCTAATCCAGTTTTTTCAGGTGACGTCACCTGACACATCCATCCACACATCCATCCACACATCCACAGACAGACAACTTATTTTTATATATATAGATAGAAGATAGATATAAGTTGTCTGTCTGTCTGTCGAGTGACGTCATTATATGACGTCTGAATTATTTCACCATATACCAATTCAAATACGAATGTGTTCAAGCCGAAGTAGCTGAGTTGGTAAAGCGTTATGTTCCAGGTTCCAGGTCCGAGAGGTTCCAGGTTAGAACTTTGGCTTTAGCATTAATTCAAAAGAAGAAAAAAACTAAAAAGGTAAAAACTACAAAAAAAACTAAAAAGAAAATACTAAAAAAACAAAAAAATCTAAAAAAATAAAAAAATAAAAAAGGGTAAAAAACTAAAAAAGAAAAAAAACTAAAAAAAAACTAAAAAAGGTAAAAACTACAAAAAAAAAACAAAAAAAACTAAAGATTAATAAAAAAACTAAAAAACTAAAAACTGAAAAAAAACTAAAAAAAGGAAAAAAACTGAAAAATAAAGGAGAAAAAGAAAACTAAAAACCGGGACACAGGAAATATAAATGATGACCGGGACACTCAAAGAGAAATTACAGACTGGGACACTGGGACACAAATAACGACCGGGAGATATAAATGACGACCGGGACACTCAAAGATAAATTACAGACCGGGACACAAATGATGACCGGGACACCGGGACACAGGGAATATAAATGACGAACGGGACGCTCAAAGAGAAATTACAGACTGGGACACTGGGGCACAAATGACGACCGGGATACTGGAAATATAAATGACGACCAGGACACAGGGACACAACTACAAGGGGGATGCCGGGGGCACAGGGGGATATATAAATGACGACGGGGACACAGGGAATGTTCGATTAGCAATCACCATCAACAAAGCTCAAGGGCAGTCATTAGAATAATCAGGTATAGATCTGAATACGGATTGTTTTTCCCATGGACAATTTTATGTTGCATGTTCAAGAGTCGGTAAACCTGACAATCTATTTGTATGCACAGACAATGGGACATCGAGGAATGTTGTATATTCGCAAGTTTTACGTAGTTAAAAACACACACACACACACACACACACACACACACATATATATATATATATATATATATATATATATATATATATATATATATATATATATATATATATATATATATATATATATATATATATATATATCTTTCTATATTCACAGGTGGGACACAGGGACACAACTACAATGGCGCGTAACGGCTTACGCTCAGGTGGGACACAGGGACACAACTACAATGGCGCGTAACGACTTACGCGCTCGGGGGGCCTGGGGGGTCGCGAAGCGCAACCCCAATAGCTATTATATATATATATATATATATATATATATATATATATATATATATATATATATATATATATATATATATATATATATATATATATATATATCAAACAGTTCGTGGTAACGAACTGTAGTAAGGAGTGACCCGGCTCAATAGTAACCAAAACTCTAAAAAATGGAATTTTGATACGAATAGCTACATCAAAAGAATCGCATTTTAATGCTGATTTTAAATATATAAGTTTCATTTAGTCTTACCCATCAAAAGTTACGAGCCTGAGAAAATTTGCATTAATTTAGAAATTAGAGGGACACACCCCCTAAAAGTCATAGAATCATACCATCAGATTCAGCGTATCAGAGAACCCTATTATAGAAGTTTCAAGCTCCTATTTACAAAAATGTGGAATTTTGTATTTTTTGCCAGAATGCAGATCTCGGATGCGTGTTTATTTGTTTTTTCCCCAGGGGTGATTGTATCGACTCAGTGGTCCTAGAATGTTGCGAGAGGGCTCATTCTAACGGAAATGAAGAGTTCTAGTGCCCTTTTTAAGTGACCAAAAAATTAGAGGGCACCTAGGAACCCTCCCACGCGAATTATTTTCCCAAAGTCAACGGATCAAAATTCTGAGATAGCCATTTTATTCAGCGTAGTCGAAAAACCTTATAACTATGTCTTTGGGGACCACTTACTCTCCCAAAGTCCCCATGGGAGGGGCCACAAGTTACAAACTTTGACCATTGCTTACATATAGTAATGGTTATTGGGAAGTGTACAGACGTTTTCAGGGGGATTTTTTGGTTGAGAGGATGGGTTGAGAAGAGGGGGATATGCTGGGGGAAGTGTCCATCGAGGAATTTGTCATGGAGGAAGAAAATTTCCTTGAAGGGACCGCAGGATTTTCTAGCATTATTAAAAAAACGATATAAAAATAAATATGAAAAAGTTTTTTCAACTGGAAGTAAGGAGCAGCATTAAAACTTAAAACGAACAGAAATTATTACGCATATGAGGGAATCACCTCCTCCTAATACTTCGCTCTTTACGCTAAAGTATTTTTAGTAATTTCAACTATTTATTCTACGGCTTTTGTGATTCAGGGGTCATTCTTAATGAATTGGGACAAAATTTAAGCTTTAGTGTAAAGAGCGAGGTACTGACGAGGGGGTGAACCCCCTCATATATGTAATAAAACATGAGAATACAAAAGTTTGTTACGTAAGCTAATTTATAAGTTACGTATATCTTTTACTAATAAAAACATTCGTAAGAAATTAAAAGTTCTAGGTGCCTTTTTTAGTAACCAAAAAATAGGAGGGCAACTAGGTTTCCTCCCCTACTCCTTTTTTCTCAAAATCATTCGATCAAAACTATGAGAAAGCCATTTAGCCAAAAAAAATATGCCAATTTCGTTTTAATTATTCCTCTACAGAGAGCCAAAATCAAAACATGCATTGATTCAAAAACGTTCAGAAATTAAATAAAAAAACAAGTTTTTTAAACTGAAAGTAAGGAGCGACATAACGAACTTAAAACGAACAGAAATTACTTCGTATATGAAAGGGGCTGCTTCCTGATCAACGCCCCGCTCTTTACGCTAAAGTTTTTCACTGTTTTAAAAAGTAGAGTTGAGAGAAAGAGTCTAACTTTAGCGTAAAGAGGGGGGCGTTGATGAGGAAGCAGTCCCTTTCATATACGAAGTAGTTTCTGTTCGTTTTAAGTTTTAATGTCGCTCCTTACTTTCAGTTAAAAAAATTTTTTTTTGATTTAATATATACATAAGGAAAAATAAATTGGTTCTGTTAAAAAAAAAATTCTTTAGTTTATTTCCTGATGATGACCACTGTTGTATATGGTCCAAACATCCAGATTTATTTGTATATGCTTTCACTGTCTAATAAAAGGACTTATCCCCAATGGAACTTTTATTGGTTCGGGAAACAAATTTGAAAAAAAATGTCCCTGTTCAAATCTCTAAGCATTCAAACTATAAGCGTAAATTAGCATGGGAAATGAAAAAACGAAGTTTACGAACGAAAGTATGGGTTCATGGAATCATCAGTTGTTCAAACACAAAGGTAGCTATAGTAAAAAAAAAAATTTAGAGGAACTTATAAAATTGGATATAGGAAGCTTTTGGGCCACATAAAGATGCATTGATTTAAAATTTAGAGAGACTAAGAATAGGCCAACGTTTTGTATGGTACTTTTTTTGTTTTTTAATCCATATTTCTATTTTCGTTACTCCACGGAGGGGAGGGGGCTGAATACCCTTCAGATTGTTGTAAGAAACGCCTCTGTTTCTGTAAAAATGGACATATAGGGGCCTAAAAATGCCCCTTTTTATACTTCCACTAGGCCCGTTGAACCCATTCCTAAAATTCCACTCCTACCTTATTTATATTTACAAGAGTATTCTTTGTACATGGCAACATCAGGTAGCCTACTCGTGTATGACAATGTCAGTTACTGATTTAATAGTATCGTTTTTGTTTTACCTTAATATTATTAATTTTTTTTATTTTCCTGTTGGGCTCTTTGCGTAATTAAAAAAAAAAAAATAATTTTTTTAGCTGAAAGTAAGGAGCGACATTAAAACTTAAAACGAACAGAAATTACTCCGTATATGAAATGGGTTGTCCCCTCCGCAAACCCTCGCTCTTTACGCTAAAGCTTTTAATTGTTTTAAAAAGTAGAATTGTGGCAAAGAGTCAAACTTTAGCGTAAAGAGCGAGAGATTGCGGAGGGGACAACCCATTCATATACGGAGTAATTTCTGTTCGTTTTAAGTTTTAATGTCGCTCCTTACTTTCAGCTAAAAAAATAGTTTTTTTTTATTTAATTTCTGAACGTTTTTGAATTAATGCATGTTTGGTTTTGGCTCTCCGCACATAAATTATTTAAATGAAATTTGTACATTAATTCTTTTTTTGGCTAAATGGCTTTCTCTTAGTTTTGATCAGACGATTTTGAGAAATAAGGGTTGGAGAAGGAGGCCTAGTTGCTCTCCAATTTTTCGGTTACTTGAAGAGGCAACTAGAACTTTTAATTTTTAACGAACGTTTTTATTAGTAAAAATATACGTAACTTAAGAATTAACTTACGTAACAAACTTTCATAATCTTATATTTTTATTATGTATACGCGGGGGTTTGTACTCTCGTTAATGCCTCGCTCTTTACACTAAATCGTAAGTTTTGTCCCAATTCTTTAAGAATGACCCCTGAATCAGAAAGACCGTAGAATAAATAGTTGAAATTACTAAAAATACTTTAGCATAAAGAGCGAGTTATTTATCTCCTCCTAAATACCTCGCTCTTTATGCTAAAGTATTTTTAGAACCCCTCATATGCATAATAATCTCTGTTTGTTTTAAGTTTCAATGCTACTCCTTCCTTTCATTTGAAATAACATTTTCATGTTTATTTTTCATTGTTTTCTTATAGTAATGCTAGAAAATCCTGCGCCCCTTTCATTGAATTTTTCTTCCCCCATGACAGATTCCTCCAAGGAAAGATCCTCCAACATAGCCCCTTCCCCTCAGCCCCACCCCCAAACAAAATAAAATCCCCCTGAAAACGTCTGTACACTTCCCAATAACCATTACTATATGTAAACACTGGTCAAAGTTTGTAACTTGCAGCCCCTCCCCCAGGGATTGTGGGGGAGTAAGTCATCCCCAATAGTTATTATGGTTTTCGACTATGTTGAACAAAATGGCTATCTCAAAATTTTGATCCGTTGACTTTGGGAAAAAATGAGCGTGGGAGGGGGCCTAGGTGCCCTCCAATTTTTTGGTCACTTAAAAAGGGCACTAGAACTTTTCATTTCCGTTAGAATGAGCCCTCTTGTGACATTCTAGGACCACTTGATCGATACGATGACCCCTGGGAAAAAGAAAAAAAACAAAAACAAATAAACACTCACCCATGATTTGTCTTCTGGCAAAAAATACAAAATTCCACATTTTTGTAGATAGGAGCCAGAAACTTCTACAATAGGGTTCTCTGATACGCTGAATCTGATGGTGTCATTTTCGTTAAGATTCTACGACTTTTAGGGGGTGTTTCCCCCTATTTTCTTAAATAAGGCAACTTTTCTCAGGCTCGTAACTTTTGATGGGTAAGACTAAACTTGATGAAACTTATATATTTAAAATCAGCATTAAAATGCGATTCTTTTGATGTAGCTATTGATATCAAAAATTCAATTTTCTAGAGTTTTGGTTACTATTGAGCCGGGTCGCTCCTTACTACAGTTCGTTACCACGAACTGTTTGAAAATACGCAAAAAATAGCTTAACGGACAGAAGTAGTTTCAAAACGTTCGTTTGGGAAAATATTCTTTAATTACCTGCCTTGGTTTATAGTTGAGTGGGCTACAGAGAACTTTTTAAACTTTGTGGAATTTCAAAGTTAGTTTGCTGTAATACTAAAAACTTGGAAATATTTTCAAAAATAATTTTTGTCCAAGGCCGTTTCTTCTTCATTTGAAATTAAAAAAAAAAATGCAGCATTTTTATAGATTATCATGTGAAATTTCGAAGCTATTTCTTACTTAAAAATCAAGTGGGCATGTTTGCTCCTGATAAGCCGCACCCCTACCCCCTCTAAGATGCATCAACATTAATAAGAAATCTTTTTTGGTTCATTCCCCGGCTTCAATATATTGACTTGTATCGCATTGAATCTGCCACTCTGTGAGTACAAATTAGTTTCAAGAAATCCGTGTGCCCCTCGACAAAAGCATGTCATATACATGTGATAAATCGTGCCCCAAATGAGCTACCGTACGGACTGCGTTATCAGAGGGGAAAAATTGACTCGATTGCACCTTGGTTTCCATTCGTTTCTTCCAATTTACATTGTCCTCGTGGCACCTGACTGCGTTACCAGAGGGAAGAAAATTGACTCGATTGCACCTTGGTTTCCATTCGTTTCTTCCAATTTACATTGTCCTCGTGGCACCTGACTGCGTTACCAGAGGGAAGAAAATTGACTCGATTGCACCTTGGTTTCCATTCGTTTCTTCCAATTTACATTGTCCTCGTGGTACCTGACTGCGTTACCAGAGGGAAGAAAATTGACTCGATTGCACCTTGGTTTCCATTCGTTTCTTCCAATTTACATTGTCCTCGTGGCACCTCAAGTTGCCAACTGGATCCTTGCCCGACATCTAAAAATTGTTATCGTAGGGCCCAAACATAACTCCCAGATAGGTGATGCAGTTTGTTCCTGTTTCCATGTTACTTGGCAGTTGTACTTGTATCTGCTCTACGTTTCTGAGTTGAATTCTATTTGTCAATTATCCAAGTTTTTAGAAAAATACGTTGCTAAAGTAGGTTTGTTTTTGCCGAATCTGCGAGACATTTTGAGAAAAGTTATTAAGTTTTGTTCCCAGGCGTGTGTTAGCTATTCTTTATGTCTAGTCAGAGCCAACCTATAAATGGGGAGGAATGTAAGGAAGAAAAGGTGGAAATGGAGACGCTTGCTTTGTTTATAGACATATTAACAGTAATGCTATGTTAGATAAGTAGGGATTCGCAAAAATCGTCCGAATTGTACAGCTTTCCCTTTTTTGTTTATAAGTATGCAAGCTCTGTAAAAAAAAAGAAAAAAAGAAGAAAATGTAACGTGTATCCAATGTCTCATCTGTGAACACTGTGTTTTTGCTCCCTGCTACCTCGTTAAATTAGTACATTTTAAACCTCCAGTAAGAATTTTAACTAGTTACAATCATTAAATTACTTTTACTATGCGTTTTACTGAAGCTTACTTATTTGGTGTTATGGAAACATACCAAGCAAAACTTGGGCAGTCTTATATCATCAGGTTTTTCAACAGTCCCGACGAAGAGACGATTGAAGTTGCTTAAATGTAACATGAGCATATTGATTGGCATATTTATACCTTAGGGGGATTTGTCCCGATGGGGGAGGTCAAAGATGAAAAACGAAATTTTTTTTTGCGAACCATTTCCACAGACAAGTATCCTTTTGAACAGTCGGGGGGATCCCCCCTAACATGCAGATTTGGTATGAAAAACATGTGCTATTATTGCTGGAATTTGGGTGCTGTATTTTTACACTACGACTTGTCATCTAGCGACCTCTATCACGTTAGTTTTGGTACAAAAAGCAATTGGTCTGAGCATATGCTCATACCCTTTACTCCCCTCAATATGGGGATATTTATAAGTTCTCTGAATCGCCTAGATTTCACTAAGTAAAAATAAGCATCTTGGTCAGCACGATTCGACGTCCCTATTTAAATGATTAATTAAGATTAATTTTGTTTATTTTCATACATGTTCGTGATCGTTGTGAATGACTCTCACTGCGTATGAACCAACCCTGATAAACGAGACGCTCTACAGGGTGGCAAACGTGGTCCAGTTTCATTTTTGTAATCCCCAAGTATCACTATTTCGGACCAAAAATACCCAAAAAATGTCACTGGACCCGTAAAATTTAAAAACAACACTATCTATCTCAAATTTGAACCAAAAGTAGTGTGGAATTCTGATTTTACACGAGAAAGAGTGGTTTTCATTGGCTGTTAGTGATGCTTTGACTGAAAGCATAAAATACCACTTTCTTTTTCAAAGGCTTTATCTCAGTGGAAAACGATCCTAATTAGTCGGAAGTGATGAAATGTATTAATTTTTTCTCCAATTAAAGCGCATTTCACGATCCTTCTGGGTCGAATATGAAACTTCTGGTACAGTTTTTAAAACCCAATATATGCATTTGCGCGTTTACAGTGCGCAAGCCCACTAGTCCGAAATAGTGATACTAGACGAGATTACGTTTCTAGAATGACCATGATACGTATGGACCACGTTCGTCACCCTGTTTTGTTTCTCTTTTTTTTTTACATTGATTTGGATCCGAATGATTTAAATTGAAAACTATCAGTAGATTAAATTGTCATTTGAAGAGGGATGGTAATCTTTCTCTAGGAGGGTAGCGGGTACCAGCGTAAAAGTCACAGTCAAAAACTGTATAGGGACACTGGCGAGTGTATTTGCCCAAGTCGAGTAAGTCCACCATAATCCGTGTATGAAACATAAGGATATACTTACATTTTTACTGACGAAAATGTTCTGTTTGCACAGCAATTTCTGGCCTATTATGGGTCTTTGAACGCCCCTTCCCGCGTTTACTACCATGTAGTGCTCCGTTTCTTTTTGTAGTTTTTCCGTAAACAATATTCCACTTAATGGTTCCTCTGCTGTAATGAGTTGCGGAACTAATATTTGTGATATGATGTGTCCCCAGAAAGAAATTAAATAAAAACAAGAGCTAAGAGCTCATATAGTACTTGTGACGAGGTCGGAAATGCCAAGAGCCAAGAGCTCATACGACATGAGCTCTAGCAAAATTCTAAGAATCAATAAATTGATTTAAAAGGAAAATCAGAGGATTAATGCCGGTTGGGATTTATGATTAGAGCTCTGAGACACGAGGTCCTTCTAAATATCAAATTTCATTAAGATCCGATCACCCGTTCATAAGTGAAAAATACCTCATTTTTTCAAATTTTTCCTCTTCCTTCAACCCCCCTCCAGATGATCAAATTGAGGAAAACAACTTTATCAAGTCAATTTGTGCAGGTCCCTGACACGCCTACCAATTTTCATCGTCCTAGCACGCCCAGAAGCACCAAACTCGCCAAAGCATTGGACCCCTCCCCTAACTCTCTCAAATAGCGCGGATCCAGTCCGGTTACGTCAGTCACGTATCTACGACATTTGCTTATTCTACCCACCAAGTTTCATCCCGATCTCTCCACTCTAAGCGTTTTCCAAGATCTCCGGTTTCCCCCTCCAATTCCCCCCAATGTCACCAGATCTGTTCGGGATTTAAAATAAGAGCTTTGAGACATGATTCCTTCTAAATATCGAATTCCATTAAGATCCGGTCACCCGTTCTTAAGTTAAAATACCTCAATTTTTCTAATTTTTCCGAATTAACAAGCCCCCCCCCCCCCAAATCCCCAAAAGAGAGTGGATCCGTCCCAATTATGCCATTCACGTATCTAGAACCTGTGCTTACTCTTCCCATCAAGTTTCATCCCGATCTCTCCACCCTAAGTGTTTTCCAAGATTTCCAATCTCCAAGATTTCTGTTTCCCCCCTCCAACCAATATGTCCCTCCGGATCCAATTCGAATTGAAAATGGAGCATCTGGGACATAAGCTCTTTCTATATATCAAGTTTCATTATGATCTGATCACCCATTCGTAAGATAAAGATACCTCAATTTTTACGTTTTCCAAGATTTCCGGTTTCCCCCTCCAACTCCCCCCAGTGTTACCGGATCTAGTTGGGATTTAAAATAAGTGCTCTGAAGCACAAGATCCTTCTAAAAATCAAATTTCATTAAGTTCTAATCCCCCGTTCGTAAGTTACAAATACCTCATTTTTTTTAATTTTTCCGAATTACTCCCCCCACCCAACTCTCCCAAAGAGAGCGGATCCGGTCCGGTTAGTTCAGTCACGTATCTAGGACTTGGGGGGGGGCTAATTCTGAAAAATTAGAAAAAATGAGGTATTTCTAACTTACGAAGGAGTGATCGGATCTTAATGAAATTTGAAGTTTGGAAGGATATAAGCTCTTATTGTGTTGCGAGAGCAACACAATAAGAGCAACACTTTGGTTTTGTCCTGGTTTTTTTGTTGTTTTTTTTTCCTATGCCGTCTATCTCAGCTTATTCCTGGAAACTGGTAAGGGTCTAACCTGTGCGGTTTTTACGGAAAGTGTGGACCTCAGGCTGGATTGATGAATATGACATTACATTTTGGAAAGCTCCGTAGAACTCTTGCCTGGGGTCAAAAAGGATGGTTTTTGCTTGTCCTCGAGCCAGAGCCTATGGTGTGCGAAGTGAAGTGGAGTTGTATAGCTTATGTCAGAAAGGAGTATCTGAAGTTGTGCAGCCAAGCTTTTGTTTAATCAAATCATGTTTCTGCTTTCGAGTGGAAAGCTCCGTTCTAGCAGGCAAGCAGGCAGGCACCAATTTCAAATTGAAGATGGACTAAAATCTATAAGTGTTAAATATATGTGGCAGTTCCCCGGCCCCTGAGTAATAAATAGAAAAATTTACAGAAACAAAAAGGTGCGATTTTCCCACGGGTTCGAAAGTGCTGCCATCTATTGTTTCTACCCATTTCTGTTCGTGATTTCAGCTGACTTTACCATTCTTTTTTTTTCTACTTGGGATTGCAATAGAGAAATGGTATCAGATATGCCCTTTAAACTTTAAAAGTTCTCTCATTGCTAATGAAATTAGAGCTTATCCTTTGCTCCTTTTTAAGTGGTGGTGTTAGAAAGTTGGCCTCCGGCAAAAAAGTCAACTTTTGAACTAAGACAACGGAAATTGATAGACCTTGATGAGCTGATCAAAGTATATGTCATCCATTTTTTGGTACAAAAATTCCTTCATGAGATACATTAGTTTGAAAATTTCAAGGGGTTGACAACTTCAGTGGTAAGGTACACACTTAAACTAAAAATAGGCCGATACCAATTGTGAGATATGTAGGGAACTTTCAAGCAACAGTCGACTATTAGCTTATAATCATCTTTGGCAATGAGGGGTTTGCAACTTTTGCTGATTGGTGTACCTATTATCTGTTTCTGGTGTAATTGATGGTAATAACAACTTGGTTCCTGATTGTAAGACATGTAGGGGAGTTGTAAGTAATAATCAGCTGTTACGCTACAATGATCATCAGCGACGAGGGGTTTGAAACTTTTGCTAGTTGGTGTACCCATTATTTGTTTCCGGTAAACTTGATGTATATCACGGGAGAGGGACTTGTAAGTAAGAATCGGTTGCTAGAGGAGGCTCATGAAGGGCTACAAATTTGTGCAAATTGGTGCACATCTATGGTGTTTGATCCTGAAAAGTTACGGATAGCTTCATAATACCAACTAGATTATATAAGATAATGTTCCAAGTTTCCATCCGTCACGATGTCTACGATTGAAAAGGATAAAGTTCAACTGGCTGCAAACTCAGTTTAGTCCCTTCTTCCGATATTCTTTTGCTGTTGTTTTTTCAACGCTGAAGAATTTGATCATGTGATTACTGATTGTGTTCTGCTTTGAATATGCCGTTTTGAATGCTTTGATAGTTTTGACAACTTCAGCATTTAACCGATAGCGCAGAAAAAAAACCAAAGTGTTGCTCTCGCAACACTTTAATTGGCGAAGCCGGACAAAGGTTGCCGCAACACTTCACGTTGCCCAGGCACCGTAGGTCTAGTTACAAATCCCGACTGGATCCGGTGACATTGGGGGGTACCTAAAATCTTGGAAAACCCTTAGATTGGAGGGATCGGGATGAAACTTGGTGGGAAAATAAGCACAAGTCCTAGATACGTGATTGACATAACGAGAACGGATCCGCTCTCTTTGGGGGAGTTGGGGGGGGGGGGGGGTTAATTCTGAAGAATTAGAAAAAATGAGGTATTTTTAACTTACGAACGAGTTATCAAATCTTAATGAAATTTGATATCTAGAAGGATCTTGTGCTTTAGAACTCTCATTTTAAATCCCGACCAAATCCGGTTACATTGAAGGGAGTTGGAGGGGGAAACTGGAATTCTTGGAAAATGTGGAAAATCGTGGTATCTTACGAATGGGTGATCGGATCTTAATGAAACTTGATATGTATTGAAGAATTTTATGTCTCAGATGCTCCATTTTCAATTCGAATCGTGTCCGGGGACATAGAGGGCTGAAGGGGGGGGGGGGGAAACAGAAATCTTGGAAACCGGAAATCTTGGAAAACGCTTAGAGTGGAGAGATCAGGATGAAACTTGATGGGAATAATAAGCACAAGTTATAGATACGGATTGACATAATTGGTACAGATCCGTTCTCTTTGGGGGAGCTGGGGGATGTTAATTTGGAAAAGTTAGAAAAATTGAGGTATTGTTAACTTAAGAACGGGTGACCGGATCTTAAAGAAATTTGATATTTAGAAGAAACTCATGTCTCAGAGCTCTTATTTCAAATCCCGATCAGATCTGTGGACATTGGGATGAGTTGGAGGGGAAATCGGAAATCTTGGAAAACGCTTAGAAATGTCGTAGATGCGTGATTGACGTAACCGAACTGGATCCGCTCTCTTTGGGGGAGTGAGGTGGTGGGGTTCAGAGCTTTGGCGAGTTTAGTGCTTCTGGACATGCTAGGACGATGAAAATTGGGGGGCGTGTCAGGGAGCTGTACAAATTGACTTGATAAAGTCGTTTTCCCCGATCCGACCATCTGGAGGGCTGAAGGGAGAGGAAAAATTAGAAAAATTGAAGTATTTTTAACTAACGAGTGGGTGATCGGATCTTAATGTATTATGATAATTAGAAGGACCTCGTGACTCAGAGCTCTTGTTTTAAATCCCGACCGGTATTAAGCCTCTGATTTTCCTTTTAAAACAATCTATTGATTCTTTGAATTTTACTAGGGCTCATACCATATGAGCTCTTGGCTCCTCACCGCACAAGAATAATTAAAACGAAATTTGCCTATTGTTTTTTTTGGTTAAATGGCTTTCTCATAGTTTTGATCGGACGATTTTGATAAAAAAAGAAGTGGGGGGATGCCGAAGCACCCTCCAATTTTTGGTTACTTAAAAATGCAACTAGAACTTTTTATTTTTTACGAACGTTTTAATTAGTAATAAATATACGTAACTGACGAATCAACTTACGCAACGAACTTCTATATTTGTAAATTTTATTTCGTATATGAGGGGGGTTTTCCCCTCGACTATACCTCGCTCTTTACACTAAAGCTTGAATTTTCTCACAATTCTTTAAGAATGACCCCTGAATCACAAAAGCTGCAGAAGAAATAGTTGAAATCATTAAAAATACTTTAGCGTAAAGAGCAAGGTATTGTAGAGGAGACGAACCCCCTTATATACGTAATATTTTCTGTTCGTTGTAAGTTTTAATGCTGCTCCTTACTTCCAGTTGAAATTTTTTTTCTCATTGTTTTTTTTTTTAATAATTCTGGGAAATCCTTCATGTAAATTCTCTTCTCTCGTGATAAATTACTCCATGGAAAGCTGCCCTTCAATTTTTTTGGTTGCTTAGAATGGGCACTAGAACTTTTATTTTCCGTTAGAATGAGCATTCCTGCGACATTTTAGGACCACTGGGTCGATACAATCACGCCTGAAAAAAACAACAACAAAGAAACAAATAAACACGCATCCGGGGTCTGTCTTCTGGCAAAAAATACAAAATTCCACATTTTTGTATATAGGAGCTTAAACTTCTGCAGAAGGGTTCTCTGATACGCTGAATCTGATGGTAAGATTTTCGTTAAGATTCTATGACTTTTAGGGGATATTTTCCCTATTTTCTAAAATAATTCAAATTTTCTCAGGCTCGTAACTTTTGATGGGTAGGACTAAACTTGACGAAACTTATATATTTAAAATCAGCATTAAAATGCGATTATTTTGATGTAACTATTGGTATCAAGTGGTATCAAGAGTTTCATTTACAATTGAGCCCGGTCGCTCCTTACTACTGTTTGTTTCCACGAACTGTTTGACTCTTGAAGACGTTATTAAATAAAAGAACAAGTTTTTTTTTAAAATGAAAGTAAGGAGCAATATTAAAACTTAAAACTAACAGAAATTACTCCGTATATGAAAGGGGATTTTCCTCCTCAACGCCCCGCTCTCTACGCTAAAGTTCGACTCTTTCTCTTAACTCTATTTTTAAAACAGTAAGAAACTTTAGCGTAAAGAGCGGGACGTTGAGGAGGAAAGAGTGAGGTATAGCAAGGAGGTAAACACCTCATATGCGTAATAATTTCTTTTCGTTTTAAGTTTTAATGCTGCTCCTTACTTTCAGTAGAAAAAACTTTTCATATTTATTTTTTCATTGTTTTTTCAAATAATACTAAAAAATCCTGCGTCCCCTTCATTGAAATTCTCTTCCCCCATGAGAAGTTTCTCGATGGAAATATCCTCCAACGTAACCCCCCTCAACTCTCCCCCAATAAACCAAAAAAAATCCCCCTTAAAACGTCTTCCCGGTAACCATTACTATATGTAAACACAGGTCAAAGTTTGTAACTTGCAGCCCCTCCCACGGGAACTGCGGGGGAGTAAGTCATCCCTAAAGTCATATTTATTAGGTTTTTCGATTACGGTGAATAAAATGGCTATCTCAGAATTTTGATCCGTTGACTTTGGGAAAACAATTAGCGTGGGAGGGGGCCTAGGTGCCCTCCAATTTTTTTGGTCACTTAAAAAGGGCACTGGAACTTTTCATTCCCGTTAGAATGAGCCCTCTCGCAACATTCTAGGACAACTGGGTCGATACGATCACCCCTGGGAAAAAAACAACAAAAAAACAAATAAACACGCATCCGTGATCTGTCTTCTGGCAAAAAAAAAAGCGAAATTCCACATTTTTGTAGATAGGAGCTTGAATTTTCACAAATAGGTTCTTTGATACGCTGAATCTGATGGTGTGATTTTCGTTGAGATTCTATGACTTTTAAGGGGTGTTTTCCCCTAATTTCTAAAATGAGGCAAATTTTCTCAGGCTCGTAACTTTTGATGGGTATAACTGATCTTGATGAAACTTATATATTTAAAAATCAGCATTTAAATGCGAGTCTTTTGATGTAACTCTTGGTATCAAAACTCATTCGTTACCACGAACTGTTTGATAATCAACAGATATAGAAAGTAAATGAAATATTTGGATGAATTCTTCTAATTATTTTTTGAAGAGGTCTTGTATATTATAGTTTCTTCTTTATTTTTGATGTTGTAAGATTTCCCCAGAGGTTGTGGAACTCCGTAGGGGAAAAAGGCCTTTGTCTCCTTTTGCTCCTACTTGTTAATTTAAGTAGTCACATGGAGTTCAAACAACATTCATTTCCGTAGGTTTTCGCTGTTCATTTGTTTAGGTTTTATCTCACAAGATAAGAAAGATTGCATGAAAAATTTGATTGAACTCCAGAAATATAACATAACTGAGAAATTAACTAACTTATTAAGAAACTTAATTAACCTAAGAAATTGAAATTGATTGGGTATTAGTCAAGGCCACACCTTGAGGGGAGGGGGTTTAATCCCCCTGAATTTTTTCTGACTCGTCAAAACTTAATAAAAATGCATACAAATAAATTTTCAATGTGTTTTTGTTTTTTTGTTCTCCCCCCGAGCAAAATTCCTGGCTACGGCCTTGGTAGTAGGAAATCCATAGGGATGTAACCATCTTTCTGTTTTGGAGAGGTGTACAATTACCAATAAAGTCTTTAAATACCCTGTAATTTAAAAAAAAAGAAACAAAGTGGGTTGAATGCAGGTTGCCACCCGGTGAAAATAAATCACTAGATTCTAGTGATTATTGGTTGATTAAGTGGTTTTCTTCAATAATGTATTGATTTATGTTATGATTTAGTGATTTTTAAGGTAATATAAAAATCCATAGAAATAGTGATAAATCACTAGGGAATGATAACCCTGGTTAAATGTCTTTTTTGGAGAGAGGGGAAGATTCAATCACGAAAAGTTAAGATATGAAATGAAAGAACGAAGAAATTAAACCCTTAGTAGCTTAAGTTATAAAAATAAATCTGTAATTAAAGATGAACGTTCAGATAAGATGTCTTTCGGGGGTGGGGTTAAAGCACTTAAAAGTTAAAATATGAAATGAAACAATGAAGAAAATTCAGTGCAAGAGAAGCAGAAATAGACTCATTGGTAGAAGTGATATTTACTATAACCTGTCACCGACACTATGAATATCTGATTGTGTAGAACAGCCACGTCATTGCATTCATCCTTAAAGTTAAATGCGTAGTTTCATTGTGGTATTACGCAAGTTTCAACATACTAGTTGTACCACAAACATGATTATATTAACATAATAATTATTCAATCTATAGTAAAATAGTTTCATGACTTTAAAGGAAAGTCTTAATGTTTACGCAACATTTGCTATTTTTTTTTTTAATAACCACAGTTTAAATAGGGCGAAACCTGTTGTACTAATTGAACGTTAATTGTTTGTAGAAACATTTTGGGGATTCTCCCTCCCAAAGAGGGTAAAATCAGTATTCATGCCTTGGTGTTAGTGTAAAAGCATTCGTGCAGTATTTAAAAAAATTGAAATTCAAAAGGGATCGAATCAGGCACGTAAATAAGTTTTCCTTGGGGTGCGGGGGCGGGGGCTCTGGCTGATATAATTTGGGAAAAAATATTAAAATAGACAAACTGTGCAGAAATACTAGACAATATAAGGCATATTTTATCCTGTGTACATCCACGAGTCTTAGATAAGGGACTTTGAAGGGGACTTTGGAACCCATTTGAACAAATCAAACAGCCAGAATGTAGACCACTTTCACTTCCTCGGGCCCCGGTACTCGGCACGTGACAGTTCCGTATAACTAATTATCGCGTTCTTCTTCAGTTTAAGTAATGAGATGTCAAGTCAGCAATTTTAATTGAATTAAGAAAACTTAGCGTAAATCCGACTCCTTCTTCCTGTTAATGCAACAAAAATTCATCCATTTCGTAGGATTTGTTTTCTCCTGAAACTCGTTGGGATTCATACTATTGTATCTCTTCTAACCGTAGATTGCGCTAAAGATTCGATGATCATCCCTGTCGCTTTTCTTCTAATCGCAGATTTCTTTGTCCATTATTTTCATTTGGGAGTCGTTGTGATGCTTGTTGTCGCACGTCTTTTAGCCGCAAATCTTGCTGCACTTCATCTTCATGCATCATTACCTCAGACATTTTTCTTTGTCTTCTAACTGTAGATTTCATTGTACAATATTTTCGTTTACAATTTAGTGTGATTTTTTCTGTTTCTTGTTCCATACCTTTTTCTTTAGCTGTTCGGAGTCATTTTTATCTTTTGCAATTTTGCATGCGTCATAGATGCTAAAAACGATACGAACCGCCCCGGCGAAAAAGTGATGGAACTTTCGCTCGTTGAATGTATGTAACTGTGACTTAACTTGTGTCATGATACTGAGGGGAATGATGTAATTTATGCTCTTGAAATGTATATGAATATGACCTCACTCACGTTATTTTTTTTCCCAAAAAATTAAGACTCTAAGCGAATTTTCTCAAACTTGTGATCTATCTAGATCATTTTTTCAGGCCAAAAAATCCCAACGTGATTATTTTCAAAAAAAGATTTATAAATAAATACATACACAGTTGCTCTTATATATATATATATATATATATATATATATATATATATATATATATATATATATATATATCTATATATATAAAAATAAGTTGTCTGTCTGTGGATGGATGGATGGATGGATGGATGGATGTGTCAGGTGACGTCACCTGAAAAAACTGGATTAGGTGACGTCAAAACTGAAAAAACTAAAAAAAGGCAAAAACTACAAAAAAAACTAAAAACTAATAAAAAAAATAAAAAAGCTAAAAAACTAAAAAAACTATAAAGGTAAAAACCAATAAAAAACTAAAAAAAAACTGAAAAAACTAAAAAAAGGCAAAAACTACAAAAAAAAACTAAAAACTAATAAAAAAAGTAAAAAAGCTAAAAAACTAAAAAAACTATAAAAACTAAAAAAAGGTAAAAAACTAAAAAAAATAAAAAATAAAAAAAAACTAAAAAAAAGGAAAAAACTGAAAAATAAGCTAAAATAAAGGTAAAAACCAATAAAAAACTAAAAAAAAAGGAAAAAACTAATAAATGACGACACTCAAAGAGAAAGCGACCAGGACAAAAGGAATGTTCGATTAGCAATCAACAAAGCACCGGGACACAGGGAGTATAAATGACGACCAGGACACAAGTAAAAAAAAAAATTAACAAAACTAAAAAGAAGGTAAAAACTACAAAAAAACTAAAAAGAAAAAAAAACTAAAAACTAATAAAAAAACTAAAAAATCTAAAAATCTAAATAAACTAAAAAAGAAAAAAAAAGGAAAAAAATAAAGGAGAAAAACCAAACTAAAAAACGAATGTATATACAGACCGGTACACCGGGATACAAATGACGACCGGGACACAGGGAATATAAATAACGACCGGGACACAGGGACACAACTACAACGGGGACACCGGGGGAAACAGGGGGATATAAATGACGACCGGGACAAAAAAACTAAAAAGAAATAAAAACTAAAAACTAATAAAAAAAACTAAAAAATCTAAAAATCTAAATAAGCTAAAAAAGAAAAAAAAAGGAAAAAAATAAAGGAGAAAAACAAAACTAAAAAACGAATGTATATACAGACCGGGACACCGGGATACAAATGATGACCGGGACCCGGGACACAGGGAATATAAATGACGACCGGGACACAGGGACACAACTACAACGGGGACACCGGGGGAAACAGGGGGATGTAAATGACGACCGGGACACCGGGACAGGGAATGGTCGATTAGCAATCACCATCAACAAAGCTCAAGGGCAATCATTAGAATCATGAGGTATAGATCTGAATACAGATTGTTTTCCCATGGACCATTATATGTTGCATGTTCAAGAGTCGGTAAACCTGACAATCTATTTATATGCAAAGACAATGGGACAGCAAAGAATGTTGTATATTCGCAAGTTTTACGTAGTTAAAACCATATATATATATATATATCTATATTCACAGGTGGGACATAGGGACACAACTACAATGGCGCGTAACTATTATGGCGCGTAACGACTTACGCGCGCGGGGGGGCTTGGGGGGGGCGCGAAGCGCCCCCACCAACTAGGTGTTGGGGTGGCGCGAAAATCAACTCGCTACATGGAACACCATCAGTGAACGCAATCAGTTGTATGTCTGTAGGAAGGTTTAAAAAGTGAAAATTTGTAATTACAAATGATAATTCTATGGAACCATCTGACCTATCAAACGTGATAGGACCAAGAGAACGCCCCGAACAAATTAAATTTACAATGCCTGGAAATCAACAACCTGAACCATCAAACGAGAAAATACCAATACAGGCAGCGAAAGCAAAGGACATGGCTAAATTGTCTGAATTAGACCTAATCAAAATCCAAAATGAAGAAAGACAAATTTGATTAGAAGATATGCAACTGCGGGTATCAAAAGGTGTCAAAAATGAAAATAAGAGCAAAGACACGGGTGGTTTGAAGATATACGGAAACGAGAATTAGAGCGTTTCAAAAATGAAAATGAAGAGCAAAGACACGGGTGGTTAGAAGATGTGCAAAAATGTGGTAAGAAATTGGTTGGAAGAAAAAGGAATTTTTGTCCCACCATCTAAACAATTCACAAATCTACAACCTGGGCCATCATGTAAAACTACACCAATAAAGGCAGCTAAAGCAAAGGGCATTTGCAAAGAATATAGGCGACAGAGGGAAACAAAACGTGCTAAAATTGAAAATAATTGTTCTGATGATTGGGATTTGATTACGATGATTACGATGCCTTAATTAAGAAAAGAAAGGCTCTGCGTTATGGTTTTTATTATGACAAAAGACAAGCCAAGGCAGAAGTTAAAGGTCCACTGACAAAAAAAAAAATAATCTCACAAAGGCGCTAATTCTAATTTATGGTCATTTTAAATGTTTCAGTTTTATCTGGTTCAGATAAAACTGAACCACAGGCAAATCTAATGAAAACTAGTAAAAGTGAGAATTACAACAGCTAAGAAAAGGCATGGAAAAAACGACTGCAAGATACATTGAATTCTAAACGAACATTTTGAACAGTGATCTTTTGTTGAAAACTGGAAAAGGTGTATTCGTTAGCTATAATGTCTTCAGAAATTAAGTGACATTATGTATGAATCTAAACTGCCAAAGAAAAAGGCATGGAATAAACTTTCTGAGGTAGACAATGAAATCTATGGTTGAAAAACAAGGAACAGCAATGACTGGCCACAAAAACGATCTAAATAGGTCAGGACTTCAAGAAAGAATTCGTATATTTCACAGGGTGGCTGTATCGAGGCGTAGTCATGTGTATCATGACGTCATGACATCAAGAAAAGGCTCAAATTTTCTGCAGCTAGAAGACAAGCGAAGACGCGACAGGCTTCTACATATGGGTTCTCTGTGTCGCTTGTCTTCTAAACGCAGACAATTTGAAACCTTGTCTTGATGTCATGACGTCCAAATGGACGTTAAGTTAGAAGTAGTGCCTTTGTAAAATTACGTTTTTTTAATTGGACCTTCAACTCCTGCCTCGGCTTGTCTTTTGTCGTTATGAAAGACATATCGCCAAACCTTTGTTTCTTTTAATTATTAAGGAGGTGGGACAAAAACTTCTTCTTTTGCCTCGACTTGTCTTTTGTCATTATGAAAGACATATCGCCGAGCCTTTGTTTCTTTTAATTGCTCTGGTGGTGGGACGAAAACTTCTTCTTTTGCCTCGACTTGTCTTTTGTCATAATGAAAGACATATCGCCGAACCTTGGTTTCTTTTAATTGTTCAGGTGGTGGGACAGAAACTTCTTTTTTCCTTCCAACGATTTATATAGTCCTGGGTTTTGATTTTCGAAGGTCTGGTAGGCATTGATGACCTTATCCTTGCCAAAATCCAGAATCTAATAACCATCGCCATCATTTTCAGTTTGTTTCGTTCGGTTTACCTTGGCTTGTCCTTCCTCATTATGGAATACACATCACCGAACCTTTGTTTTTTTTTTTAACAAAGATATGGTAGGCATTGATGAACTTATCCATAACAACTCTCAAATCCAATTATCATCACAATCATTTTCAATTTTGAGACGTTTTGATTCTCGCTGTCTGGGTTGATTTTCATTGACTCGCTCATATGTTTGGTGTCGCATGCCTTCTAACCTCGTGTGTCTCTGCTTTTCGTTTTCATTTTTGACTTGCTCACATGCTCAGTGTTGCATGTCTTCTATGCGCGTGTGTCTGCTCTTCATTTTCATTTTTGAATCGCTCAAATGCTCGGTGCCACATGTCTTCTAACAGCCTGTGTCTTAGCTCTCCATTTTCATTTTTCCATTAACCGCGTGCGTCTTTGCTCTTCATTTTCATTTTTGACTCGCTTACTTGCTTGGTGTCGCCTGTCTTTTATCTGCGTGTTTCTTTGCTCTTCATTTCATTTTTGACACGCTCTAATTGTCGTTTTCGCATATCTTCTACCCGCCCGTATCTCTGCTTTTCATTTTGACACGTTGTTAGATTTTGATTACTTCAGACAATTTAGGAGTGGCCTTTACTTTAGCTGCCCATATAAGTGTTGTCGCAATTGATGGCCCAGGTTGTCGATTTTCACATCTTATCACGTTTGAAAGTTCAGGTGTTGGTTCCAAAGAACCAGCATTTGTAGTAACTGCAACTGCAAATTTTCGTCTTGTGGGCCTTCCAACAGACATTATGTTATATAAACAATTAATGCATTGGAAAATCAATAATCTTATTTACGCTATGGATAGCAGCTTGGCGCAGCGGAAGCGTGCTGGGCCCATAACCCAGAGGTCGGTGGATCGAAACCGCTAGCTGCTAACTTTTTTTCCTGTGGTGGCGCAGTGGATTTGACCTTAGCTTGGTAATACGGGACCCAGAGATCGAATCACGCTGCAGGAATGCACTGCAGGGCCGACGCAGGGACCGCAGAAGTCAAGAAGCGTCGTTAATTCTTAAATGAAATTTACGCTATGGATGACATCTAAGAAAATGTTTATATGATGTCAAAAGAAATGCTTATATGATGTACTAACATAGTATTTGACGTTATTTGCAAAAACCAAAATTAAGGCTCTTAACGAATATTCTCAGATATTTGACCTATCTAGATCGTTTTTTTTTATGCGAGAAATATCCCAAGATACCAAGATTTCCCGAAAACAATATGGAGCCGTTTTCAAGAACATACATAAATACACAATTATTGCTATAGAGGGCATGGAACTTCATAAGCGATAAGAAAGAGACAAAGACACCCAGCTTGTCGAAACAGACAAGAGGACAACCAGTCCCCCTCTCATGCTCTTTTTACCTCAGGGACCCATATAACTACCCATGGTACTGGGTCAGAATTTCTCTATTATATGAGTCTATCGTTTTCAATTTTTCTAAGGTCTTATACAGGGTTTCCACTTTTTGGTTTCTATTTTCCCTATTTTATATCAATTTTCCCTAAAATTCTTTGTCTTTAGATCTGATTTCTCCCTAAAGAAAGAGATATTTGCCTTAGATTTCCATACAATCTACACAAAAAACGTAACGCAGAATCAAAGTGTTATTTTTCACTTCAGATAATGATATACATAAAATCTTTTACACTATCGAGAACACATAAAAAAAGTTCAATTAAGTGTCATCTCCAGTACTTCATCGCACGTAGTATTCGCTTTCGTCTTGAAGCCAGTGACAGCTTTCGGTATGCTGACAGTTGATGAAGTTTTACTTCGTTTTTCAACCAGTAACTGGCTCGAATAAGTGAGACTAGTTTGACGTTCTCGAAACTATTTCGGATGTCTGTTTTGATTAATTTCAGGAGACTGAACAAACGCTCAGCTGGTACATTACAAAAGGATAACGAAAAGATCAGTGATATGTACTTAAGCAAATCCGGGTACTTGATTTCACCACTGCGAGTCTTCAGACTAAGCATCTTCATCCAGTACTGCTCAACCGACAGGTTTTCAACTGGGGCATCTCCCAAATGAAGCTCAGTGGCATCGATCATTGCCTGAGATCTCCATTCTACGTCCGATTTTTGGACGCAACACATTTCTGTTAAAACAGGAAATCTCGCAAATAGTTGTCTTAGAGATTTTGGCTTCAAATTTCTTGCATTCCTTGGTTCAACCAATGCCAAAATGTCATCAATTTCGTTTTCAAACTTGAAACGGTCTTGAATCTGCTTGGTTAGGACTATATAATAGTTTCGATAAGACTGGTAAAAGAGATCAATATTATCACTAGGCTCTTTAGCATCTACGAGTTCTTGCATTGAATCGGTTGCAGCTATTCTCACATACGTCTGGTTTAAAGGCAGGTACTCACTTGAAAGGTAAAGATTCAGTTTGGTAAACAAACCAACACTGTGAATATATTCTAGTTCCATTAAGTTAGACGCAACATCATTCAAAAGTTTGCTGACACTTGTCTTTAGGGAATGAAGAAGTGGAAGCTCAGATTGAAAGACTGTATTGAATTCATTATAGAGACCAAGAGAGTAGTCCATAAATTCAAGGTATGGGTTTGTCAACTTGCTTTGTAATGTTGACAAGATAACGTCGTTGGTTATAGTTGGGTCGTCAAACGTGGTTTCTATGAACTAATGAGTAAGAGTAACCCGGTGCTCAATAAACCTCTTTATGCAGGCCTGAAGGGACAACCGACGGGTCTGTCCTGGTGCAAGATTTGGTAGTGCTTTGCATTCAAAGAACTTCTGAAATTCGGCATACTTATCTCGCCTGGAAGCACTCCTGGAAAAGTGGGCATAGATGTGTCGTGCCAAGTCTTCTTGTGTCTTGGGAAGTGACAAGCATGCATAGGATGAACATAAGCAAATAAGATGGAACGAGCATTTCACATTCAAGATATGAGGCACCATGGCTTTCATTAGCTTTGAATCAAATTTATTGGCTCCAAACATGACGTTAGTTGTATCTGCACAAACTCCAACAATATTTCGCTAGGGAATCGAGTTTTTTTCAATGACTTGTTTGATGCAGTTAATCGGACCCTCAGCTGATCCATCACTACACTTATCCATTTCCAATACTTCAATATGAAGTTTTAGATCTTTCTCACTAAAAATATTACAATGATGAGTTTCTCAGCCGTTTGTTTGAAAAAATGAAATTTTCACTGAAATCCTTACTTTACCCCAGATTTCCCTGAAAATCCTTACTTTACCCCAGATTTCCCTTTGTCCCTATATCCCAAATAAATGTCCCTAAAAGAAGTGATTTCTCCCTAAAATAGGGTAATCTCCTAAAAGTGGAAGCCCTGGTCTTATACGGTCTACTTTGTCCAACAGAGAATATACATGGAGAGGCCTCAAATTGCGCTAATTGGTTTTATAATATTCCGAGTATTTGATTGTACCTTGTACCAGAGTACCTTTCCCTTATTTTGAAAAAAAAAAGTTTATATGAACTTGATACGAGTCAGTGAGATTAAAGCTTATGAATTTACTACATTTGTCTCAGACGTCGTCTATTTTGATTTTTTTTTTCTACTCTATCTATATTTTCCCATTGTTTCCAGGAGTTGAATCGTTCTTTGTTAGAGTACAAAATCTAAAACAACTTTTGTGTTGCGTGCCAAGTTCCATTGAAACCTTTCCTCAAGTTTTTCTTAAGAGCGCCAAGTATATCTCGTAATATTTCAGACTGCTGGGTGACCGGTTCTCCCGCTCGTAGAACAAAATTAGAAATGACAGATATCACAGTTTACACGAAACATGGCCTCTCTCTACTATTGAAATTTTCATTTCCGACGGCAATTATGACTATAACCAGCTAAAGAGTGTCATTAACAACAGGGATGGAAAATAAAAAATGTACTGTTTTATTAGCGCCAGAAGAAAAATAGATCATTCCTCTGCTAAAATTATAAGTCCCTTTGCCCTTCCGAAGAATGGAGAGCTGTTCTGAAAATTCCAATTCGATCCCCGACCCGTGGGACAAAGCATGGTATACTTACCGAGCTATGTTTAAAATTTGCCATCTTTTAAGAAAACCAACTAACGGCATGAAATCTCCATAAGGAGATAGTCGTTTGCCTTTAGGATAAAAGCACAAAATGGATGCTCTGTCCTGAGCATGCAAAAACCAATTGACTGATCTGATCTCTACTCTTCAGAGAAATTGATATCAACCGCGCTAAAGCGTTTGTGGCATCATTTAATAGTTATAACACTGTGTAAAGAATTTACTCGCAATTAGGAGATAATACACGCAATAATAGCATGGAGTATGTATTTCCTTTCTTCTAACAAAATTTATCAATGGATGGGATATAAATCCTGTGAATAAGTAAATAATTCTGAATCGTCTAAATTGTTGCAAACAAATAATTTGCCACACCTCTATCTTACCTTTGGATTCCCTTTTGAGTTCCCTGACGAGTTATTGACTATCCCATGCTATTGATTATCCTCTTAGCGTTGCTGCTCCACAGGTCAATAACTAAGCCGCATTGCGTGTTCATTAGTTCTGCTTTGTTTCTTATATTCCACTGCCAATGAATTGACTTTAGAAAAACAAGATTGAGAAAGGGCTTGTCTTATTATCTTATTGAAAAAGAAGGAAGCCATTTATTATGGATGGAAAGAAGACAGCACGCAGGGAGCGGGCCTCGGGGCACTCCTCATCTTAAAATTTCCCAATCTTCCCTCAACACTTATTGAAACTAGTCCCCCCCCGCTAAAAAATCTGAGTACCTGCCTGGATGAAATGTCAATGTTCAGTGGTTTTCTAGAAGTCTTGTTAAGAGACATAAAAACCCAGGAATCGAAAGTAGTGGGTAGTGGCGGATCCAGGGGGCGCGGGGGTGTTCCCCCTGACGTAGTGATGGATTGTAGTTGAGACAGCTTACTCTGGTTTGGGATGAAACTTTTTTTTTGTAATTGGTTTTAATAGTTAAATTTCTAATAAGTTCTTAATTCTTTAGACTATTTCTTTTTGTAAACAAGTTCGAAACAAGGTTTCAGTTACTTTGTGCAGCCTCTGTTAGATTTTACTAATGACGCATATCGCCAAAAAATATTTAATTAGATTTAGGTTTATCCAGGCAATCTGTCCGTACTACCACAAAAGCCAACTGGGAGGTGAAAATCTTCATTTCGTAATAACAAGGAGGGAATTTGAAGTCCTAACTTCTTTATCCTGTCCAAGTGATATTTCAGGATTGTGCTGTCACAACAGGGCTGAAAAGCAAAATATTTACTTCTTTTTACTGTCAAAATTTTTCTTTCAAGTCTTGCAATGGCACTGAGGTGAAGAAATTGATATCAACACTTTTTTAGCTGACTATTTTGGTTTTTTGGGTTTGATTTTTTTTTTTTTTGCGAAGCGAGGTGGTTTTAAAACATTGTTGTTTTTTAGGGGATTTCTATAATACAAAGTGCAAAAATTGTATGTATGAGAAGTGCAAAAATTCTTAATTTAAGCTTGGATTTGGATGAGCAAAAGGTGGTTACTTCAGGGACCGATCCAGGATTTTCTTTATCGGGGGACGCATAATAGGTTGCTTTGATAAACTTGCAGACAAATAAATACCAGCAATTTAAAAGGAACTTCAGCAATTATGCGTCGTAGGTTTTTTTGAAATTTGTTGAAATTAAAATGGTGTAAAAATATTGATAAAAAAATAGTACGTTATAAAAACTAACCCGGAATGAAACACTAAAAAGCTGTTCACCATCTATAAAAAAATTATATTTAGTATTTTCTGCATCATTTGTCGCCTTTGCACATCTGACCACTATAGCGACTGAGTTAATCTTTGTATTGTCAAAAAAAAAGTTGTCTTGAACCATCTTTTAGGGTAATGCATTCTTTGTGACACAGGTCAAACGATTTAGCATGTCGCCTAGCTTTGTGGCATCGCTTAATTATTATGATTGTAATAAATAGTAGGAAATGAGGATTAAGATACAACTTGTATATTCGTAAAAGATGTATTAAAATTGAATATTAATTCTTTTAGGGGTGTAACAAGAAACATAGAACGGAGAGACATAAATACTTAAAAGACATTTAAAACGAGGGTCTTAAGTACAGGTAATAAAGCATTAACTAGTTTCTTTTTAACAATAATTTTTCAACAAACAGTGTCAACTTTGACGAAATATCAGAAATTACTTATCAAAATTTCACTTTTCTTAACAACTTAGCGTATCTTTCCACTTTTTAAAGAGAGAGAGAGAAGAGAAGCCTAATTAATTTCACAACAACAAAATCAATTAACAGACATAGCCACTACTGGAAGGTTAAATGTCCTGTGTGTAGTGACTCAATTAATTAATTAATTGACACTATCAATAACATATAAATAAATATACAAAAAAAAGAAAGAGAGAGAGAGAAAAAAACGACTAAGCCCTCACAAGAGAACCGCTCTCACCGTGTCTCGACCAAGTAGGAACTTTTTGACTTGTTTTTTAAATGAATTCACTGTTTTATAAGAAAAAGTCTATTTCTTTATTTCTACTCCCGCCATATCTATCTATTTTACGGTCAATCTCTACCTAAACAATTCGGTGAACGTTTATAATGGCTAGTGCTATCAGTCTAGAGTTCTGTCAGTTTAGAGCTCTTCGTTAGTATTTCCTCTTCTATTCATCCTAAAATATTCAAATAAAGACCAAAATTGTCAGAAAAATATGGACTCCAATAAAGATGCATGTAGGTATGTGCTTCAAACTAAGTATATGAGTAGAAATGCTTCTTAAAAAATGTATAATTACGTGTTTCTTATTTTTGTGTTTTATAGGTATAGATTTGTGATTTAAATTCTCAGGGTTTCAACCTGAGGTAGATTTCAAATTGTTTATTTTTTTTAATCTTAAGATTTCCAGATACTCAATGTAAACGTTTAAATCTCGACATGTTTGTTGAGCACAAAAATAAAAATTTGAAATATCGGCTCCGATTTAGCATTAAGTAAGAGAATTACTACTACTACTGCTACTACTACTAATAACTCACTGCAGCACCAAGCTGCCTGAGGCCAACAAAGCTACGCATGCTCCTCCTCTAACCTAATCTATTTAAAGCCTCCCTCTTTACACCCTCCCAGGAAGTTCCCATTTCCTTTAAATCTTTATTTATGACATCCTTCCAACCCAGACAAGGACGACCTGCTTTCCGTGTAGCCCCAGACGGTTGGCCAAAAAGGACAATCTTCGGTAATCTGTCATCCTTCATCCGTAGAACGGGGCCTAGCCATCTCAACCTTTCTTTCATTATAGCCCTAGAAAGCGGGATCGAACCACATTTTTCGTACGACCTACTGTTTGAAATACGGTCAGTCCTGTAAAAATTATGATTTATAAACAACGAATCATGGAAATATGATTGGATGGCATGTATCAAAATAAGTATAAAATTCCTCAGCGGTATATATATAGCAGTTTATACAATTTTATTAACAAATATATGCAACCCCTATACAAAAACAAAACTATATTTTGTGACTGGTTGGTATTGAAAAGGTGAGAAACTCTAAAATAATATTATAGTTACAGTCCATTTCCGTGGTCAACTCAAGTAAAGTGAATTTTCACTTTCTTTTCAACATTTCATTAGTAAACGTTTGGAAAAATTGATGCCATTCCACTGATTCAAACTGAGAAGTCAGACCCACCTATACCGGTTAGAAAAAAATGAACACAAAATTATTTTTCTTCTTTTATAAGCAATTTTTGAAAATCTATTTTTCTTAAATGGCTACTCCGACCTTTGAAGGAGTATTTCGGCTCATATATTTAATTTTAAAGTGTATACTTATACGAACTTTTATTAAAGTTCAGGTATTTTTAAAGAGTTTGGGTCTTTCTTTTAATGTTCTAGGATTAACAGAGGAGGTGATATGCCATATTATGCAGAGCTTTAACTAGATGAAAATAAGCTGTAAAGTGGCCACCGTTTGCTCAGCGAAGTCCAAAACATAAATTAATAATATGTTTGCACTTCTTATATATTTACTTACTATGATACAAATCTCCTTCAAAACAACAATGTTGTAAAAACCACCCCGCTTCGCAAAAAAAGCTAACTCAAATTTTATGACAGCCAAAAAAAGTAATGATATCAATTTCTTTCTCTGTGCCATAGCAAGACACAAAAAGAAGTTTTTAACAGTAAAAAGAAGTTTAAATATTATTTTCCAGCCCCATTGTAACAGCACAATCCTGAAATATCATTTCGACAGCCTAAAGAAGTTGGGATTTTAAATTTCCCCATCTTGTTATTATGAAATGAAGATTTTCGCCTCCCAGTTGGCTTTTGTCGTAATACAGACAGATTCCCTCGATAAACACTTTTAGGCGGTACGCTTTGTCAGTAAAATCTAACAGAGATCACACAAAGTAACTGAAACTTTGTTTCTAACTTGTCTGTGAAAAGAAACAGTCTTGACAATTAAAAACTTATTAAAGACTCAGCTACTAAAGATCAATTGCAAAAAATAACTTTCGTCCCAACCCCAACCCCAAATCTGCCACTACGTTAGGGGGGAACGTCCCCTGCCTGGATCCGCCACTGGGCCACTTTACTGCCTATTTCATCTAGTTAAATCTCTCCGATATATGACATGTCACCTCCTCTGTTCATCCTAAAACATTAAAATAAAGGCCAAACTCTTACTTTAATAAAGGTTCGTATAAATATATACTTAAAACTATACGAGTCTAAATACTCCTTCAACGGTCGGAGTAATCATTTAAGAAGATATATTTTCGGAAAATTCTTTATAAAAGAAGGCAAATAATTATGTGTTTTTTTTATCTAGCTGGTATAGATGGGTCTCTGAATTCTCAGTTTGAATCAGTGGAATGGCATCGATTTTTTTTTCAAACATTTGCTAATAAAATGTTGATAAAAAGTGGAAATTTCCACAACTTGAGTTAACCACGGAAACGGAATGCAACTGCAATATTGCTTCAGAATTTCTCACCTTCTCAATACCAACCAATCACAAAATATAGTAATGTTTTTGTATAAGCGTTGCATACATTTGTCCATAAAATTGTCTAAACTGCTATATATACCACAGAGCTATATATACCAACTGCAATATATGCTTATTTTGATACATGCCATCCAATTATATTTCCACGGTTAGCTTTTAATAAATCAAAATTTTACTGGACAATTCTCTTACTCAATACTAAACCTCAGTTAAATTTCAAATTTTTATTTTTGTGCTCGACAGGGCATATCGAGATTTAGACTTTGAATTGAATATCTGGATATCTCAGGATTAAAAAAAAAAATTATAAATCTTTCACAGCTTGAAACCCTGAGAATTCAAATCACCAATTTTGGGTATTGGGGCTCAAAAGAGCTCCATTTTGCAGCATGATAATTTCATGCTACGAAGCTGTGCTAGGAAGGCACATATGCAATTATTTATTTATTTCTGGGGGGACACGTCAAAACAGAAGAAAACGGGTATGTTATATAAAAATCTTCGAGAGAATATTTAAATAATCGTTATAATCGTGAAAAGACGGGAAAGGGGCTACCTGGACACATCTGTGGGTACGTACCTGCCACTAGGTCTGGAATTTAGAAATTACGCGAGCCCTGTTAAAACTTCCTTACAAAATGAGCATATCCAGCCTGCGATCGATATGCCACCTCTGGAAAATAAAATCTAGTAGTTTAAGTCTGAAGGTTTTTATTCATTGTGGGATAGTGTCCGTTCTAGTCGAAATCTCTTACTTTGTTGTTAAATCGTCTGAATTGACTTATGCAATTTATTTTTCATGAGTAACTCCAAGTTTGATAAAGGTTACATATTTGGAATTAGTATTAAAAGTAGAACCTTTTTGTCTGAAAAAAAAATCAAAAATGTTCTTAGAAAAATGAATCTTTTTGTAATTGTTTTCTTCTTTGTAGGCTTATATAAAATCGTCACAAAAAGTTGAATGGCATGACCGAGGTTTAAAGATATGCACATTTGTCTGTAATTTTAAAAAACTGGGAAGTTTTGACAAAGTAAGAATATACCAAATTCTAAAAAAAACTCTAATATCCAATGTCCCTTTCCTTATTATGATATTAGTTTTCTGTTCAAAGTTTAGTATTACTGAAAAACAGCTTATAATTATTTTTTTTCCAAATATATCTAAAATTGTTGTGCTAAGCTAGATCTTTATTTGCTCAAATAAGACCAAGTGAATGATGTTTATCTATTTAATACCTTTATGGAGAGTATTTTGATATGTGATTGGCATAGAACAAACTTTTGTTCCACTTTTTGTTTTTGTTCCAACCAAAGAGATGATCAACGTTGACCTGCTCATTTAGTTCATGGCAAAGGGTATTATTCCTTTTCAGTTCAGCGGAGAGTATTGTCCGGGGATATTAATTAAACTATGACTGAATTGTCACTAAATTGTAACCATAGATCAAGTTTGTTTTCTATTTTCCGTGTTTTCTTATAATTTTTTTTTGTAAAATCATTGGGTTTTTCCTTTTAGTTTTTCCTGCCAATTAGATGTCTGGCTTGAATTCGTTGACTACATTGGTATATAGAACAAGAGCTAAGAGCTCGTATGGCACTTGTGACGAGGTCGGAAGAGCCAAGAGCTCATATGGTATGAGCTCTAGCAAAATTCTAAGAACCTATAGATTGATTTAAAAGGAAAATCAGAGGCCTGTTGCTGGTCGGGATTTAAAATAAGAGCTCTGAGTCACGAGGTCCTTCTAAATATCAAAATTCATTAAGATCCGATCACCCACTCGTAAGTTAAAAATACCTCAATTTTCTAATTTTTCGTCTCTCTTCAGCCCCCCTGATGGTCGAATCGGGGAAAACGACTTTATCAAGTCAATTTGTGCAGCTCCCTGACACGCCTACAAATTTTTATCGTCCTAGCACGTCCAGAAGCACCAAACTCGCCAAAGCACTGAACCCCACCACCTAACTCCACCAAAGAGAGTAGATTTAGTCCGGTTACTTCAGTCACGTATCTACGACATTTTAGAAAGCGTTTTCTAAGATTTCCGGTTTCCCCCTCCAACTCCCCTCAACGTCAAAAGATCTGGTCGGGATTTGAAATAAGAGCTCTGAGACATGAGCTTCTTCTAAATATCAAATTTCATTAAGATCCGGTCACCCGATACGTCTGATATGCCTGCCAAATTTCATCGTCCTAGCCTACCTGGAAGTGCCTAAAGTAGCAAAACCGGGACAGACAGACCGACAGAATTTGCGATCGCTATTTGTCACTTGGTTAATACCAAGTGCAATAAAAAAAAACTTTACTTCTGAATTCTGTACAGTTATTCTTGTTTCGAATGCTGTCTAATCTGTAAGCGTGCTCCCGGTGGAAAGAAATTTCACCCGTATTTATTTCAAATTTAATGCGAACTAACTGCGAACCTGGAACGGTCTATTAACTAATGCATTAGTACGCATTATAATGGCTGTTAAAATGTAAGTAATTTTTAGCCACTAATGAGTAAAATATGAAAAATATGAATGTTAATGCCATAATACTGATTAATTCTCTGAAGTTTCATCATTTGCTTTCAATTTTTCTAATTTGACGATGATTCTGCATAAGATAGTACACTGAAGATGTTAGTTAACTATATTCAGAAAAATTTAATGCTAGGTTAATTTTTGATCGTTCCAGCTGTTATTTCGCTCTCGCCTGGAACAAAAAATTTAATTTGTATGAGATATTATTAAGTTTTTATCGAGCATGGTATGCACTCGGTATCAAAAAGTATAAATTTCTATCTTGTGTTTATTTTATATTTAGCCTTGGTGCGCAAAATGATAACGAACTCCTATTCATCCTTCAAATTCCAAAGGTTCCACATGTTTCCATGCAAAGAATGATTTCAACGTTGGCCAATTTTGTCTTGGAATTCTTCTAGTATGAAATGCCATACGCAAATGGGATATAGTCATCAAACAGATCCAGCATTTCACAAAAAGAAATAGCTCTGGTAATCTATACGTCACAGAATCGGCGCGCTTCTCTCTCCCGTTTCTGCCGATCGATTTCCAATAGTTCCTTGGTCCTTCACTGGCATGCTCCTAACAAGTGTTTCAAAATTTCCGGTCAAATCGATTCTGTAAGCTCAACATGCAATGACGTCAAATACAGCTGGTCTTGGCATAAAGCTATATTGATTTTCAATATAGTTGTTGGCTAAATTCTCTGACAGGGAATTCCAACAACCACCAGAAGTTTGCCAAGGGCGTAACGGGAAAAATTTAGAAATAGCTGTCGCAGAACTGGAAAAGAGCGTGACATTTAGCTGAGTCATTATAGGGAATTTGTTTTGGTGATTGATTCAAATGTCCTAATTCCAATCAGTTATGAAAATCTTAGAATGGCAGAGACAGTGGTGCTAACTTATAAAATGTAGGTGGGGGGGGGGGGTAGAAAGTAGTTTTCAAAACCTAGGGGGGGGGGCAATTTTATTTTTTCGATTTTTTTTTTCAACTGAAATGCCAAAAAAAAAATTTTCATTAAAAAACTACAAAATATATTTATGCAAAATCTATCGGGGCAGATGCCCCTTCTGCCTGCCCCCAGTTGGTGCTATTGGGTAGATATTACGGTCCATAAAAGAGGCTACTTTTTTGTGATGTGCTCATGATTTTATTTCAGGGAGATGAGTTTGATTGGTTGAACATCTTTTGAAAGGTGTTCAAGATATACACATCTACGTTCTATGTTAAAAATGAATTGAAAATTTTGGCAAAACAAAAATTCTTTGAACTTTGAAGGGCTTCATGTCTTCGACCTCTCCCCCCTTCCAGGGTGTGCCTTTGTTTCATGACTATCGTCTTTATATGTACATGTAAAACAATGGCGTAATTTTGTCAGAATCTGGGCGGGGGACAAAGTTGGAGCCGATTTTTCCAAGTCAATTGAAAATGACAGTGAAAAATGAGTTCTGTAGTACCATAAAGGCAAATCTGTGTAACAGAAAACTGATCTGC